>NW_012108075.1:1097476-1112226 GCF_000951045.1 Mandrillus leucophaeus
AGGAAGGGATGAAGGAAGGAAGGAGGGAAGGAAGGAAGGAAAGGAAGGAAAAAGAACAGAAAAGACAAGACAAGACATGGTAGCAAAGATTTTCTAATTTTAATATGTGTTATAATTTGCACCTCCTTGCACCTATGGCAAAAAAAATTACATCAACTTAGGTGAGTGTTATAAAAGAAAGTAAATTATTTTAGGTAGTGCTTCCCACTTCCAAACTAAACTATGGCATCATTCATTATTTCTTTTTTTTGTATATGACATTAGCAAACATGGAGTGTGTCTTCAAATGCAGTTTTATAAAAGCGAGAAATATATATATCTACCCATGATACTATAATGACATGTAGGCTTATCTAAAATATGATCACTGTTGTGACATTTTAATTATCTAGGAAAAATATGTGAATAATCTAGGCAAAATTACATGCAAATGTTCCTCAAGTTACTATGGATTACATCTTCCAAAAGCATTAGAAGTTGAAAATTCTGTAAGTCAAAAATATGTTTAATATATCCAACCAACCAAACGTCATAGCTTAGCCTGGCAGACCTTAAACATGCTCAGGACAGTTATATTAATCTATACTTGGCCAAAATCATCTGAACACAAAAAATCTATTTTAAAATAATACATCAAATACATGTGAATCCTGTTATTTATTGGACATTGTGATGAAAGTGAGAAACAGAATATCTTTTTGGTTACTAACCATTAGCATACACAACTGAAAGCACACAAGACCTAAAGAATGTTTGAAGAATGGAACTAAAATTAATTATTGTATGGTGGCGGTCTTGCAGCAACAGCTTCATCAATTTTGCTCTACTCTGATGAATCTTAAGAACAGTTGATAGAAGACACTGGGGAATCTCCACTTTTTGATAATTTAGTAGGTGTAATGCTCTTTGGGAAGATACCAAGTTTTGATGTTGAGTTTGTTACTTCTTATTTTTATATATTTCTCAATAGCAAGCAAGAACATCCTGTTTCTGCCTGCCAGCGCTTGCAAGTTTCTTGTAATTGATGTCCATTTTTGCTAACATTCATGTACTGTTGCCGAGAGTAGCAAACACCTTCAGCAGTTTCTTCACTGTGAACTTCTTGATGCCTCTTTGTTTGTCTCAACATCTTTACTTTCTCCAGTTTGAGCTTCTCCTCACTGGAAAACTTTTCAGCCTCAATGCCAACAAGTTCATGAATAACCTCTTCATTAATGTTCAATTCTACCTGTTTCACAAGCAATAATATCTTGTTACATACTATTTCATCAATAGCTGAATCTATGCTGAAGCCTTTGGATGTGTCCACAGGTCTCAAAACTTTCTTCCAAATGTCATTCATGCATTGCTGTTTGACTTATTTCCATGCTGCTGCAATGCTTTGGACAGCATTTAGATTGTTAAAAACCTTTCCAAAACTCTAGGAGTGTTCGGCCAGATTCAGTTGCTTCAACAGTTTGTGAAAAACATCTGGTGTAAATAGTATCCTTTGAATGTAGCCATTACGCTTTGGTCATTGGTTAAATGAGTGTGGTATATTCAGTTACAAATACACAGCCCCTCCATCAGGATGCAAGCTACCTATATGCTATGGATGCCCTGGGACATTGTTAAAATCAGAGAAATCTTGAAGAAGATGTTTTGCCTACAATATTCTTTTGCCTACAGAATAAAACAGCTCCAAAACCACCCTTCAAACAAGCAGATGCCATCCAGGCTATCTTGTTTTGGCAATAATAAACAAGAAACATATGCTTGTTCACATTCTTGAATGCTCTAGAATTCTCTGAGTTGTAGATTAGGAAAGGCTTTGATTTGAACCCTGCAACATTTCCACCGAAAAGTAGCCTTATATAGTCTGAATACCTTGAATCCTGTCATTGTCTTAGACTCTTGATGAATGTAAGCACACTCCAGCATAAACGTCCAGAACAAGTTTGTTTCGTCAACATTAAATATTTGTTCTGACAAATATTTCTCACCCACATCTATTTTATATATCTCTCCCTAAAAGGTTCAGCACCTTTAATATTGGGATTTGCTGCCTCACTGCTGACTTTCACATTTTGAAAATTATGATGTGATGCCTTTGAAGTGTTGGAACCACCTATGACTTGTTATAAACATTTCTGTGTGTGTAGGATCATTGGCATGCTCATGTACCGTACAGAAAACATTTCTTGACCTAGGTTGGACTTTTAGTAAGCTAAGCAGCATGAGCTTCTGTATCTGGTTTTCCATCCGTGTTGCAAGTAATTTTTTCATATTATCAATTGACCCAGCTCTTTTACTTGTTAAGACAGTGGATTTAGCCAATGCTAACAATTTCATTGCATCACTGATTTGCTTCTTATCCCTTAGGATGATCAAGATCATGCACTGAGAAAAGTCCTAAATCACAGGCAATGGCCATTGCTGGCTTGCTGTCTGCATGCTGGGAAATTATCCTTAGTTTCAACTCAAAAGTAATTGCTTTCCTTCCTCTTCCTCTTTCCGTTGGAAGCAAGAGGCACAGATGGTCATTTTGCAGACATGATGAGATGCAAAAACAAAAAACACAATATCCACAAAATTCTGGCAACACAGTACACCACAGAGTATCGGCTGTTTACACTGTGATCATTTGGCTGACTGGAGCTGCAGCTTTCTGCAGTCGCCCAGCATAGAAAATATTGCACTGCATATCATTAGCTCGGGAAAAGATTAAAATATAAAATTCAAAGTATGATTACTACAATTTAATTTTCCCTTTGCACCATCAATAAAGTTGAAAAATTCATAAGTTGGACCATTTAAGTTGGAGACGTCTGTATATGACATATATGACAGACTGAGATATGCCAGACTGTCTAGTTGAGTCTGGTCTAGTATTGCCTTGCAGGCAACGTATGTTTGAGTTTCTAACTAAAAACCTTATATTACAGGTTTTTTAAAAATTAAATGAAAGTCGTTTGCCTGATTCAAGAGAAACAATTTTCCAGGCAGTCACTACAACTTGGAAATACAATATGGTTTGTAATAAAAAATAGAACATCTCTATATTCGAGCAAAAATTAGACAGGAGAAGCAAGTTTAGGTAAAACTCTGAAAGTGATATGTTTAATTTCCTCAACTATTTATTTGCCCAACTGTTTGAGGCTATATTTTCTGTATGAAACAATATGAAAGAAATAATATTTTAACTAGTTGATAGTTAAACTTCCTGTGCTAAAAAATTATCACAGAAAACTATAATATTCTTCATATAGATTGGTTGTTAGGGTATTTTATGTGTTTTAATTAGTATTACATATGAATTGACAAGCAAAAGTCAATGGAAAAGTATAATCCCACAAACCTAAGTAAGTTAGCATAACGTTTCTCAGCTCTGAATAATCATTATCATTAAATGACAAGTTTTAAAAATAAAGTACTACCCTGCAAGTTCCATCATGAATCGTCAAAACATAATCTTAGTAGTTGGTTCGAGATGTCACTGTTTTTATATGCTCTCTACTTGATTCTAGAGTACAGACAGGTTGAGAACCACAGCAATTTAACACGGTGAATTTGATGCTAATGTTTGAATGTGAGTTGGTGTCTATTTAAATGATGACAAAATTGTTGAAAATAAAATATTCTAGCATAAGAGAAAATCAGGCTAAGTACCTAGCTCTTCTGACTAGACACAGGTCAAAACAACACTGTTATGGATGTATTATTGTCTGTATGAAACTGAAATTTAGAGAAGTTTGATTATATGTTTAAGACCATGCCATCAAAAACTAGAAAATCCAAGCAAACATGTTTGTAATTGAGATCTATGCCAGTATTTCTACAATATGCTATCTTTCACATCAATAATGTTGTATATTAATAATGCTCTACCCTCAAACTTTCAAACACAATCATTACTTTCAAAATCAAAGTTGATTTTAAGACTGCTAAGGTGTTTTAAATTTTTTTTAAGTCCTAGAAGTAACTATGTCCTTCCTTTCCGATCTTAGATTATTGATTCATTTTTCTGACTCCTTGTCCCATTTCTATACCGGGAAAAATTTCTGAATTTCTTTAATGTACAACCCTTACGACAGAAACCACATTATTTGATTAAGTACTTAAACCCCTATAATATAAAATACTTACCATGTCCTAAGAATGCAAATAGAAACATATGAGCCTTCCAGAAAACACTTTCAACTCTTGGAGACACATCTCTTGAGTGATAAGTCTCTTCCTAGTTTAGATAGCAAATCATTGCATCTTTATATTTAAAGTAAACATTTCATTTTGAGATTATTGTAGATCCCATATAACTGCGAAAAATAATGCAAAAATTCCCACGTACGTGTTGCCCAGTTTGCCCAATAGTAACATCTTGTAAAACTATAGTACAATATTATGATGAGTATATTGAAATTGATATCATCCAAATATAGTTTAGTTCCATCACAATAAGGAACCCTTATGTAGCCCCTTTATTGCCACCTTCACCTCTTCCCCTCCACCCGTCTACTCCTTAGTCCAGATAACCACTAAATTGTTCTCCACTTTTGGCATTGTAAGTATGTTCAATGGTTGCTTGAAAAAAAAAGTGTATTTCTGTTGTTTTGTGGAGTGTTCATATGCGTCAATTCAAAATCATTGATTGCTTGAGTTACTCAGATCTTCTATATTCTTGGTGATTTTTTGGCTAGTAGTTGTATCAGTTGCTGAGAGTAGACTGATAAGGTCGTTATTATAAATTGGAATTGGTCTGTGTATCCTTTTAGTGCTACTAATGTATGTTTCATGTATCTTGAGACTTTTAAATGCATACACTTTAAAAATTGTTATGTCTTTTGAGTAAATTAATTATTTTATCATTATGTAATATTGTTCTTTTTATCTAGCAATTTTCTCTGAAATCTACTTTTTCTGACATTAATGTAACCACTCTTATTTTTGTCCTTGTTTAATTTTTCATGGCACATAGTTTCCATCCTTTTACTTTCACCTTACTTATGTGATTGTATTTAAAGGGAGTTACTTGTAAAGAGCAAATAGCTGTATTGTGTTTTTTGGTTTTGTTTTCTTGTTTATCTGGTATGTTATTACATCAATCTAAGACTTTAAAATGGTATATTTAGATCCTGCACATTTAAGGTAAGTGATAATGTTAGTATTTAAATTTGGCATTTAATTTGTCTTCTGTTACTTTTATATTTTTTGTATCCATCTGGTTCCCCTTTCTTGCCTTCCTGTGGATTTGGTCAGAAGTTGTATTTAACTGGCCCCTTTTGCCTTTAAGGCTGCTGCCCTGTGTTGATGAGTCTGGGTGACTTAGAAATGCTCTCAGGTCAGTAGTATCATCCTGCTGTAATTGCTTTTGTAAGGGAACACCTAGTAGAGCAGGTACACAGCTATTCTCTCACCCCTGTCTCCCTCCTCTGCCCTTGCTACCACTCTGGAGTTACCTGTGACCCAGAAGAGTTCTCCTGATTGTTAGTTTTCCTAGTAGTCTCCATTAAACTTCTGAGTGCTTTCAGATATTGCTGTATCATGGGACTAATAGCCTCCTTTTAATTGTGCTCCACCAACATCTCCATTGTTTTTAACAGGGCCCTTAAGTATGGTGCATATCAGCCGGGGAAAATGTCAGTCCCTGGTCTTGGCTTCTCTTTCCTGGAGTGGAAACTTCTACCCTATGAATATACTGGAGTAGGGTAATCGGAACTTCCTCTTCAGCCTAGTGTGGCAGGAGTACAGCTTTCAACCTATGAGTGGGACTGGGTATGGGAAGAGACTCATTATTCTCAGCCCTGCCTAGAATGGAGCTTCTGCCACATAGGAGGATGAGAAACTCCAGCATCTTGACCCTTCAATAATGAAATCATAGCTCAGACAAGAGACTAGTAGGGGAGAGGGAGCCCTTGTCTTATTGGTTGCTCCTGCCGGGAGTTAAAGCACCTACAGCCAAGCTCCTATATGGATCTTAGATTGAGGGGAGTGGTAGACGCAGGTAAAGTGGCAGGTCATGGACCAAACAGTACAGATTCTCTCTGTTTTGACCAAGATTTAGTAGATTTACTTAAAAGAATATTTCTCCATTTTTTCATATGCTCTTAGGACAATTTCCAGATAATTTAAAAAATAATTATCAGGACTTATATTGTTGTTTTCATAAAGAAAGTGTCATATATGTTTGAATGGATTGTTATATGTTTGAATGGATGGAATGTTTCTGTTTCCTCAAAATTCATATGTTGAAATTGAATGTTCAATGTGTTGGTATTTGGAGGTTGGGTCTTTGGGAGATAATTAGGTTATGAGGGTAGAGCCCTCACAAATGCAATTAGTGCCCTTATAAGAAGAGACCATAAAGTTCACCCTCTTTTTGCCAAATTAGGATACAGTTGGCAGTCCACCACATGAAAGAGGGCCTTCACCAGAACCCAACCATACTGGCATCCTGATATCAGACTTCCAGTCTGCAGAATTGTAGGAAATACATGTTTGCTGTTTAAGCCACAAGTCTGTGGCAATTTTTTTATAGCAGCCCAAACTAAGACACAGAGGGTCTACTAAGCTCATTACTTTACCATTCTAGAATTGCAGCATCTAACTATTATTTTATTTTTTAAAATAATTATTTTACTTAACTTTTTCAGTATTAATAGACATACACAAACACATGTACAATTATATATGGATACAACATAAATAGAGACAGATATTTAAATTCATGAGCAAAAACTTTCTCGTCTTTTGGGGTGGAGAAACAATCTATATAATCATCAACTCCAATTTTTAACACATGGAATCAATTTTTCTCACCAATTTTAAATTATATAGAGTTTTATACTCTTTCCCATAGGCTAGATTTTTCATATTTCAACCAATAATTATTATATCTAGTTATTTTATTTAAAAGAGAAAAATAAGATCACCTAAAATTACTACAAAAAACCTGGCCCAAAAAAAAAAAAAAAAAAAACCCTAAAAATCTAATATAAAAATAAAATATGTACATTTTTTATATTTAAAAATATATATGTTTATATATAAAGCTGAAAATCTAATATAAAAATAAAATATATAAATATAAAAATGTTAAAAATATATAGAAATGCAATCAATCATCTCTGAAATACTTGAGAAATAACTGGCATATTTATTGTCTTTTGTTTAATTTTAGAAGTATAACTCTCAACATTTCAATAAACCTTTTTTCCCTTTAAGTACAAAAGTAATATATGACTAATACAGAAGAGTGGAGAACCTTGTAATAACATAAAAGGAAAAAGTTACAAATAACCAAGAAAAAATTAATGTTAACATATCAGATTATTTTCTCCCAGTTTTCTCTATTTTTTCTTTTTAAAACATGATAGTCGATAGTCTGCTCTTTTGAAGTCTAATTTTTCCTACAGTTTGAATATCTTGCTTATTAGTTGTAATCGTTCTAAGCATTGGTCATAAAATATTTATTTAAATATATTTATCTTTGGACATTTCAAGGTTTTTCACACATTTTTTTCCACATCTTTTGCTTAAGAACAGTGCAATGAACAGATTTTAAGACACAAAAATCAGTGCAGTAATTTATGTCAGTGGACTTGAATCAAAATGTCTCTTTTTCATGTAAATTTAAGAAAGATTTTTACACCATAAATCTTAGTTTCTTCAACTAAGAATGGAAATATGTTCTTCATGGGGCTCTTGTATGGCAAAATTAGATCATGCTTGTAAATGATATTTAATAAGCATGCAACAAATGATAAGGGCAATAGTGTTATTCATATAATATTATTTTCATCATTGCAATTATCATCATTGTTATTGTTACTAAGGATGATATTTTAGGTGTCAAAATTCACAGGTCATAAATATATTCACATATTCTGTAATATAATTGTTTTTGAGAATGTTTGGGCAATTTACACTCCCATATGAAGAAAGAAGAGGAAGAGAAAAGGAAAAATAATATTTTGCAGATTGAAATGAATGCCAACCAATATTATAATCTCATCCAATGTGATTACTTATTTAATACTTACAATAATTCAGTAAAACAAAATATGAGTATTTTACTTAACCAGTAAGGAAATTGAGGCAAAAAGATGATAAATAGCTTGTCCAGTAAGTGACAGAGTTTGGATTCAAAACTGGTTGGTATTTTCCAGACTGTCCCAGTAACCATCATGCACATTGCCATTATTCTACGTAAGTAAAAATATGTGCAATTTTTTTTTTTTTTTGAGGCGGAGTCTTGCTCTATCGCCCAGGCTGGAGTGCAGTGGCGCGATCTCAACTCACTGCAAGCTCCGCCTCCCGGGTTCACGCCATCCTCCTGCCTCAGCCTCCTGAGTAACTGGGACTACAGACGCACGCCCGCATGTCTGGCTAATATTTTGTATTTTTAGTAGAGACAGGGTTTAACCATGTTAGACAGAACGGTCTTGATCTCCTGACCTTGTCATCTGCCTGCCTCGACCTCCCAAAGTGCTGGGATTACAGGTGTAAGCCACTGTGCCTGGCTGGAAATGTGTAATATTTTTCATTAAACCTGATGAAAGGAAAGTGGAGTCCCATTGTTTGTACTAATTTTTCTCTTAATATGTATTTATTTATTTATTTGAGAGGGAGTCTTGCTCTGTTGCCCAGGCTGGAATGCAGTGGCACAAGGGTTCACTGCAACCTCTGCCTCCTGAGTTCAAGCAATTGTCCTGCCTCAGCCTTCCAAGTAGCTGGGATTACAGGCACACACCGCCATGGCTGGCAAATGTTTGTGGTTTTAGTAAAGGCAGGGTTTCACCATGTTGGCCAGGCTGGTCTCGAGCTCCTGACCTCAGATAATTCACCTGCCTCGGCCTCCCAAAATGCTGGGATCACAGGTGTGAGCCACGATGCCCAACCTATTTTTAATTTTGTTTGACAAGTTTTCATATGTATATTTGGCTTTGATTTATTGTTTGAGATATTACCTTTTAAAGACATGTACTCAATTTAAAGGAATTAGTCATCATTGTGCCATTGACTTTATCACCATATATTAAGGGTATGGGTTATTAAACTGCTGCATATAATGTAGATGTATTTCTGTATTTCTTTACATTTTGCTCTTTGTTGTTATTTAAACTGCCACTTAGGGCAACAATTTCCTGAGGTCAGGAATTTGAGACCAGCCTGACCAACATGGAGAAACCCCATCTCTACTAAAAATATGAAATTAGCCAGGTGTGGTGATATGCACCTGTAATCCCAGCTACTCAGGAGGCTGAGGCAGGAGAATCACTTGAATCTGGGAGGCAGAGGTTGCGGTGAGCCGATATTGCACCATTGCAATCCAGCCTGGGCAACAAGAGTGATACTCTGTCTCAAAATTAAAAAGAAAAAAAAAGGAAAGTAAAAGAAAGAGTCATATCCCATTTATTTTCCTAGAGGAAATTATCCTAATTCTCCTGTCTCTTCCAAAATTGAATCTATTAAACCTTCTAATCTATATTTAGAGAATCAGATAACCAGACAATATATCTAAATGTTTAATAACTATAAAGACTGATGACTTTTATTACATTGTGATGAAAAGTTTGCTAAAGTGAGATAGTTTTCATCAATAAAAATGACAAACTCCAGAAATATAAACTGATTCCAGTCTAACCAGGGAGTGCTATGATGACTAGGGTGAGGGCCCTGGGGACTCTGACATGTTTTAGGGTGGCAATATGGCAATGTATTTCCTCCAGATCTCAGTTTACTTGTGTCTAGCTAATATATAGAAGGAAGGAGGAATTGTTTTTCTATTACTGAGGCCGTCTCATAACACAAATTTTGACTGTTCTCTCCAATATTCTTCCTTTCCCATCTGGCCAGAATCACATGATATGGTTTTAAACTTTCTTCTTCACAACCTTCTTACCTTTATGCAAATCACTATTATCCCCAGACATATCTATGCAGGGACATAGGCAATACAATACACCATTAAGGAAGAAAAAATAAGATTCCATGATTACTTATCCTTTGATGTCACACATTAAAGAATTAGTTTTTCTAGTTAAACTTCAGGGGCTTGTTACCTACTGTAGGTATAGTGTCTTTCAAATGTAGAATTTGTGTCCCCTTAGAAAAGAAAGAATTGATTTAATCATCATCATTATAACTGATGATATGGTTTGGCTCTATCCCCACTGCAAATCTCATCTTGATTTATAATTCCCATAATCTCCTTAATCCCAACATGTCAAGGGAGAAACCATGGGAGGTGACTGAATCATAGTGGGGTTTCCCCTATGCGGTTTTTATGATAGTGAGTGAGTTCTCACAAGATCTGATGATTTTGTAAGTATTTGGCAGTTCCTTCAGTGTTCATTCTTCCTGCTGCTGATAGATACAGGAGACAGCCAAATGCTGCCCAGGTAATTGTGCACTGGGGGTTTGCCTAAACATGCCTATTGTGAAAAATTCCATCCCTTAACACATGTGTAGTAAGAAAAATAAACCAAAGTGGAGTGGCTGAGACTAAGCGCCTGCCTGCACACTGGGAGAATGAGGCGGAGCCACTAGGAAGTCATACCTTATCCAGCGGGGAGGAGCCTGGCCTCTTTAGCTCATGCGTGATTCAGTCTCTGAGGTGGGAGCCTGTTGGCAGGACCCCACTTTTTTTTGCTGAAAGCTTTTTAAAACTAAATTCCGCTCTCCTCACCTTTCAGTGTGTCCATGTGCCTTAATTTTTCCTGGTCATGATACAAGAACCTAAATTTTAGCTGACCTAGGGAGCAAAAAATCCTGCATCATTTTGGTGGCTCATACAAGTATATGAGAAAAGGTGAGTGAAATGCAGACCCAAAAATCTATTTCCCTTTCATTTTTGAGCTTTTTCTTGTCATCAGATTTCTTCTGAGGGTAGAGGAAACTGCACCCAGCAACACGACACAACTCTCAGGATTTGGGAATGTCGGCCTCGGTTAAACTCCATCTTTTCTATGGTATTTTTCTTTTTTTCGGGTCTGTAATGTCTCCTATCTTATCTTTACCCTAATGGCCACAGGTGTGCACACGGGACAAACAGGTGAGCTGCGGCTCCCTGCCCCCCTCCCTCACAGCTGGAGCTGCGATACAAGACCCAAGGGCCCCCTATACAGCGGGCTGGCCAGTGTTCCCTGCTGGGAGTCCACCATGTCTTCCCCTTCCCCAGCCGAGGAGTCTGGCTAGATGGAGCCCCAGGGAAGAAGCAGCAATTAAAATTTTCTCTCCCTGTTGGAGACACTCATTTGCATAAGAATAGGAAGTTCTTCCCCAAGACATCTTTCTAGCCCTGCACTTTAAGCTGTTTTTTTTCTTCACTCCACCCTGTCAGCAGTTAACACAGCTCTGTAATTTCAGCTGTTTTTTTGTTTTGTTTTGTTTTGTTTTGTTTTTTCTATTCTCCATGAGGGCAGGAATTAACATTTATGTGAGAAGCCTTTTTCTTTTTCCTTTTAGAAGATGCTTTAGTAGGCCAGGACCCCAACTATCACTGTTTATATCCTCTGTAAAGTTTTAATTATAAAAAATGATTTGTGATGTTAGTCTTAAGCTGTAGCCAATCTGGTGTGCTTTGTGTGTCTTTCCGTCTGATTCTGTCAGAAAGAGGGATACCTTTGGATAGAATGTAAGCCTATGACTCCATAGACTTACTGTTCAAGCCAGCGCAGCAAACTGGTCAATGGCAAACTTTGCTGCAGGCCTACATCTTGTCTGACTCTGTATGTTGGTGAGAAAGTAAGAGGAGAGAACAAGAGTCTATGCTTGTTAACCCAGAGAATTCTCCTGGATCTTGTCCAAGACCATCAAGTTGGTACCTCTACAAGTCTGCAAGAACCACAGTGTTACTGGGCTTCAGGTACTCTCTAAACAGACTAATACAGATGTCCATTTTTAATTAAGTTGAGCACTCTTTAAGAAAATCCTTTAAAATTCCTTATTATCTGACTTTAACATGCCAAGTGGCCAGTATTTCTGGCTTTCAAGCTTTACCAAAGGTAACTTCCCAAGTGCTTAAAGAAAGAAAAATTTAAGGTGGTTCATGGAGAGGAAGAGAATCAAGAAATGGTAAAGTTCACATAGATATCAAAACAGAAAGGACTCATTCCCTCAGCCAGGATTGAACCTGGGCCACCATTACAAAATGGAGTGAGCACTCACAGTATCTGGTTTAACTTCATATTGCTGAGAGAGGCACTAAAGATATAGAAAAAGCAGTCCTGAATAGCTGCCACCACCCGCCTTCCACCCCTGGCAGCAAAGATATGGTACAAAGAGCTTCTCTGATGCTTAGAAAGAGAGAACACACCAGTTGTGAGGCATTAAACTCAGTGCTGTTCTGTTAGAGCAGAAAGGCAAGCTGGACAAAACTCAGCTGATGCACACCCATGGAGGGAGCATTTAAACCAGCCCTAGCCAGAAAGGAATTGCAAAACCTAGCATTGTGAACTTGAGTACTTGCAAACCTCACCAACCAAAGTGCTATTGGTCTCTAAGTAAACTTGAAAGGCAGTCTAGGCCATAAGAACCATAGCTCATAGGCAAGTCCTAGGTCTGAGCTAGGGCCAGAGGTTGTGGACTAGGGGAGGCATGTGACATATTTATATACCAGTTGGGGCAGCCAAGGGAGTGCTGGCATCACCCCCTCCTCTAACCCCAGGCAGCACAGCTTAGGGCTCCAAAAGATACCCTTTCCTTCTGCTTGAGAAAAGAGGAAAGAGTGGGGAGGATACTGCCTTGCATTTTAGATACCAGCTCAACTACAGTAGGATAGGGCACTGATCAGAGTCAAGAGGCCCCTGTTCCAGGCCCTAACCCACAGATGACATTTCTAGACACACTCTGGGACAGAAGGAAATCAGCTACCTCAAAGGAAAGGACCTAGCTCAGCCAGCATTCACCATCTGCTAACTGAAGAGCCTCTTGGCCCTGAATAACCATCAACTATACCCAACTGCTACAGCGAGAACCTTGTGAGCCTCTGACAGTTGCTGGCTTCGAGTGAGACTCAGAATATAACCAGCTGTGATTGCTATGGGGCAAAACTCCTTCTGCTTGAGAAAAGCAGAGAGAAAAGTAAAGGGGACTTGAATGAGACCTAGTGCTATTATAGCTTTAGGTCCGACCCAGCACAGTCATAGTAATGGTGGCCACAGGTGTGCTTGTGTCATTCCACCCCCAGTTTTAGGTGGCTCAGACAGAGACTCTGTATGTTGGTGAGAAAGTAAGAGGAGAGAACAAGAGTCTATGCCTGTTAACCCAGAGAATTCTCCTGGATCTTGTCCAAGACCATCAAGCCAGTACCTCTACAAGTCTGCAAGAACCACAGTGTTACTGAGCTTCACGTACTCTTCAAAGCAGAAACAGCCTAGATTTCAACACCCAAGTCCTTTCAAATATCTGGAAAACCTTCCAGTGAAGACTACATAAATACCTGACTCTTCGATGTCCACACACTGAAGAACATCTACTAGCATCAACACCATCCAGGAAAACATGGACTCATCAAATGAACTAAATAAAGCATCTGGAACGAATCCTGGAGAAACAGAGATATGTGACCTTTGAGACACAGAATTCAAAATAGCTGTGTTGAGTAAACTAAAACAAATAAAAAATAACACAGAGAAGAGATTCAGAATTATATCAGATACATTTAACAAAGGAATTGACATGATTAAAAAAAAGCAGAAATCCTGGAGTTGAAAAATGCAATTGGCATACTAAAAACTGCATCAGAGTTGTTTAATAGCAGAATGAATTAAGCAAAAGAAAAGAATAGTGAGCTTAAAGACAGGCCTTTTGAAATACGCAGAGGACAAAACAAACAAAAAAATAAAGAATAAAAAAAAGAAGCAAGCATATAGGATCTAGGAAATAACCTCAAAAGGGCAACTCTAAGAGTTACTGGCCTTAAAGGGGAGGTAGAGATAGAGACAGAGGTAGAAAGTTTATTCAAAGGGATAATAACAGAGAACTTCCCAAACTTGAAGATTGAGATAAATATCCAAATACAAGATTATACAACACTGAGCAGATTTAACCCAAACGAAGATTTCCTCAAGGTATTTTAACTCCCAAAAGTCAAAGATAAAGAAAGAGTCTTAAAAGCAGCAAAAGAAAAGAACAAAAGCACATACAATGGAGCTTCAATATGTTTGGCAGAAAACTCTCCAGTGAAAACTTTATGGGCCTGGAGAGAGTGGTGTGGCATATTTAAAGTGCTGAAGGGAAAAAAAAAATTACCCTAGAATACTATATGCAGCAAACATATCTTTCAAACAAGAAGGAGAAATAAAGACTTCCAAACAAAAGCTGAGGGATTCCATCAATACCAAACATGTACTACCAAAAATGCTAAAGAGAGTACTTCAATCAGAAAGAAAAGGACATTAATCACATTAATGAACAATAAGTAATTACCTGAGGGTACAAACCTTACTGGTAATAGTGAGCACACAGATAAACACAGAATATTATAACACTGTAACTGTGGTGGGTAAACTACTCTTATCCTAAGAATAAAAACTAAACAATGAGCCAATCAACAATAATGACTACAATAAATATTCAAGAGACAGTCAGCACAATAAGACATAAATACAAGCAACAAAAAGTTAAAAAGTGGGGAAATAAAATTGAGTTTTATTATTTTTCTTTTTGCTTCTTTGTTTATGCAAATAGTGTTAAGTTGTTATCAAGTTAAAATAATGAGTTATAAGACAGTATTTGAAAGCTTTGTGGTAACCTCAAACCAAAAAACA
>NW_012108075.1:1112276-1117239 GCF_000951045.1 Mandrillus leucophaeus
GTGCTTGTGTCATTCCACCCCCAGTTTTAGGTGGCTCAGACAGAGACTCTGTATGTTGGTGAGAAAGTAAGAGGAGAGAACAAGAGTCTATGCCTGTTAACCCAGAGAATTCTCCTGGATCTTGTCCAAGACCATCAAGCCAGTACCTCTACAAGTCTGCAAGAACCACAGTGTTACTGAGCTTCACGTACTCTTCAAAGCAGAAACAGCCTAGATTTCAACACCCAAGTCCTTTCAAATATCTGGAAAACCTTCCAGTGAAGACTACATAAATACCTGACTCTTCGATGTCCACACACTGAAGAACATCTACTAGCATCAACACCATCCAGGAAAACATGGACTCATCAAATGAACTAAATAAAGCATCTGGAACGAATCCTGGAGAAACAGAGATATGTGACCTTTGAGACACAGAATTCAAAATAGCTGTGTTGAGTAAACTAAAACAAATAAAAAATAACACAGAGAAGAGATTCAGAATTATATCAGATACATTTAACAAAGGAATTGACATGATTAAAAAAAAGCAGAAATCCTGGAGTTGAAAAATGCAATTGGCATACTAAAAACTGCATCAGAGTTGTTTAATAGCAGAATGAATTAAGCAAAAGAAAAGAATAGTGAGCTTAAAGACAGGCCTTTTGAAATACGCAGAGGACAAAACAAACAAAAAAATAAAGAATAAAAAAAAGAAGCAAGCATATAGGATCTAGGAAATAACCTCAAAAGGGCAACTCTAAGAGTTACTGGCCTTAAAGGGGAGGTAGAGATAGAGACAGAGGTAGAAAGTTTATTCAAAGGGATAATAACAGAGAACTTCCCAAACTTGAAGATTGAGATAAATATCCAAATACAAGATTATACAACACTGAGCAGATTTAACCCAAACGAAGATTTCCTCAAGGTATTTTAACTCCCAAAAGTCAAAGATAAAGAAAGAGTCTTAAAAGCAGCAAAAGAAAAGAACAAAAGCACATACAATGGAGCTTCAATATGTTTGGCAGAAAACTCTCCAGTGAAAACTTTATGGGCCTGGAGAGAGTGGTGTGGCATATTTAAAGTGCTGAAGGGAAAAAAAAAATTACCCTAGAATACTATATGCAGCAAACATATCTTTCAAACAAGAAGGAGAAATAAAGACTTCCAAACAAAAGCTGAGGGATTCCATCAATACCAAACATGTACTACCAAAAATGCTAAAGAGAGTACTTCAATCAGAAAGAAAAGGACATTAATCACATTAATGAACAATAAGTAATTACCTGAGGGTACAAACCTTACTGGTAATAGTGAGCACACAGATAAACACAGAATATTATAACACTGTAACTGTGGTGGGTAAACTACTCTTATCCTAAGAATAAAAACTAAACAATGAGCCAATCAACAATAATGACTACAATAAATATTCAAGAGACAGTCAGCACAATAAGACATAAATACAAGCAACAAAAAGTTAAAAAGTGGGGAAATAAAATTGAGTTTTATTATTTTTCTTTTTGCTTCTTTGTTTATGCAAATAGTGTTAAGTTGTTATCAAGTTAAAATAATGAGTTATAAGACAGTATTTGAAAGCTTTGTGGTAACCTCAAACCAAAAAACATAGAGTAGACACATAAAAAACAGAAGCAATAGCTAAATCATAGTACCAGAGAAAATAATCTTCATTCAAAGAAGATAGAATTAAAAAAAAAAAAAAGAAAGAAGAGAATACCATAAAATAATCAGAAAACAAATTACAAAATACCAGGGGTAAGTCTCTACTTATCAATACTAACATTAAATGTAAATGAACTAAACTCTCCAGTCAAAAGACATCAACTGGCTGAATTGATGACAGAGCAAGACCCATTGAACTGTTACCTACAAGAAACACACTTGACCTATAAAGACACACATAGATTTAAAATAAAATAATGGAAAAAGATATTCCATACCCATGGAAACACAAAACAGCAGAAGTCACTATACTTATATCTAACAAAATAGATTTTGAGGCAAAATCTATGAGAAGATACAAAAAAGTTCACTACAGAATGTTAAACGGGTCAATTCAGCAAGAGGATATAATAATTTTAAATACACATACATCCAACACAGGAGCACCCAGATATATAAAGGAAAGGTTATAAGAGCTAAAGAAAGAGATAAGCTCCAATGCAATAATAGCTGGAGACTTCATCTCCCTACCTTCAGCATTGGACAAATCTTTCAGATGGAAAATCACAATTCAAGGTGAGATTTGGGTGGGGGCACAACAAAACCATATCAATATCCAGGTTTTATGTATATTTAAAGAGCCCTTATGTTTTCTTTTTTCTTCTTCTTGAATCTTGCTTTGCTGGAAAAAGTTGTGGGTTTTTTTTACTTTTTTTTTTTTTTCCTCAGTCAACTAAATTATTTTTTCTCATTTTGCCTTGCCACTATTAATGCACACAAGAAAGGCCCTAAGATAATTTCTGATGACCTGGCACTCCTTAGGAAAAGCAGAAAAGGTATAACAGATTCCATTTTGGGAGAAATCTCTGATTTCCTCATGGACTCCCAGGAATTAGAGGCAGATGGATCCCTCTCAAAATCTGTTTTTGTCTTCCAGCTATACCTTTTGATTGGGCCCTGGAAACAGCATGCTTTCCTAAACTTGTTCTTACAGGGCTCCACCCAGAGGCCAATTAGGAGATTGGCAAATGACAAATCTTTTAGCTGCTGGAACTGCTTCTAATTGTCTGTGTAGTTATATATGTGTTTTGTATACTGTCTATAAAGAGAGACCTAATTAATTGACTTACAGAAGTACAAGCACTTGGATCAAATATGTTTTAAAGGGAAGATAAAAACTGTGGTACATTTTAATGCACATGACTTTAAACTTTGAAAAATAAAAATAGCCTTAAAGATTATTGGTAAAATGCAGATGTTATTAAAATATAAATTTTTGCCTTGGGATAAAAGATTGTTTTGAATTAGATAAGATAAAGCTAAAAGTTTAAAAATGTTTTGGAAACATTGTAAAAATTAATCTTGCAAAGAAATTCCTTGTATGAACATATTGACTAAATTCAAAAGAGTGTTAGTTTTCCTTTCTCCATAAATTGAACATTGAAATAAAAGCATAACAAGGTTCTATTAAGAAATTAATTTGCTCTTTAGCAAAATTGTAAAGGGTTATAAGCTGTTTTTGCTTTTTAAAAGTTTTTGAGTCATTTTAGTAGAATAAATAACTTACAGTAATCTGAAATTCTATTTCATAACATCAAGTGCTTTAAACCTCTAACATTTAACAGGCTCCCAAAATCAAACATCAATTTCAAAAATTGTCTTTCCTGACCCCTAGCTTTTGCATGCTACAGAGGGGCCCTGGAGCATCTAGAAGAGAGGTAAACAGGAATACCAGATGTGTTTAGTTACATGGGATTGCTAAAATAATGTTTAATCTTCTTCAGGTTATACTTTAAGGAATAATATTAATACGTGTCCCAAAATTCTATAGGATTTCAAAATTTCTAATGTCTGAGTATATCCTGTCAATCCTATAAAGTTGTTATATTAAGTTATTGTAAACCACAGAGATAAGCAAATATTTTTGCCAATCGTATTTTAACTGTAACTACCCTGAACATTTTTTTATTCACAGATAATTGTTGTCTTGTTTTGCCCTTCTTCAAAGATGGTTTCTAGTCAGCTATAGAACTTTGATAGGCGCTCTCAAATTCAGATTTCTGATAACTTTGGAAATTTTGACATTGGAGTCAAGGAAAAATATATAGATCTCATAAAGAGCTGAAATGTTCATGAATATCAAACAAAACAAGACTTAACTGAATGAGATGAACTAACGTAATAAAAAAGTGAAAAATATTTTATTAACTTTTGCTTAAAATATTGCTGATCAGTCCTATCTGAGATGCCTTGTGGAACAGAGTTCTATCAAAGTCAATCAAAAAGGCTTATGTAAAAACAATTATTCTTGCTGCAATTTATGCAAATAATCAGGCCAAGTATAGGATTAAATTCTATTTTGCAAACAAAACTCTGGGACTCGAGGATATAAGGATGGAACAAAGAAAGAGAGACACTTAGTTTTTTCTTCCTCATATATCCTGGGTATTTCCTACGAAGAGAAAGGAACCAAGGGTGCCTACTTTCCTCTTTCTAGATGAGTAGCCATTTATCTTCAGTCAGTACTCCTTTCAAAATGCATCCTGAATGCTTGGAACTTCTTTGGAAAAAAAAAAAAATTCTTTCCCCTTTTTCCTCCTCTCTCCTCTCTTCACTAATAGGTAATTGTGTCTCTGTACTACAGGATACTCCACTCGGATTCATCCTTCAAACTGGGAAAAGTTAATTTACCAAATCTTAAACTTATTGGCTTAGAATTGCACTTGGGGGAAAAGAACCCAGAAACCTGAAATGCCAACAAAAGAGTAAAAGGGAATAAGTCAGGTTTTTGGCCTCCATCTTCCTGTACACACTGGTAAAAGACCTCAGGATTTTTGAGCTGTCCTTATGCCCTACCCCTCGTTTTGTTTTGATACATGTTTTCTAATAACCTGGTTTGTCTCTTCTTGCCTTCAGACCATCAAACTCTAAACAGCCATGCGAGAAAGCCTTCAATGATGGCCCCTTTTTCTGGGGACACTTAGATAGGCTTCTGAAGGAGCTGAACTAAGTAGAAAAAATCCTGCATCACTGCCACTTTATGAAGAAGGTGCATTGCACCCCACCACCTTCCATCATAATTGTAAGTTTCCTGAGGCCTCCTGAGCCACACAGAACTGTGAGTCCACTGTGAGACATGTGGGAATTGTGGGAGTTATAATTCAAGATGAGATTTGGATGGGGACACAGCCAAAACATATCAAGATGACTCATTAGTTGTGGACAATGATAATAAAATATCATTGTCAGATGAGGGGCCTTACAAACAAGTCTCAAATATTTCTAAGAAACTTCAAGTGTG
>NW_012108075.1:1117289-1124159 GCF_000951045.1 Mandrillus leucophaeus
TTAAAATATAAATTTTTGCCTTGGGATAAAAGATTGTTTTGAATTAGATAAGATAAAGCTAAAAGTTTAAAAATGTTTTGGAAACATTGTAAAAATTAATCTTGCAAAGAAATTCCTTGTATGAACATATTGACTAAATTCAAAAGAGTGTTAGTTTTCCTTTCTCCATAAATTGAACATTGAAATAAAAGCATAACAAGGTTCTATTAAGAAATTAATTTGCTCTTTAGCAAAATTGTAAAGGGTTATAAGCTGTTTTTGCTTTTTAAAAGTTTTTGAGTCATTTTAGTAGAATAAATAACTTACAGTAATCTGAAATTCTATTTCATAACATCAAGTGCTTTAAACCTCTAACATTTAACAGGCTCCCAAAATCAAACATCAATTTCAAAAATTGTCTTTCCTGACCCCTAGCTTTTGCATGCTACAGAGGGGCCCTGGAGCATCTAGAAGAGAGGTAAACAGGAATACCAGATGTGTTTAGTTACATGGGATTGCTAAAATAATGTTTAATCTTCTTCAGGTTATACTTTAAGGAATAATATTAATACGTGTCCCAAAATTCTATAGGATTTCAAAATTTCTAATGTCTGAGTATATCCTGTCAATCCTATAAAGTTGTTATATTAAGTTATTGTAAACCACAGAGATAAGCAAATATTTTTGCCAATCGTATTTTAACTGTAACTACCCTGAACATTTTTTTATTCACAGATAATTGTTGTCTTGTTTTGCCCTTCTTCAAAGATGGTTTCTAGTCAGCTATAGAACTTTGATAGGCGCTCTCAAATTCAGATTTCTGATAACTTTGGAAATTTTGACATTGGAGTCAAGGAAAAATATATAGATCTCATAAAGAGCTGAAATGTTCATGAATATCAA
This sequence comes from Mandrillus leucophaeus, assembly GCF_000951045.1. Taxonomy (NCBI): domain Eukaryota; kingdom Metazoa; phylum Chordata; class Mammalia; order Primates; family Cercopithecidae; genus Mandrillus; species Mandrillus leucophaeus. The sequence continues at coordinate 1,118,172 of NW_012108075.1, forward strand.
ACAAAACAAGACTTAACTGAATGAGATGAACTAACGTAATAAAAAAGTGAAAAATATTTTATTAACTTTTGCTTAAAATATTGCTGATCAGTCCTATCTGAGATGCCTTGTGGAACAGAGTTCTATCAAAGTCAATCAAAAAGGCTTATGTAAAAACAATTATTCTTGCTGCAATTTATGCAAATAATCAGGCCAAGTATAGGATTAAATTCTATTTTGCAAACAAAACTCTGGGACTCGAGGATATAAGGATGGAACAAAGAAAGAGAGACACTTAGTTTTTTCTTCCTCATATATCCTGGGTATTTCCTACGAAGAGAAAGGAACCAAGGGTGCCTACTTTCCTCTTTCTAGATGAGTAGCCATTTATCTTCAGTCAGTACTCCTTTCAAAATGCATCCTGAATGCTTGGAACTTCTTTGGAAAAAAAAAAAAATTCTTTCCCCTTTTTCCTCCTCTCTCCTCTCTTCACTAATAGGTAATTGTGTCTCTGTACTACAGGATACTCCACTCGGATTCATCCTTCAAACTGGGAAAAGTTAATTTACCAAATCTTAAACTTATTGGCTTAGAATTGCACTTGGGGGAAAAGAACCCAGAAACCTGAAATGCCAACAAAAGAGTAAAAGGGAATAAGTCAGGTTTTTGGCCTCCATCTTCCTGTACACACTGGTAAAAGACCTCAGGATTTTTGAGCTGTCCTTATGCCCTACCCCTCGTTTTGTTTTGATACATGTTTTCTAATAACCTGGTTTGTCTCTTCTTGCCTTCAGACCATCAAACTCTAAACAGCCATGCGAGAAAGCCTTCAATGATGGCCCCTTTTTCTGGGGACACTTAGATAGGCTTCTGAAGGAGCTGAACTAAGTAGAAAAAATCCTGCATCACTGCCACTTTATGAAGAAGGTGCATTGCACCCCACCACCTTCCATCATAATTGTAAGTTTCCTGAGGCCTCCTGAGCCACACAGAACTGTGAGTCCACTGTGAGACATGTGGGAATTGTGGGAGTTATAATTCAAGATGAGATTTGGATGGGGACACAGCCAAAACATATCAAGATGACTCATTAGTTGTGGACAATGATAATAAAATATCATTGTCAGATGAGGGGCCTTACAAACAAGTCTCAAATATTTCTAAGAAACTTCAAGTGTGTTTTAATTTTGCCTTTCTTTTCATTCCATCCCATATGCCTTGATAAGATAATCTAACAATCAAAACATATTCAAACAGAATTTCAGTGTGCACATGTGCCTTCTTCTTACTGAAAAATTTTGCTTATTAAAATACTTCTCTAATTATTATAAACCACAGAATACAGCATAGGAAACACACCCTAAAGCAGATGGTGAAATTCAAGTTCTCGTAAAGTATAAAATACCTTCCAATTAGTATTTTCATAAAATCAAGATGAATAACTGTTCACACAAAACTTTTATTTTCTCTATGTTCCCTAAGTGTAATAAAATATCTACGTTTATAAATTTGTAGGTAATAGGTCATATACAAAATGAGTAATTACAAAATATTTATAAAGTAGTTAACATGTTTTTTTATATTAGTATGATTACAAACACATGCTGACACATTCTTGACTTAATACTCAGAGAGAAAAGTAAGCATAATAGCATATTTTATTGCTGAAAAAATAAACATTGAAGTTTCACATTTATTTTAAAAATGTAACTTTAGTTTTGTTTCAAGAGTTTTGTGCTTTGAAATAGAATAATAGCTTTAGACATTGCAGAGATTCTCTACTATATTATTGAAAAAATCTCCGCAGGTAAATTTGCAGAAACTTTGCATTCCATGTAGTAAGTGATGAATGAGTTTCAAAGGTATTAGATTATGAGAACAAAAACTTAAGTAAACTATCAGCAATGCAAAGAGCCTCTTAATAATAATAAGTAAACACATGTAGCATTTTAGTTTAACATGTATATCATAGGATTTTCTTTAAAATTAAGTCAGACCTGTTATCAAGTCTCTTTAACCTGGATGGAATTTGCAATACTAATGATATGGTTTGGCTGTGACCCACTCAAATCTCATCTCGAACTGTAGTTCCCATAATAACCATGTCTTATTGTAGACACCTGGTGGGAGGTAATTGAACCCATTCTGTTCTCATGACAGTGAGTGAGTTCTCATGAGATTTGATGGTTTTATAAGGGGCTTTCCCCCCTTTGGTTGGCACTTTTCTATCCTCCTGTCATGTGAAGAAGGATGTGTTTGCTTCTCTTTCTTCCATGGTTGCAAGTTTTCTGAATCCTCCCCAGTCCCAAGTACTTCTTTATAGCAGCATGAGAATAGACTAATATACTAAATTAGTACTGGGAATGGGGTGCTGCTATAACGTTTTCCACCTGAAATGTGAAAGCAAATTTGGAACTGGGTAACAGGCAGAGGTTGGAACAGTTTGGAGGGCTCAGATGAAGATGGAAAATATGGGAACATTGGAATTTTCAAGAGACTTGGAGGGTTTAGAAGATAGAAAGATGTGGGAAAGTTTGGAACTTCCTGGAGACCTGTTGAATGGCTTTGACCAACATGCTGATAGTGATAAGGACAATGAAGTCCAGGCTAAGGTGTTCTCAGACGGAGATGAGAAACTTGTTGGAAACTGGAGTAAAGGTTATTCTTACTTCGCAAAGAGACTGGTGGCATTTTGTCCCTGCCCTAAAAATCTGTGATACTTTGAACTTGAGAGAGATAATTTAGGGTATCTGGTGAAAGAAATGTCTAAGTGGCAAAGTGTTCAAGAGGAAGCAAAGCATAAAAGTTTGGAAAATTTGCAGCCTGATGATGCGATAGAAAAGAAAATCCATTTTCTGGGAAGAAAAAAGCATTTTCTGGGAAGAAATTCAAGCCCGCTGCAGAAATTTGCGTAAGTAACCAGTAGCCCAATGTTAATTGCCAAGACAATGGTGAAAATGTCTCTAGGGCATGTCAGAGACCTTCAGGGCAGCCATCCTATCACAAGCCTGGAGGCCTAGGAGGGAAAAATGGTTTCCTGGGCAGGATCCAGGATATCCCTGCTGTGTGCAGCCTCAGGACTTGATGCCCTGTGTCCCAACTACTCTAGCAGTGCTAAAAGGGGCCAAGGTACAGCACTGGCCATGCTTCAGAGGGTGCAAGCCCCAAGCCTCAGCAACTTTCACGTAGTATTGAGCCTGTGGGTGAAGAGAAGTCAAGAACTGAGGTTTGGAAACTCCCGCCTAGATTTCACAGGATGTATGGAAATGCCTGTATATTCAGGCAGAGGTCTGCTGCCAGGGCACAGCCCACATGAAGATCCTCCGCAAGAACAATGTGGAAGGGAAATATGGGTTAGGAGACCCCACACAGAGTCCCCACTGGAGCACTGCCTAGTCGAGCTGTGAGAAGATGGCCACCTTCCTCCAGACCCCACAATGGTCGATCTACCAACAACTTGTACCTCGTGCCTGGAAAAAAGCCACAGACACTACCAGCCATGAAAGCAGCTGGGAGGGTGGCTGTACGCTGCAAAGCCACAGAGGCAGAGCTGCTCAAGAAAGAGCCCACTTCTTTCATCAGCATGACGTGGATGTGAGGCATAGAGTCAAAGGAGATCATTCTGAAACTTTAAGGTTTAATGGCTATCCTATTGGACTTGCATAGGCCCTGTAGACCCTTTATTTTGGGCCAATTTCTCCCATTTGAAACTGGTGTGTTTACTCAATGCCTATATCTCCATTGTATCTAGGGTGTAACTAACTTGCTTTTGATTTTACAGGCTCATCAGTGAATTAGACTTTTTTGGTATCAGATGAGACTTTGGACTTGAACTTTTGTGTTAGTGTTGGAATGAGCTGTCAATTTGGGAGACTGGTGGAAAGGCATGATTGTGTTTTGAAATGGGAGAACATGAGATTTGGGAGGGGCCTTGGGTCGAATGGTATGCTTTGGCTGTGTCCCCACCCAGATCTCATCTTGAATAGTAGTTCCCATAATCCCCGTGTGTCATGGGAGGGACCTGGTTGGAGAGAATTAAATCATGGAGGTAATTAGCCCCATGCTGTTCTCATGATCGTGAGTAGTTCTAGTGAGATCTGATAGTTTTATACGGAGTGGCTTTTACCCTTTTGCTCAGCACTTCTCTCTCATGCCCCCATTTGAAGAAGGACATGTTTGCTTCCCCTTCCACCATGAGTGTAAGTTTCCTAAGGCCTCCCCATCCATGCAGAACTGAGTCAATTAAACCTCTTTCCTCTATAAATTACCCAGTTGGACAGTTCTTTGTAGCAGTATGAGAACAGACTAATAGAACTAGATTGTTTTTTAACATTTCAAAGCACACTATTAACATAGTTTGAATATGTGTCCCTGTCCAAATCTCTTGTTGAATTATAATCTCCAGTATTATAGGCGGAGCTTTGTGGGAAGCGATTGGATCATGGGGGTGGATTTCATACTCTTGGTGCTATCCTTGTGATAGTGAGCAATATCTTATGAGATCTGGCTATTTAAAAGTTTGTGGCACTATGCTCTCTCTCTCTTCTTCCTGCTCCGATCATGTAAGACTTGCCTGCTCATGCTTCGCTTTCCACCATGATTGTAACTTTCCTGAAGCCTCCCTCCCCGGAAGCAGATGCCAGCAGTATGCTTCCTGTACAGCCTGCAAAATCATGAGTCCATTAAAGCTCTTTTCTTTATAAATTACTCATTCTCAGATATTTCTTTGTAGCAATGTAAGAATGGACTAACACACGTGTCTGTAACATTTGGCCATAAAATTTCTTCCCCTTGAAATTATTTCTATTTGTTTTCCAATTCTTCTTTTAATCTGCTCAGTATCTTTTTCCATTTGTTGCCTTCTTCAGTGACTATGCTTTTTCTCTAATAGCTAACTAAAATTCCTTAAATATCAGTGCTTCTAGAATTTAAAGCAAGATCCTTTTATCATTTCACTCTCCTCTCATCCTTCTTGCGACTATTTTATCCACTTGCATCATATGAGCTATAAACTGTTTAAGAACAGCATGAAAGTTCTGTCTCTTTTCAGAGCTCAATTTCATCCCTAACAAATTTATATTTTTTCTATAATCTGCTTCTTTGTCTCTGTTACCTCTACCACCTAATGATATCAGTGTACTTCCAATAAACCAAAAATGAAATTTTGGTAACAATTTTCAGTTTTACCACATTGTCAAACCTCATATAAGATAATTAGCCAAAACCCGTAAGTACTACTCCTGAAAACAAAGGCTCTTTTATCTTCCTTCCCACTTCAGTAGATCCATGTAGATATTTTTAAGTTTATTAAAAATGTTATCCACTGCCCTCAATTTGTCTCATAATCTTAGTTACCATGGTCACTGATTAATTGCTGAAGTGCAAATGTAATAGTGTTAATGTCCGGCTAAAAAACTGTTTTATTACCTGTTGCAAAACTTCTTAACATCATATTCAGTGCCTTCTAAATTTCAATGCCAACTTGTAGCTTTGGCTTGAGTACCAAAAGGTTTCCATTCTACCACATTGCTCCCAATATACCAGTGACATGGATTCTAAATTTTCCATGACTTTCTCTGAACTTTGCCTTTCATGATAATGGTTCCTTTCCTGAAATGTCATTACTGTCTCACCCACTGAAACTCTCATCTTTAATTTTCCATGGCAAATGTCTTTTCCCCCATGAGACATTATTTTACTGCAGTTAGAATTATCTTTCTCTTTATTCATGCTCTTAAAACACTTCTTTTTAGGCACCTTTTGTACCCTCATGATCTGGTGTGTGAATCTTAAAATATATTAAAGTTAATAAATAATATATTTATTTTCATTTACTTCTAAATATAAACATTGTAAACAATAGTTTTATCTATCACTCAATAAAAATAAATTTTTTAATGTAATGGGTAATATAGATACAAATTATTTTGCCCTGAATATTTACCTTAGGGAAATTCTTAACTTCATTCTCTGTAACTATAAATCGTGTGTACATAGATTTTAAAGAAT
>NW_012108075.1:1124209-1185134 GCF_000951045.1 Mandrillus leucophaeus
TATATATAACTATGTAACATATACTTCTAGATATAAACCAAATAGAATAAAGAAAATCATTTCCTATTCTTATAATTTAGGCAAGCACAAATCTCCTATTTTCAGCTACATGGAAACACACTAACAAAGTCAGAAGCATGTATTCTATAAATGCACTACAACAAACGTTCAAGCATTAACTCTGATATAAATGAGTGATAGAGAAGCTTTTACAATTGTAACATGATGAAGTGGTTAAATGCATGGGATTTGTGCTAGGTACCCTGGTTACATCTCAGCTCCTCCACTAGAAAGTGACATGGTTTTGGGCCACCTATTTTGAGAGCCACCTCACTAGACTGGAATATATTAGAATTAAAGGGGATTATGACATATAGCTAGTCACATGTATATGCATCAACAATAGATGTCCATTTTAACGCTTACATCTAGTGCTATATGCAAGTGGAGAAATGACTTTGTAGCACCGAGTAAGGGAGAAAAAAGACCTGAGGAATCCTTAAGATATATAAGATAAAAACAAACATTAAGAGTTACTAATTTCATTGACTATTTATACTGAGCATCATAAAAGTTTTCCATATATAAAGAAGTTTGATTTTAATATAAATTTATGAGTTAATTAATATGACGATATCCAGTTTTATATACAACAGTTTACATAGGTATATAAATGGCAGAGCATCAATTTGGACTCAGGAACACCCAATTCAAAGAATGATCTTAGTCCCTGAAGTTTGTGAAGATTGTTCCAATGTCAGAGTCACTTTAGGCTTTCTGAGAAAGTTCTTCAAGTATGGGGCCTATATCTTGAAGGCCTATATCTTAATTTTAATAAAGATTGTCAATCTACAAATTTTGAATTTTTGATGAGAGGTTGTGTCCTGATTTCAATGCAAAGAGCATCATGGTTCTCAATTGTCCAAATAATATTAGAAAATAGTTAATCATAAGTTATGCTTTTATTATTAGAAGATTTTACTTTATGCCTAATATTTAAGTTTATGCTGTATAGAATGGAACCATTATTACTGTCACAGTTTTTATCCAAATACAATTTTACTTTAAGAAAAATAACAAAATTCTACTCACTAAGTAGATATTTGTTAGTCATCTATTAGAAAGATTTTTTGCATCCATTAACTCATTCATTTTTAAAATTGAATTTTCATTATGAATTAGGTACTGTAGCAGTCACTGTCAAGATAGAGGGAATGAAAAATATTGAATCTACTTAATGAATAATGCATTCTAATATTGTATATTATTAAAGACACTAAATAAATAAGTTCAAATAGAGATCTGAGCTGCTGTAGAAGATTGAATATCTCTGTGTTCTGAGAAGTTTCCAAGAAAAAGGAGCACCCTATTACAAAGGCTGAGAGGCCAGAGGGGTGAGTGAGAATTTGGTGCTTTAGAAGAACTAAAAAAAATTCCATTGTTGTCTGAGCAGGAGAAGGAGAGACAGAATGGTGCACAGCAGCTAGAAAAAAAAGTTCAGGTGGGCAAATGCTAGGCCTTGGAGTAACTCAGGAGGCAAGATATTTTAGAATTATATTAACGCCAAAGGGAAGATGGAAGGATTGTAACCAGCCTTGCCATGTGATGAGGTATGCATTAAAGTTGCACTATCAGCAGCGCAGTGTATAGACCAGAGAAAGGCAGATTGAGCAGAAGAAAGTGAATTAGAATGCTTTTAAGAACAATCTAGGTGATAAACAATGGTAGCTTTTCAATAGGATGGTGGAATGGATACTGAGACATGTGGTAAAATTTAAGTGATTTATAAATAGTTTTGGTGAATGTATATTTATATATTGTATATTTAACATAAACATAAATGTTCATATTGTGTGTGTGTGTGTGTGTGTATATATATATTAGATTTGAAAAGTGGATATGGGGGAGAGAAAAGTGTCAGGGATAATTTAGGAGTCTGGCTTGAGGAACTGAATAAATTGAAATAATAGTTCGTATTTATTGATCACATACTGTTTGCCATACAGTATTCTAAGTTTTTACATGTACTAATTAATTTACTATTCACAAAAGTCATTTGGGAGAGGTGTTATTATCCTCATTTTACATGTAGGAAATGTGAAGCTAGAGATTGTCCAGGACTATGTAGTTAGCATACATAAAGCACTTGTATACCTGGCTCCCTCAGAGTACAGCCTTTTAGTCATTTTGCTCTTTTGCCTCGACTGATGTGATATTTACTGAGACAGAGACCCTGGAGGAGGATTCTATATGGATTTCAGGAAGAAAAATGAGTTTCGTTTTGGATTTGATTTTGAAGAGCCGTGGTATAGCCAAGTGGAAATTTCAAGTGCATATTTGGCTTATATAGGTTTACAATTCAGGAGACAATGGCGGCTGAGATATTTAGATTAGAGAATTTTCAGTAAACAGATGGGCACTGAAGTCATGGAAGTAGATGAAATTGTCAAAGTGAGAGGAGAATATAGAAGTCATGTGCCATTTTCATATTTATGGGTTATAAGGGGAATATAAAGATGTAAAGCATAATCTCCTCACAGACTTCCACCTCATGGGAGAAATAGATGACTAAACAGACAACTACAATATGTGGTGATAAATGATAAATCAGAAGTCAGAAAAGCATTGAGGGTGATGTACTTCCTCTTAGAGAAGGCCATGGTCCATGAAACTGGACTCGAAGTATTCTTGGAGGCTGTAATACTTGAGCTGAATCTGAAATGATGGCTTGGAGTAAATTACATGAGTAGGAAAGGTAAAGTTCACTTCAGACTGAAGTTCAGTTTGCTGGGGTAGAGATGTTTAGGCAGTGTAAGTGGCCCCCAAAAAGGGACAGACAGTAGCCCAGTGGATGTCACTTGGGGTAGTTATGTTTTCTATTGCATGGTTGAAGTGTGGGTTTGTGAAAGGGAGGTGTTGAGAGGATGAGGGAGGGGGCAAACCAACAAAAACCCTTGCAACTTATAATTTCTGTCTATATTTTATCTAGCAAGTGCCATGGCAACACAGAGGAATTTCCTATGGAAATGTAAATATCAGACCATTTCAGATAATCTCTCAATATTTTATTCCAGATGAGCTTTTCAAATGAAAAGAGTCAAACTCTAAAATATTTGAAAACACTTATTCTGAGCCAAATATGAGTGACCATGCCCCATAACACAGCCCACAGGAGGCCCTGAGAACATTTGCCCAAGGTGGTCCGGGTGCAGCTTGTTTTTATACATTTTATGAAACATCAATGAAATACATTTAAGAAATACATTGATTTGGTCCAGAAAGGTGGGACAACTCAAAGCAGTGTGGTTGCTGAGGGGAGGGGGCTTCCAGGCTATAGGTAGATTTAAACATTTTCTGGTTGAAAATTAGTTGAGTTTGTCTAAAAATCTGGGATCAACGGAAAGGAAATGTTCAGGTTAAGATAAAAGACCGTAGAGACCAAGTTTCTTTTGAAGTCTTACAGTGGCTACCCCTTGAGACAACAGATAACAACTGTTTCTTATTCAGATCATCAGAAGTTGCTAGACTTTTAGTTAATCTCTTTAGGATTGGGAGGGCCTGGAAGAAAAAGATCTAGCTATGTTAATAGAAATTCTTTACAGATGCAAATTTTCCCCCACAAAGGACAGCTTTGGAGGGCCTTTTCAAGATATGGCAAAGAAACATGTTTTGGGGTAAAATATTTTGATTTCCTCCTTGTCTTGTAATGTTATGCCAGAGCCAAGCTGGAAAGTAAGTGATGATATATAGGGTTAAATAAAACCCATCTGATGAGAATATATGGTTTGTAGGGCATGACTCCCTAGATCCCTTAAACAGGAATTTGGCAAAATAAAAAATCAGAGCTTAGTCCTCAAGCTGGAGATTAAGTCACAATTTCATGTTCAAATAACCAAACAATTAGAAACAGTCTATTTTTTCTTTATTTTAAAAACATTTTACTTGCTATCACTGAATTTTAGCACTTAAAAATGTTGCCATGACATAAAGAGTTAAAAGATCATTGTGTCTATAAACCAAATGTCAATCTTTTTTTCATTAAATAAATATTGCCATATTTCTTGCCTTCTCAACTTCTAAGGTCTGTTATCAATAACATACTCTACTTGGTAATTGAAAATTCTGTTAAGCAAGGAAAAATTTGCTCACACATAAAATGGTGTACAGGATTCCAGCCACAGCTCCTTAATATCTTTCAAGTTAAATTCCAGATATTGACATATGATAATGATCTACATATGTCATTCTTTTCAAAAACAAATTTCTTAAAATTGTATTGTAACGTATTTTTAGGCTCTGTCAAGGTAGTCTTATCCAAATGGTAAGCTTACTTCCCAAATATCTGTAAAGAAAAGTATGTACTTATTTATTATTACATTTCATCACACGAATCTAATATTCTAAAGTCATAATCTGTGGGGGTCTGTCCTGCAGACCCCAGCTGCACGACAGATGAGACCTGTACTCCGACACTGATCTTCAGCAGAAGAGCGGGCCAGAGGGCTGCTGGCATAAGGGGCCGAAGAGAGTTTGCCACCCCCTAAGCTGGCAATGCTTGCATTTATTTAGTATAGATTTAATTGACAAAGGCATTCAGTTAACACCCCTGTGGGTAATTAACTTGGTCACCAACCACCCCAAGTAGAGAGCAATTATTCACCCATGGTTAATCAAAGGTTGGTCTTAGGACCACATGAGTAAACAAGCTATGTAGATAAACTACTCTGCATTCCTTTGAATTTGAGCCCTAAGTTATTAAGTGGATTCAGCTGCCTTCAGCCAAACACTTTATGCAAACCTCCAGGCTATCCAAGAGGATTTGTGCTTATTTCCTATACTTTTACAATTTCTCCCACCATCCTGACTGATCCCCCACAATAATCAAGTATCATATCTTCAAGCTGGCATTGGCATTTGAACAAGTATATTTTAAGAGAAAATAAATGTCTAAGTAGAGCACAAGAAAAAAGCATCTGTTTATGATAAGACTTTGGAAATTATGAATGCCATTAGAAAGCTTAATTTATGTGATTTTTTTTATTTATGCTAATGTATTACCCAAAGTGTTTTCAAAGATCTCACTTGTAGTGCAATAGATGATAGGAAATGATTGACATAGACTTTATTCTTCCTGTCACATCTAGTTGTTTTTCTCATGCACGTGTGTGTTTTGCCTATTCCTGCAGCGCTGTTAATGAGCCATCAATTTTATTTGTGCAAATTGTAAACAAGAATTAAAAATTTTCTTGCCCAAGGTGTTAGTACACTCCTTAAAAATTGAATGTGGAAATGTCTGATTTTCTTTTTCTTTTTTTTTTTTTCCTGAGACGGAGTCTCGCTCTGTCGCCCAGGCTGGAGTGCAGTGGCACAATCTCGGCTCACTGCAAGCTCCGCCCCCCCGGGTTCAGGTCATTCTCCTGCCTCAGTCTCCCGAGTAGCTGGGACTGCAGGCGCCCGCCACCAGATCCAGCTAATTTTTTGTGTTTTTTTTAGTAGAGACGGAGTTTCACCTTGTTAGCCAGGATCGTCTCGATCTCCTCACCTCGTGATCCCCCAACCTCAGCCTCCCAAAGTGCTAGGATTACAGGCCTGAGCCACCGCGCCTCGCCAGAAATGTCTGATGCTCAACACAAATATATTAACCCTTGTGGAGAGACCTATGCAAATGTGAAACATTATTTTGTGTTTTAATTAGTGTATATAAGCTATGTGGGAGATCCTCTTGCAATTGGCAATTAGGCTATATTTAATGTGGAAGTGGGGAGGTATATAGTAGTCATATACCACTTGAGGCAAAGGATTAATAATTCTGCATTTCTTATAATTCATTGTAATGGTTTGGAAAGTGATGTGAATTTTAACAAAAAATGAGGTATTTGACATGCACATGATTGATATAGAGTTTTACAATAATATTTCTCTCGACAGTGAGTAATTCCAGAACATAAATGTCACTGAAGAGGAGACATTCTTTCTGGAAGTCTTTCACTTTGATATTTACCTCTCTCTCTCTCTCTCTCTCTATATATATATATATATATATGAGTGTGTATATGTGTGTGTGTGTGTATATATATATATTTTTTCTGCATGGACTTCTAGGACGTTTTTGTGGAGATATTAATAATAACATCATATAGAGGTTTCTAATGTTACTCCCTCTCTTTAAAGCTTGCTTTGACCTCATCTCCTGGGGGAGAGTCCAACCTTGCCAGGATGTGTTGCCCATTCAGAAGAAAAGGAGAAAGAGATGAGTGCTTAATAGCTAATACTTCTGAGTACTTACTCTACAGCAGGCTCTGTCTCAGCTATTTTTAATTAGTCATTACAACAAATCCTTGTGGTATGCTAATATTATTATCCTCGTTTAAAGATGAGGAAGTCACATGGCTATTCACAAAACTACTAAGTGACAGAATCAGTACAGTAGTCTCTCTTACAGGCTGTTTCACTTTTTTTTTTTTTTGGAAATGGAGTTTCACTCTTGTTGCCCAGGCTGGAGTGCAATGGCGTGATCTTGGCTCCCTGCAACCTCCGGCTCCTGGTTTCAAGTGATTCTCCTGTCTCAGCCTCCAAAGTAACTGGGATTACAGGCACCTGCCACCACGTCTGGCTACGTCTGGCTGATTTTTATATTTTAAGTAGAGTTGGAGATGGAGTTCACTACATTGGCCAGGCTGGTTTTGAACTCCTGACCTCAGGTGATCCGCTCACCTGGACCTCCCAAAGGGCTAGGATTACAGGCATGAGCCACGGCGTCCGGTTTCTGTGGTTTCATTTACTACCTATGGTCTTATCCAAATGGTAAAGCTTACTTCCCAAATATCTGTAAAGAAAAGTATGTACTTGTTTATTATTACATTTCATCACATGAATCTAATATTCTAAAATCATAATCTGTGGAGTTCTGTCAGAGAATCATGACCCCTCAGTAAATTTCCAGACTTCAGCCAGTTTACAGACCCAGACCTTTTGAATGAAGGGGAGGCCAGGTCCCCTTGAGGAAGTACCCCACTATGTTACCGACAATTTATGTAGTGAATCTTTCTCCTGTCCTTCCCCAAGAAGACCTCTGGCTTTTTACCAGGGTAACTGCACTGGGGAAAGGAAAATTATCAGACATTCTGGGGACTACTGGACACTGGCTCTGAGCTGATGTTGATTCCAGGGAGCCCAAAACATTATTGTGATCCTCCAGTTAAAGCAGCGGCTTATGGAGGTCAGGTAATTAATTGAGTTTTAGCTCAAGACTGACTTCCAGTGGGTCCAGTGGGTCCCCAGACTAATCCTGTGGTCATTTCCCCAGGGCCAGAATGCATAATTGGCATAAATATACTTAGCAGCTGGCAGAACCCCCACATTGGCTCCCTGACTGGTAGGGTGAGGGCTCTTGTGGTAGGAAAGGCAAATGGAAGCCTTTAGAGCTGCCTCTACCTAGAAAAATAGAAAATCAAAAACAATAAATCAAAAACAATCCCCTGGAGGGATTGCAGAGTTTAATGCCACCATCAAAGACTTGAAAGATGCGGGGGTGGTGATTCTCACCACATCCCTGTTCAACTTTCCCATTTGGCCTGTGCAGAAGAAGTTGGATCTTGGAAAATGACAGTGGGTTAATGTAAGCTTAACCAAGTGATGGCTCGAATTGCAGCTGTTATACCAGATGTGGTTTCATTGCTTGAGCAAATTAACACGTCTCCTGGTACTGGTATGCAGCCATTGACTTGGCAAATACCTTTTTCTCCATTCCTATCCATAAGGCCCACCAGAATCAGTTTGCCTTCAGCTGGCAAGGCCAGCAATATACCTTTACTCTCCTACCACAGGGCTGTTTCAACTCTCTGGCTTTGTGTCGTAATCTTATTCAGAGAGACCTTGATCACTTTTTGCTTCCTCAAGATACGAAACTGGTTCATTATGTTGATGACATTATGCTGATTGGATCCAGTGAGCAAGAAGTAGAAAACACACTGGACTTATTGGTGACACATTTGTGTACCAGAGGATGGGAATTAATTTGTTTAAAATTCAGGCACCTTCTACCCCAGTAAAATTTCTAGGGGTCCATTGGTGTGGTAGCTGTAGAGACACTCCTTCTAAGGTGAAGGATAAGTTGCTGTATTTGGCCCCTACTACAACCAAGAAAGAGGCACAATGCCTAGTTGGCCTAGTTGGATTTTGGAGGCAACATATTCCTCATTTGGGTATGTTACTCTGGTCCATTTATTGAGTGACCCAAAAGGCTGCTACTTTTGAGTGGGTTTCAGAATAGGAGAAGGCTCTGCAACAGGACCAGGCTGCTGTGCAAGCTGCTCTGCCACTTGGGCCATATGACCCAGCAGATCCAGTGGTGCTTGAGGTGTGAGTGGCAGATAGGGATGCTGTTTGGAACCTTTGGCAGGCCCCCATAGGTGAACTACAGCGGACGTTTCTAGGATTTTGGAACAAGGCCCTGCCATGTCCTGCAGGTAATTACTCTCCTTTTGAGAGATAGCTCTTGACCTGTTACTGGACTTTGGTGGAAACAGAACATTTGACTATGTGTAATCATGTCACCATGCTACCTGAACTGCCTATGATGAACTGGATGCTTTGTGACCCATCTGGCCATAAAGTGGGTCATGCACAACAACATTCCCTCATCAAATGAAAGTGGAAGTAGCACCACTCACCATCACCCCTAGTGATCCACTAGCAAAATTTTTGCTCCATGTTCCCATGACATTATATTCTGCTGGCCTAGAGGTCTTAGTTCCAGAGGGAGGAACATTGCCACCAGGAGACACAACCATGATTCCATCAAACCGGAAGTTAAGATTGATACCTGGACACTTTGGGCTCCTCAGACCTTTAAGTCAACAGGCTAAGAAGGGCGTTACAGTGTTGGCTGGGGTGACTGACCCAGACTATCAAGATGGAATCACTCTACTACTCCACAATGGGGGTAAAAAAGAATATTCATGGAATAAAGGAGATCCATTAGGGTGTCTCTTTGTATTACCATGCCCTGTGATTAAAGTCAGTGGGAAACTACAACAGCCCAATCCAGGCAGAACTACAAATGACCCAGACCCTTCAGAAATGAAGGTTTGGGTCACTCCACCAGGAAGAAAATCATAACCTGCCTAGGTGTTTGCTGAAGGCAAAGGGGATACAGAAAGGGTAGTAGAACAAGGTGGTCATCAATACCAGCTATGACCAGCTGCAGAAACGAGGATGGTAATCGTCATGAGTATTTCCTCCATTTTCTGTTAAAAACGTTTGTTCATGTATGCACTTGTACTAAGAAAAACATCTTCATTTTATTTATTTTCTCATTTATTATGTGACATAAGATTTATTGACTTCACATCAGCATTTAAATATTGTTAACTTTATGTAATAGTATTTCTGTTGGAGATTGGTGCATTTTCAGTTGTATGAAAGATACTTATGTTAGACATAATTATGACCTTATTGTTGCCTTTATTTGAAGATTATGTATGATCTCAGGAGATGTGTATGGGTTCAAATTGACAAGGGCTGGACTTGTGATGGTTAAGACTGAGTGTCACTTGACTGGATTGAAGGATATGAAGTATTGATCCTGGGTGTGTCTGTGAGGGTGTTGCCAAAGTAAATTAACATTTTAGTCCTTGAGCTGGGAACGGCAGACCCACCCTTAATTTGGGTGGGCAAAATCTAGTCAGCTGCCAGCACAGCTAGAATGAATATAAGCAGGAAGAAAAATGTGAAAAGAGAGACTGGCCTAGCCTCCCAGCCTACATCTTTCTCCCATGGTGGAATGCTTCCTGCCCCCAAACATCAGACTCCAAGTTCTTCAGTTTTGGAACTCAGGCTGGCTCTCCTTGCTCCTCAGCCTGCAGATGGCCTATTGTGGGACTTTGTGAATGTGTGAGTTAATACTTAATAAATTCCCCTTTTATATATATCTATTCCATAGTTCTGTCCCTCTAGAGAAACCTGACTAACACAGCTGGTAAGTATTTAATAATCACCTCCAAAATATATAGAGAAATATGTGTAAGTATACATACATATATATATATATAATGTGTATGTTATTAATTTTATTCATATAAAGAGGGTATAGAATACAATTTATAAATAATAAAATACACAACATATTTATTATAAATTCCATTGAGTCTTGTGGTGTGTTTGTTGATTTTGCTAAACTCTTGTATCTCCAGCCAACTATGTTTGCAAGTAAAGTTCCAAAATGCATTTTGTATGTTGGTTGTTATTTTTATTTATATTAACAAGTTAAACAAAAATAAAACTATAAAGATTAACTTATATCAGAACTGTACTCATTTGTAATGTCATGTTACTTTGCTGAATCACATAATGGATTTTAAAAAGTGAAAAAAATTCAATATCTTTGCATTATTTATAATACAATGGCTACAGATGCAACATATTTTTAGCTTTATTATACATTTTAACAGTGTTTTAATTACTTTTATAAGCCTAGAAAAACAACAAAACAACAAGGAAATCCTGATTTGTAATATTTAGCAATTTCTGTAAGGTAACTCAGCAAGGCTAGTTTTCAAGCTATCGATATAATACTACCATATACAGAGATGAGAAGATATATGCAGCAGCAAAACATTATATAATATTTATATCATACAGTTATAATAAAGATAACCTTCAGGGAAGAGATAATACTGAAATGCAGAAATGTAGTAGAAATTGATACTGATGAGTTTTGAGTACTTATTAGCAGTGTTTTAATGTAATTATTAAAACTGTAAGATTATATAATTTAATTTTTTAAAAAGACTATGTTTAATCACTAACTTGAAAAAAGTTCCCCAAACCAAGCCATCAGATCTCATGACCTATCGTGACCCTGCTCCAGTGACGTCATGCTGAGCAAATGGATTGCTACAGAAGGTGTCGAGTGAGCCTGTCTGTCCACCAAGTGCAAGTAATTGGTAACTCGTGTAAAATAAGGTCGACATATTTCTTGTTGGTTTCATAAGACTACATGAAGAAAAAATTTGTATTCTAGAAATATTGCACAGCTATCTAAGGTTTTAGACCAATCTCAGTTCCAAACTGGCATTCCAGCAAAATCTCTGCTCACTTAAATCCTGGGCACCCTCTTCTCCTTGTTATATCTGTCTACTTTCTGGTCATTTCTTACTTACTAAATATGTTCAGTCCTGGATCTACATCATTCTCTCTACCCCACAATCACCATCATGTTTTTGTAATATTTATATCCAAGTGTATGATCTATATACTACCTTGGCCTGAATATCACAAACTCCTCAACTCCAATAACAACCAATTCCTTCCATCTCTGATAAATATCTCAAATTTTGTCATCTTCACTAACTGCCTTGTCCTTACTCATTTATATCATTTATCTACAGATATCATTATACACTCTCTTTCTATAAGAGCCCTCTTTCAGTCCCTTCATTTTTCAGTTTGCAAATAACCTCAGCTTCCAAGTGGGATCCATTTCAGCAATGCAAAATTGATTTAACATTCTAGAAATCAACCAATGTAATACAAAATTTTATAGTATATAAGAGGAAAAATACATACAATTAACCTATAGATTTAAAAAAATTAGCAGACATTTATATTTAAGAAAAGAAAGCTGTCAGAAAACTGGTAATAAAGGAACTTTTATATCCCAAGAAAGACAACTCTAATAAACTTATAGTTGACATCATACTTAATGGTAAAAGATCAAAAGTATTTTTCCCCTAAGAATGGAAATAAACAAAGCTGTGTGCTCTCATCATTTCGTTTAACGTAGTTTTTAGGTTCTAGTCTGTTCAATACAAAACCAAAAATAAGTAAAAATCATAAGAATAGAAAATTAGAGAGGAAAACTTTCTCTATTCATAAATTACATGATGGAGAAAATTACTAAAAATTTTAGAAATAAGTTTCTTAAACTAATAAGTAAATCCGGCAATATTCAAAATTGTAGGATACAAGGTTAATACATAAAAATATTTAGTTTTACACAGTACCAAGATAATTTTGGAATTAAAAACTTAAATAATGCCATTACAATAGCATTAAAATATTCAATACTTAGGAATTAATTTAAGACCATGTGTGTAAGACCTGAACATTAAACAACAAAGTTTACTGGAAGAACTACAGATGATCTAAATAAATGGTAATGACATATGTTCACCAAATAAAACAGTCAGTGTAAAGATGTCGGTTTTCAAATTTATTTATATATTTTACATAATCCGAGTCAACACTTAAAATTTTTTGTACATATTGACAAGCTGATTCGAAAATGTATATGGAAATACAAAAGACCTAACATTGTCAAAATAATTTGAAAAAATAGCAAAGTTAAAAGACAAATTCTTAATTTCAAGACAATATAAAACTACGTTATTAAGATTGTGTTAGCAAACTAACACAAGAACAGAAAACCAAACACCACACGTTCTCACTCACAAGTGGGAGTTGAACAATGAGAACACATGGACACAAAGAGTGTAACATCACACACCAGGGCCTGTCAGAGGGTGGGGGGCTAGAAAAGTGAAAACATTAGGAGAAACAACTAATGTAGATGACGGGTTGATGGGTGCAGCAAACCACCATGGCACGTGTATACCTATGTAACAAATCTGCACGTTCTACACATGTACCCCAGAACTTAAAGTATAATAAAAAAAGCTTTGTTTAGCAATTTAAAAATTTTACATATATAAAAATTGTGTATATGTTACATATACATAAATTACATATAGGTACATTTATATGAATTGGATATACATATATACAAATACATATATTTTATATGTTATATTATCTTAAAACTTAAAATATTCATCTTTTATAAAATACATTGAATATCTTACAAAATATCATTTTAATAAGTACATTATATTCCATCAAATAAAGGCAACTTAATGTAACCACTGTCATATTGTAGCACATAGTTTTCAATTATAATTTATTTTGCTATCATCTTATTTTTACACAAATATTAGCTTACATTTTTGGTGTAACATTTATTAAACTATGACTCCTACTCCATCTTCCACTCTATTCCTGCTCTGGTGGTCTTTTAAGAAAGTAGGACCCTAAGTATAAATTTATTGTACTAATTTCTCTCTAAAATTTTTAAAGCATGTAGCAAGATTCACCCTTGTCCTTTATAAGGCTTATTATACTTTTATAGTCACTTCTATTTAATGCCTCAAAATTAGAAGCATTCTCTTCTTTTTATTTCATCTAATTTATTCAACTGCAGAATTTCCCTCGATTAAAATGATCTAGACCAGTTATTCTCAATCTATACTGCATATCAGAATCCTTGGGGAACATTTCAAATATTCAAATTCTTAGATCCCGACCACAAAGACGCTAACTTAATTGGTCTTGGGTGAGTCCCAGGCACTGGTAGTTTTTAAAGCCCTCCAGTGAATTCTGGTAGCAATATGCAATCTGAGTTGGAAACCACTGCCACAGATGGTTCCCTATATTGAGACTGGAGCTCTATTTTTTTTCTTCCAGCTGGTCCACCATTCTTGGGCTATACTTAATCATTTCAATGGCTTTTATAGTTTTCCAAAATCACTCCAGGATCGTTGATTGGATTTCACAGAGAGCCTTATTTGTTGTTGACTAACATTTTTTGTCCTTTCTCTTCTACAGTCACAGATTCAATAACTACAGACTTTTTATTGGGTCCTAGGAGAAGCAATTTTCTGTTTTCCTTTTATATTGTCTCTGCATAGGCTCAGTTTACAAACTTCTGAGCCCTGACAGCAGGCGAATTTAAACTGGAGTACTCCCCAAGAGGCTTTGTGGGTACTGCCAATTTCAGAGGAATGGGTTTTCAGATTTTCTGCCTCTATATGAACTCACCCCAGGATTGTTGTTCTCTCTTTCCACCTTCCTTTTCACAACAGCACTCTCTCACTTTTCAAGTGAGAAGAATAGTCCTCATTCTCCCAATTTATATCACGTGTCCCTCTTGGTAAACCTTTCAGTGCTCTAATCTCTTGCGTTGTGTAAAGACTTCTTTAGTGGGTAATCAAAGTACCAGATATCAAGACAGTGTCTCCTGTCTTTTAGGGTATTAAATATATCTGATAAGCATGGAGTATACCATAAAATTATTTTAGCTCATACTAGGAAGAACTGAAATCAAATGTAATGTAGAGTAGGGACACTGGGAGTAATAGAAATTTTCTTTTAACCACCTGACTTCTCCTGTCCCTTGACTATCCTAAATGAAAGCACACTATTAATTGAGGGAGGAGGAAGATTTGTGTAAAAGTGCTAAAAGTTATGCTCAATAAGACTTTTCACATACTTGAAACATAATTTATATTAGCTTGTCTAATATTCAATATTAGGACTCGCTGAAAAACAAAACATCTTCAGTCAGCTGAAGAAACAGAGAGTAGAGACATGGATCACTATAGATGAAACTAAAAAGTTTTCTGGAATTAAAAATATTTTCAAGTATCATTGGATGGAATTCAAGCCCAAAATAAAATGTTATGTAACTTCTTCAGACTAAGTGAGCATTTAACTGTGTTTAAACTACATTTCATGAAACTAAATTACCATCTTATTTTCATCTTACATATTTTAATGTTCTGAACCCTTTTTAAAAAGTGATAGGCTACCTACTGAATGGATTAGTTTAAGCAGAATATACCTTCTTCTTCTATTAAAAAATTGAAAGTGCTTGGTTGTATGTCTAAAGAAATCTACAATGTAAAAGTTGTTAAATATATGCATTCTTATTTAATTATCCTCAAAAGCTGAGTGCCAAATTTCAATAGACTCATGTACATACATTTACTAAAAAAAGAATACCATGTGTTTTACTATATATCCCACTTCATGTAAAAGTGATAATTGCATTATGTTGAAATAATTGTAATGTTTATTTGACCATTTTAGTGATATTTGTGACAAGGTGAATTATTTATTTATTCACTGTTCTGTTAATATTATTCCTCAAAATGCATAGTAACACTTATTTCAATTGAAAAATAAACTTAGATTTTATGAGACAAAAAAAACTGTGATTTAACTGATTGCTTCAAAATGAAGTCTGGTTTCATTAGTTAGGTTTACAATATATAAATGTGACAAAAATTTTGTCCAGAATAGTGGATTGACAAATGTATTTAAATCAATATTTTCATTTTTCAAACTCTTTCTGAGTATGCTGTCAAACGGGGTGTGTCAAATTGAAAGAAATAAAGAAGAGCAGGAATAATTTATAATCACATAAGTCTTTTTTACTTTTCTTTGTTTTCTTATGCTTCCCCCAAATTGTCGAAGTGAACAATTGTGTAACAAGTCACATGTAGGTCGGATGTTTTATCTCTTCTTTGATGTTGATTTTGCCTTTGAAAACAATTTTTATAGATCACCAGATGACTTTTGGTTAAGAAAGAAAAAAAAAAAAGAACTTCCAATGGAAATGAAAAACTCGATTGACATTGCCATAACTAAACTCATTTTTTTCCATCTATGTATTTACTCAGCATTGACATCTATAAAAACAGAAATAGAGGAATAGAATTCACACCATTCTGTCTCATTCTAGAAATAAACTATATTCATGTATCTTCAGATGAGTGAATTATTATTTTCCAAATGTCTATTTATCTCGTTAAACAATAGATTTCCAATAACATTTAAATTTTGCTTCAAAATTTTATGTTTTTTATAATTCTTCACCAAATAATGTACTATGTATTGATTTTATAAATTATGTGCCAATAATATTTGCAATGAATACGAAAGGGAACATTTAAAAATCTATTTGTGCAAGGGGGCATGCAAGCAAAAAAAAAAGTTTAAAGATTATTTTTCTAAGCCTATTAGTGCACAGGAAAATGATACAGCATCATAATTCTTACTGGAAATCAGAAGAGTAAGTAAACACTTTTTTCCTGTTTGTTTATGCTAGTAATGACTTCGGCATATGAATCCCAGTCATACACACACAGTGAACTCACATACAAAACCTCAAGGCAGTCCATGCATAATGGCTGGACTGTAGCAATTTATCTCTGGCTCCTATGATGTCCATCTTTCAGGCATCTTCGTAGAATGTTCTAATTATGGCTCCAATGCCCCTTGTCCCATTTATGGCATAATGCTAGCTTACTGTCAACTTGAGAGTTATAGGCACTCAACAGTTTACCAGTGATTTTAAATCCTGATCGTTGCCAGTTCTACTGCAGCTTAAAGACTCCAGAGCCTGCTGCCTGGCCTGTTGAACAAGATCACTAGCCTACATTTACCTTCACCTACCTCTCTCTTCAAGGAAAATATTTATGATTTTGTGTGTGTGTGTGTCTGGTTACCTTTTACTGAGGCTTTCACTAGCAGACATTTTGGACTTCTACAGTCAGATGAGCTCAGATGCTGCTGGCTGCATGACTAGTGTTACTGACGGAACATCCAGTTACTGATGGAATAGTCAGTTTTCTCACCACTCATTTCACTCTCAGTGTGGTCCTATTAGGTTTCTATTGGATTTCCAGACAAGCTCCAGGAACCATTTTAGCTTGTGGTGTGTCAACTTTTATCTTTTCACACTGAAGTAATTATTGCAGCTGTCCTTTTGAAATCCACTTTTAGCTATAGGCTGAGGATTATCATCTGTTTCCTTAGATATATGTCTGGAAAAAGACCACAGGACTAAAAGAAAGGGACATTTTTAAGGCTCTTGAATTAATGGACTGGTACAATTTGATCCAGAGAACTAAAGCTATAAAAAAAGGCCAGCCCAGCCTCACAGTTTCTGTGGAGCTCATACTTGACTACATGCCAACACCATCCTCATCCGATTTCACTTTGTGTATCTGAAAAATAATATCTTTACTTCCATGTCCCTGGGGGAAAAAACAGCTTTGTTATTTAGCAAACATTCCTGGTACTGAACGATTTACAGAATTTGCTGAACTAACCTCCTGTTCTCTCTCATGCTTTAGAAGTCTAAATCTCAGAAATAAGCTCACATTAGGTGAAGAGAGAAATGGGATTATTTCAGTTCTTAACAACAGGATTTAAGCCAATTTCCTCAAGTGAAATGGCAAGATCCTTAGTGAAGCTTTGTCAGCTAGTGAGCCCACTGAGCAGCAATATCCCCCAAGGGAGGCAAACATGCCAGCCACATAGAGCTCTGACTCCCCAAGGCCTTTGAAGACCATAGGCCAGGGATGCTGAATTTGCTCTAGAAATATCAGGATTGTGAAACATCAAAGATGTTATCTATGACTATGATAACACTGCTTTGCCTCCAGTTGCAATAAAAAAAGGATGTTAAGCAATGTATGTCTGCCTGCTTAAAAAAATAATACGTAAAAACAGAAACATGATACTGATGCAACAGTGCGCCAAATTGTCAATGAAATTATTCATTAATCTAATGTAATCAAACAGCTTGAAATCACGTTTTTGTTAATGTTTGAAAACCTGAGAGGAAGAAAGTGATAATTTTTGACTCTTTTAGTATGTACTTGATTGCTACTGAAATTTATCAGACTTTCATAGTCATCTTCATATATTAGTATCATTTATCTTTACATGATTGACTTTTTAGATATTTTTAAAGCATTTATTTGACTTTTATAACTATTTTTTTGGTCAATTGGTTGTTATTTCACTGATGTGTACTTGTATCTGTTGAACTTATTTATTAGTTCCACATTTTTGTTTTCTTGTTTATTACTTTTTTTATTTTAAATTACTAAATTAAAATGTTTGCAATTCTTAGATTTATTTTGTTGTATTTATCAAAATATCTATGGTTTAAAGCTTAGTAAAATTATCATTAGACTCTATGATTTAACAATATAGATTAAGTTTGACTTTTTTCTCTAAACACTGTTTTCGTGCTGCATTCAATACGTCTTCATGTACACTATTTTTTGATAACTTTTTAGCAACTTTGTAATTTGGTTTTGTTGTTTCCTTTGTCCCAAATTAAGTGTGATTTTCTACTTATTTTATTTCCTGACATAACAATTTTTCCATTCTGTGTTAAATTTCTAATTTAAGTAAACAGTGAATGGAAATATTATAGTAGAAAGCAGAAACATAATATGTAATTTGAATTTTTATAATTGAAAAACAAAAAATTAGTAAAACTAACAATAAAGACAAAAGTAGGAAACAAAGAGCTTATATGTGGCTAGCAAATAAACTTTATCAAGAAAAACTGAGAAAACGAAAATCCAAAAATATGAACCATTAAGAGAAAGGTAATCACAGTTACCAAAGATGCTGCATAAATTAAAAGCTATTTAACTCTATGCAGTTACAATGAAAAATAGAGAGAGAGAAAAAAAAAAAAAAACTAGAGAGATTCAATCAATTATATTTCAAGAAAATGTGACACTTTAAAAAACTTTCTGGCCAGGCATGGTGGCTCACACCTATAATACCAGCACTTAGAGAGGTGGAGACATGAGTGTCAGTTGAAGCCAGGAGTTTGAGAACAGCCTGGGCAACACAGCAAGACCCTGCCTCTATAAAAAATTAAAAAGACTGAAGAAAACTTCTGGATAATGGAAATAACAACTTATCACTGGAGAAGAAATACAGATTATTGCCAAAAACATTCATTATTCCCCCTGAAACGTTTAGCCCAGACAATTCCACCAAACTGAATGTTAACTGTTTATATTATCTATCTGGAGTGTTGGTCATAATTTCTTCATTATACTTGAGTCAAACTCAATGAATAAATTGCCTGAGCATTTGCTTTCCTTCCAGTGAAGTGATCTTTCCAGGTTTTATATTTATATACAAGTGTACATAACATCAATAAGCATGGCTATACAGATTTTTTGGTTAATTTAGTATACTCATTGTTTCAGTGATCAGAAGTCTATATTAAGTAAAGTAAAAGATGTTAATGTGTAATAACTATATAATCCTCTGCTGAATGGGCAATTTTATTTTTGGTCTGAAAAACTAAAAAAGAAGGTGCCATGGCTTTTATTTTAGAAAGGAGATAATCTATTTCCTCATTTTAATTCTCCTACTGAGAAATAGAACAGCTGCCTTCATCATATTCACTGCATTTCTACCTTTCCAATCTCAGGGGGGAAATAAAACATTCTTTTTATACTTTTAGATCCATCTGTTGCCTGTCTACATTAGCATACATAGGGAGAAAGTGTCTATAATTTTTAATCCCAAGTCAGTAGTTTTTGTCTGTTGCATGCTTATTTGTTTTTGACTATTTTGTGGGTGCCTGCACACCATTCCCATGTCATTCAGTTGGGTGAATTTAATCTTCATCATCCTTTAAGTTACATATGTATAAGGTGTTAACCTCTGAACCAGTTGGTCATTCATTCATTCATTCATTTAACAATATTTATTATGTGGTAGATACACTGCTAAGGACTAGTTTACAGAGTAAATGAGAAAAGACAGTCTCTGCCTTCCTGAAGCTTGGAGGATAACAAATTACAGACTGAGGAAGGAAGTATGAGAACTGTGCCTTCTTTAGACAGTAGACAATGAACAACTCTCTAAAAAGGTAGCATGTAAGCTAAAACTTAAAGACAAATGGTTTACCATTTGAAGATAAAGAGGACATGAGGGAAGAAGATTATTCGAAGAAGAGAGAAGAGAATGCACAAAGTCCTGGAGGTAGAACAAAAATTGAGATATTAAAAAAAAGAATAATTATAACTGGAGTTTGATATCTTAGTAGAATATAGTGCTCAGTGAGGCTGGAAAAATGAGCAAGTCTCTGGTCATGGAGGGCTTGTAGACAAAGACTGTCATTTCATTTTAAGACAGAGACTGAGAATATTCAAATAAGTAATCTGATGTTTTTAGGAAGATTAACTCTTTGAAACTCTACTTTTGCTTTAAATGGAGAACGGAATATTGATTCAGAGGGGGCATCAGTGGAGCATTTACTCAGGAGGATAGTATGACAACTCACAAAAGCAGCATGGACTCTCATTCAAAATTTGGTTTAGATCTTAAAACTGATGACGACTCCCCTCCCCGCCCCAAACACCCACACAGTCCAAGAGGGTATGCAAATCTTTAGCATTCAGGTAATGAGGCTTTGTGGGAGAACAGCGTGAATTCTAAGCAGTTTTGGAATATAGGTTGAGACAGCAGTGGAAAGAGTGGCTTTGTATCTTTATGGTGGTTGAATGGCGAGGCCAGGGTAAGTGTTCCTATATGTGGTTTGAATTATTTGCAGGTGCCCCAGGATATAACATTCTGGGTTTTACATCAGCTGCCCAAAGGTGAGGTAAAGAGGATGAGAAACTCGTGGGTTTAAGAGTCATCAGGATTCAAGCATTAAAAAAATATATGGAGTCAGGGCTGGTCACGGTGGCTCACACCTGTAATCCCAGCACTTTGGGAGGCCAAGGCGGGTGGATCACGAGGTCAGCAGTTCAAGACCAGCTTGGTCAAGATGGTGAAAACCCGTCTCTACTAAAAATACAAAAAAACAAAATCAGCTGGGCAGGGTGGCAGGTGCCTGAAACCCCAGCTACTCGGGAGGCTGAGGCAGAGAATTGCTTGAACCCCGGAGGTGAAGGTTGCAGTGAGCCAAGATTGCACCATTGCACTCCAGCCTAAAATAATAATTACAATAAAAATAAAAAAGGAGTCAGACTTTCTATTACAAAGATAAGATAACAATTTAGACAAGAGATGAGAGGGTCCAAGCTGAAGAAGTTAGCAGGTAAAACAGAAGGAGAAAATCAATTTGAGACAAACCTGGGACAGAGAATAGACATAATTGCTCATTTTACAAACAACAAATTGTTTGAGAAGAAATACTGATTGCTGTGTTTTCCCATTTGGATACTAAGGCTAGCTGCTTTGAGTACTATGAACTACCATTGATTTTAACACTAAAGCAGAGACCATCACTTAATATTTGTGTTTTAACATCATTTTTTCAAAATGTTTGACTTTAAAATTACTTATCCACCCAAACAGAATAAGCTACAAAATACCCACCTAATATTATAAGCATTATAATTTTGTTCTATTCAAATTAAGAAAAAGAATGAGAATTATTTGCTAACTTAGAGCTAAATCATGTATATTAACTTGGTATTTGCTCCTTGAAAGAAAAAAAGCTTTGAGTTCAAAAAGCCAGGATCATAACCCCGAATCTAGGTCCTACTGTTTCTGAGCCTTGGTAAAATTATTTAATCTCTGTTAGCCTCATGTTTCTCTTTTGCAAAATGGAAGATATATAAATTCACCAGGGTATTGTAAAAATGAAACAAATTGATAGGTCTAGTATCTATGATTAAGTCTGGCCTATTTCAGACACACAACAAACATGCTGTCCTAGTTTCACTCTGAGGACACGAAGTTAAATGAATTGTGACACAAAACTTAAAGAAGCTCTCATCCAGGGAGAGAGAAAAACATAAAATGTGCTAAAAGATTCAATACATGTGATTAAGAAGGAAAGGATGGGAGTTATGCTGTAACTCACCAATTCTACAGCGAGGGCACTGTGGGAGAGAGAAGCAAAGGAAAGCAGAGAAGAAAGAGGAGGATGTGACTTCTGATATCTTCACTTTTATATCCAAACTTATATTTTCAGATGGTAATACCAACACTTAAAGAAAATATTCAGCTCCCATAAAACCTAGATATGGGCTCCTCTGTAAGAAATGATAACCAAGAGATGGTGAGATGAAGAACAGAGATGTAGAAGAGGCAGGTACCTACTTTTAAAAGACATCACACACTTAATAATGAGTTCTGAGTTCATCCAGTCAGGAGAAATAACAAGATGGCAATGTCGGTAAACAGAGTGCCACACAAAAGTAAGGGAGCAGATGGGATTTTCAATTACAATTTGGAATTAAGAAGTATAATTTCTTATTCACAGAATTTTACAAATCCTTTGAAGTTGATAATTCCAGTAGAACCAAATTATCAAAATTGGCAAGAATAGAGGAGAGTGCAACGAAAACAGTAAATGGTACTGATTGCAGCCCAGAGAATCAGCAAACTTAAATCTTAAGCCTGCGGTAGAAGAACTGAAGAATGTATTTGATGTTCTTATGTATGTGCGTCTTCTCTTAAATAGTCAGTAAGCAGCTGTTTTATTATACAGAAAGAAGCCAGACCCCAAATTTGACAAGAAAGTCAGCAAAAATAAATTCAACAGTTGATTTTTATTGCTAAAGTGCACACAAATCAAATGTTCTGCATTCTAAAACTAACAGTAGCAGGAATGCAAAAACAATATGTAACTTTGAGGGGTTCGTCAGCTTATTTTCTGAGGGTTTCAAATGTGCTTTCTTTTGCTTTAAGTCCTGTTTACATTTCTTGATTTAGAAAAGGGGCGTAACAGGAATTGGAAATGTATACACTGCCAACTGATACTGAGGCAATTCTGAGATTTTCAGCATTATCAAATATAGAAAAGAATATTGTCAGCAACTCAGTACAAGCTCTGACCATATTAAAATGTCTTCTCATTTCAGAAGTAGTATAAAGTGAATCATATTTTCTCAATTTCACATTAAATAAAGAAGTGAATCTCCCTCTCTTTTTCTCATTCTCTCTCCTTTTCCTGTTCTCATCCTCTCTCTCTTTCTATATATATATACACACACGAACACAGGTATATATACACATATATATAAACATCTACACACACAGATATGTGACTGTGTGTGTAATGTATATCTTTAGATAAAAACATGACTTACCTTTACATAATTTTCTCAAATAGAATGTAAAAAATAGATTTGAAATCTATTAAACTTTGTAAAAACATGCATACAAAAATAGGATTTGATTTCCTGTAAAACTGTAATTATTTCAAAAACTGTTAAAATATATATTTAACAAATATTTTAAAAGTAAAGTCTTTTTTTTCTGTACAGTTGAAACAAATTAAATAGCAAAAGATTTTATTTTTATTAATCTATAGATATTCTATGCTTTCTTATATTAATTTTGATAATTTACATTTCTACAGAAAAAATATGTTATTTATTTAAATATATAAATATAGTTCTATGTTTTTTAATGAAGTATGTTACTATTTCCTTTGAGGAAAATAAGATATAAATTATCCTCAGAGTTGAATTCAAGCTTTGAATCTTTGTCATATACAATGTAATATAAAGTATAGTAGGAATTAAATAAAGGTTGAAAAACTGCCAAAAAATGTTATAAATATTACCACTCTACCCTTATTGGTAGAATCTGAATGTGGATTAATTTTAATTTGACAGTCACTGAATCATATTAATACGTGTATGTTTTTTAAGTGGTCTTAACAAAACTTTTCTACATAGCTCATGGAAATTGTATTGTAGCTTCAGTATATTGCACATACATTTTTACAAAAGAGAAAGAGTATCTCAAATAATATATTGATTTTAAAGAAACAGCAACTTTCTGACAGGCCAACCTAGTAAACCAATAGCTACAGTAATCAAAAAATAATGATCAATATTTAGTGTTTTACTGGATACATACTGCAACCTCTTTAAACTATGTGTTCCCAGCACAGATTCAAATGCTCTTTCATTCAGCCTGCCACTTTCTACCTCTCCCCTGCTGGCTGCAAAGCAATTCTGGCAGAGAAGGTGGAGGGGGATTTTAGTCTGTGCTCAAGTATGAAATAGCATTAATCTGACCAACTTCTGAAAGAAGCCCGAAAAACAACAGTCCTTGATAAGGACTTTATTCTCAATAAAAATTTGTTGAATGAAAAAATGATGAATTGATTGATAAAACAAACTCTATACTTACGAATTATTTATATTTATATTATCATAGTTTATGAAGTCAATTGCAGGATGTATCTTTAAGCAAGACTGCTAAAAAGGAAAGGGCATTACTGAACCTTTCCGAATTGAGCAAATGAAAACAAAACTTATATAATGGAGTGTCATATACATTTCAAGCAGTGAAATATAAAGTCGTATGTGAATGTTTTACAAAAATACATCTGCCAAAAATGCAATGCTTTGCTCTGCCCTAGTATGGGAGGCCACTGATGCTCGTTTTCTGTTTAACAGCTAAGTAAAAGGAAAAGTTGTCAACCACTTTGCCATAGTTGCACTATTTACTAATCTGAAATCTAGAATTTATTTGTGTAAATTAGATAAGGCAGCAACAGTGATACATACTGTCAGTTATAATATTTTAGAATGCTAATTAATAAGTGTGTTGATATTCCAAAGGTAACATCCAGACGGTCTGTGAAGGAAAACCTGCAAACTCTCAGACTTAAGGATGTTGAACTGACTTGAGAAAAGCAAGAGCTCAGGAAGCAAAGATTCTATGTTTATTATTATAGGCCTTTAGAATTAATATTCCATTTCAAGTTATATTCATCAGAAATTTAAACTGAATTAGTTATTATGTATGTACAGAGAGAAGAAAAATGTTATCACAATTATGTTTTTTATTCAAGAACTTTACAATCTTTGTGGATTTAGTCACTAATAGAAACTTTCATTTCTGTCAGTTTCTTTAAAATGTGCAATTTGGCTTATTTCTAGGTGCAAGAAAGAAATGAAATCCTACTTTTCAAATTATATTTCATTTTTAATTAAACCCTTCAGGTTTAAGAGAATAGTCTGAACATCTTGGCCACTGATTAATTTTATTTGTGCTGTTTTGATTCATCAATGTACAGAATAGGCTTTATAAAGGGGATAAATTGAAGAGGTGGGAAATGTTTTATTAAGTACAATTGAAGTTCATTACTATCCTACAGAATGACAAAACTACTTAGTCAAGGCTTAGTATATATTTTATCTTAAGCAAAGATCAATGACATGAGACCCCTATGTCAAATATGTGTGGTAAACAGAAACCAAGGAGAAATGTTCGATAACCAAGACCCATACTAGATAATATTCTGACTCTAACCCGTATACTTTCCCACATACAATTTTGTTAGCCATAATGCCCTACAAAATTAAAGTAAATCATTCTCTACTCAACCATCCTTCTTCTCATTGCAAAAAGTTACTAATATTTGTTACATTTTCATGAATCACTGGTATCAGCAAGCCCTTAAAATGAAAGCAAATGGCATTAGTCTCTGTCCTTGGCACTTTAATACTTTAGAGGTGATAGTGACTTAAATTACAGAAACTTTTACACCTGTTATGGAGCTAGGCACATTTTTCTTATTATTGTTTTTATAGGTTAAAATTAATATATGCTCATAAAATCAAAATAATATAGAAGCTTGTAAAGAAATTTAAAAAAGCACATTTTCAATACACCCAAAATTCCACACTTCACAGCACACACACTCCCTATTGTTAGCAGTTTGGGGTGACTTATTTTGGTCATTCAGGTATGCATTAAGAAGCATTTATAGTTGGGCTTGGTTTTGATTTAATGAAAGATTTAACAGAATTTGCAAAATAAATCCTATTATACATATTTAGTGCAAATTGTTAAAGATAGAACAATATGCACATATATACATATTTTTGAGATGGAGTTTCACTCTTGTTGCCCAAGATGGAGTGCAATGGTGCTGTCTTGGCTCACTGCAACCTCTGCTCCCGGGCTCAAGTGATTCTCCTGCCCCAGCCTCCTGAGTAGCTGGGATTACAGACCCACGCCTGGCTAATTTTTTTGTATTTTTAGTAGAAATGGTGTTTTACCATGTTAGCCAGGCTGGCCTCAAACTCCTGATTTCAGGTGATCTGCCCAGGGAATATTCTTGGCACAGTTTCTAAGAGCAATCCGAACTGTCATTTCTTATTTTATTAATATGAGGGGTATTCATAATTATAATTATCGTAGTTTTTATATTATACATTTTAAATATCAGTATATATATATTATGTATATATGTATTTTTTGTGTGTGTGTGTATATATATATATATAAACTGGCATTTTTACTCTTTTACCAACTGTCTGGTTCATGTACAACCTTGAAAGTATGAATTACCAATCTTATTGAAATAAGTATCAGGGCAATAGGTAATCTAGTTTTTTGTATTATTAATGTTCATTCTTGTTATTTTTTCTTTTATGTCTGGCTAGCTCATAACTATTGATCATATTGTTACTCTAATTTTATTATTTTCTCATTCCTTGATTTGTAGGAAGTTTTTTGTAATTACAGATATTAACATTTTTTCCATGATATATGTAAACATGTTTAGGCTGGTCTTTTAAACACTCAGTCTAAGAGTCTATATATCTTTTAATAAGGTGTATAATCTATTCATATGTTATGTAATTGCTGGTTGGTTTCTATATATTCTGTCTTCTTTTTGAAGTTATTATTATATGTTTTCACATTTCTTTTTTGGATTTCATGCCTTTTGTTATGTTGGTAGCGTTTTCTTTACCCCATCATTTTTTTTTTTTTTTAACAATTCAGAACTCAAGAATCGTGTTACTATCTTCCATAATTACCCTTAGGTGTTTTTAAACAATATTATGCTTGTGCTTTTCCAGAAACTTCGAAACATCCAGAAACAACGATAGGCAAACTCTGGGCAAAAGTGAAACTAGTGGGTTATATTTTATTAACTTCTGTATCACTTCCACCTCTTTATTAAAGCATAGAACATTATTAGTTTTATATATTATCCTTTTTCTTTAGGGATTCTTTCTTAATCTTGAATGAAACTTTACTGCAACATTTTCAACACAGCTTAATTTATAATCATTTTGATTTCTTCTTCATCGTCCTTTTGAATCGCATAGATTCTCCCTTACAAATTTATTTCCATGTGGAAAAATCCTGAAGTAATTTTTCCCTGAAATAATACATAGATGTGAGCTTTGGTAATTTTTGGTTTAGTTTTTCAAATAGTTTATGTTTCTTCCTGTTCACATGACTGTGTATTCCCAAACCTTTGAAGTTAATTGTGGTCAAATGATTTTCTTTTACTAGTGGAAATTGAGTTTAAAATGGTATATGTAACATTTGAATGGATTATTTTTAAGAGTAACTGAGCAATTTTTCACACTGTTTTTCCTTCTGCCAGGCAATGTTTCAGATGGTGGCCACTCTGAGTAGTTTCTGTTCTGGATTAAGAACGCTGTGGAGCACAGCTGCCAGCTGATCTCCAAACATATGGAGCTTCAGCAAGAAAAAAACCTTTTTATATATGCCTCTGTGTTTTAGGGATGTTTATTTTTACAGCATGACTTAGATAATGAGATAGTAATTGGCAACTGCAAGGTAATTTTGCAAACATATATATACACGTTATTGTTTGACTTGTTGCTTTGTAGGAAGTGAGGAAATTATTATCAGCGCTCAGGAAAATGAGAAACTGATTTTATGAAGTGACAAAGCATTTAATAAAACTGTCAGTTGCTCTAACTTGGGAAACTTGTCATGGGCCTCATTTTGAAAAAAAAAAAAACGGTTTTAGGTAAAATAGCTGGAGTTTAGAATGTGGATATTCTTCTGATTGCTGTTTGATCAATGTGGTAAGGTATTATAAACAAGATATGATCTCAGGATACAATTGGCTGATGTAATGGATGTTGTGACATTCTGCGATCGTTCTTTATGAATAGAATACTTATTTCATAAGTTGCTCTGAATGATGCTGGGAGATGGTACTCAGCTCTCAGCCCTCACTGGGAGTTGCCTCAGTAAAAAAAAAAAAAAAAAAAAAAAAAAAAAGCAAACGAACACTTCCCTATCCAAGTTCATACCTTTTTTTAGAGGCTGCCTTCATCCACTCAATGTTAGACTATGGAAACCTGGGCTTCTTGCCCCAGTTCAGGGAAATGCCATTTCTTATTAATTTTTTATTAATACATAATGATCGCACATATTTCTGAGATACATGTGAAATTTTGGTACATACATATAATATGTAGTTATCAAATCAGGGTGATTGGGCTATTCATGACCTAAAAAACTTATCATTTCTTTTTGTTGGGTGTATTTCAAATCTTTCTTCTAGCTATATTGAAATATACAATATATTATTGTTAACTATAGTCACCACGCTGTACAATGGAATACAAGAACTTACTGCTTTAATCAAACTATTTTTGTATCCATTAACCAACCTCTCTTTATCTCCTCTTCACTCTACACTTCCAAGCTTCTAGTAACCACCACTCTACTTTCTTCCTCTATTAGATCAACTCTTTTAGCTCCCACGTGTGAGAGCATTCAAGATTTGTGTATCTGTACCTAGATTATTTCGTTTGACTAATAACCTCTAGTTCTGTCTATATTGCTGCAAATGAAACAATTTTGTTCTTTTTACTTATGAATAATATTCTATTGTGTAGATATATCATGTTTTCTTTATCCATTCATAAATTGATGGAGACTTAGAATGATTCTTTATCTTACCTACTGTGAATAGTGCTACAATACACATGAAATCATTCTTGACAACTTTTTTTTTTTTTTGAGACGGAGTCTCGCTCTGTCACCCAGGCTGGAGTGCAGTGGTGCAATCTCGGCTCACTGCAAGCTCGGCTTCCAGGTTCAGGCCATTCTCCTGCCTCAGCCTCCCGAGTAGCTGGGACTACAGGTGCCCGCCACCACGCCCGGCTAATTTTTTGTATTTTTAGTAGAGACGGAGTTTCACCACCTTAGCCAGGATGGTCTCGATCTCCTGACCTCGTAATCCGCCCACCTCGGCCTCCCAAAGTGCTGGGATTACAGGTGTGAGTCACTGTGCCCGGCCATTCTTGACAACTCTTAAGGCAGTAACCCAGCTTCAAGGTACCTGTGCATCTGAGATACTCATTGTGATTGCCTCACAGCTCAATTTGTCCCTCTGCTCCAACTTACTTCTGCTTCCTCCCTTCTACAGATGTGGATCCAAAGGACACCCTAATGAATATCTTTCAAGGTAACCTCCATTCCGAGTCTGATACTGGAGACCTAGAGATTACTGTTGTACAAGCCTGAATAATTTCTTTTGAGTCTATAATTATTTAAAAGAAACAGTTCAAAAATTATTTTAAAAATTGAAGACAGTTTTTCAGTCTATTTAGATTCTTTGGAAAGATTTGAGCTGTTATTGCAAACATCAGTAATAATAGCCTGCCATGAAGAAAGCTACAATAAGAGAATAAGAGTGTTTTAAACGTACAATTATGACAGTTGATTTAAAAAAAAAAATCAAGATGTGAACCAATAAAAGACATTTATGGCAAAGCTTATCTGGAAGATAAAGTAATGTCCTGCTTAATGAGTACAGCAGTAAGGCAGAATGATAAAAGCATGAGAAGATAGAACTTACGGGAATTCAACCCAGACACCCCACATATATGTAACACATGCTCCAGAAGAAGGGAATAGACATAGTAAAGAAGAGAATATCATCTCAGAAACTATACAGAACTGGAAAAATCTATAAGACTTTGTATTGAAAGGACACAAATGATAGCCTTACTTTTGTTTTTTAAATGATGTTGAAACTTAAGTTTAATATTCAGCCAACCAATCATTAAAATATACTTTTCTCCCTTCCTCTTTCTCTGTTTCATATGCACATCATGCACACACACACACACACACACACAATCTCTCTCTCTCTCTTACACACACACACATGCGCACACACACACACGCACATACACACACACACTCAGTATGCATTTCAGTAAAACGGGCACAGGCTACCAGAAAAAATATCCCACATTAAGAAAAGGATATGCAGGAAGAATCAGCAGTCCACAGTCACTGGTCTATAGAAAGTAAGAAATTCTTCTGGCCAGACATTGTGAGAGTCAGCTACCATGGGAATTGAATGTGTTCTTTGATGAGACCTAAATCCTGACCTCAGGGAGAGAGTTTTAAATCCATTCTTCTTGATGAGCACTGTTTACATGTTTGTGAATGACCTTAGTCTCCAATAATCTTCTTGGCCACATCTAAATGGGACTTTTGGTTAATAAACCTTTTCTGAAGGTGAAGTAACTTTTGTAAAATTTTCCCTTCTTTAAGTGACGTGGGAGAACATGGTTTGCTCTAAGTCTGGTATAGTCATTCTCTTCTTTAATACAACTCTCCTGAACCCTGAAATCTTCTTATCTATTGAGTATACATGTTCACATTTCCAAATATATGTTTTAGATTTAACACATTATGTTTGCCCTCCCTTTAGTCTCTTCTTTCTTTCTATTCTTTGTGTGCATCTTAAGTAAGGTGTGAGGGTCACACTTTTGAGTATATATTTAGCTGATCCATTAGAGAAAAATGTAGTAGTAGGAAATTTTATAACATATGGCTGAGATTTACCACAGTGATTTATCTTCACATTATAAAAAGATGAACATATTTTGCCTGCTGGTTATATACAATAGGAAGTACACCACCTAAGCAGTATTCTTACCGAAATTGAACCTCATATGATAAAGGCTGTAAATTTAACTACCATTGTATGGGAAATATAATACATTAAGTGGTGTTGTATAAAATAAAATCCAGTCAGGAAAGTCTACAGAATCAATGACCTGATATTTTCAAAAATTATATTACAGATATTAAAGGATTTAAGCCATATATTAATCAAATGTAAGACACAGGGATTTCTTATCTGGACTTATCAAACATTGTAAAGTACCAGAAATGTTTATTTGAGAAAATATAAACAATAAATCAATATTAGATTATGTTGAGGTTTATAGAAACCTATATTTTAAAAATATATATTAATGATTACTCTTTATGGATGAAGTGACATAAGATTAATGTTTGTCTTAGGATCAAGAGGGGATAAAGACGTGGTTGAGTATTTGAGGGTTATATATAAAAATATGTTCATGTGTTGATGATTATTAAAGCTGGGTAATAAGTACAAAGAATTACATTGCATTATGGTTTATATTTGAAATAAATTTTATATTAAAATTTTAAAAACGAATCACAGAAAAATCAGGTTATTTGGAAGATAATGCTTTAGAAATTGGCTCACCATCTCAAAAGTAAAAATGAACATCACTGCATACACATATATAAAGTAAGTATTACACAGAATAATGATTTGAATGTCAAAGGGAAAGCATAAAATAGGGAGTGTTTTTCAAGGTTAATAATTGTATGATAATATTTACAATGTATAAAACTAGCAAAAAATTAAAAATTCTTATAAACCAATAAGAAAAATATTATGAAATTCAGTATTAACTATCCAGTGATATGAATTAGGCAGTTTTAAAATGCAAAACATAAACATTAAAGTGATGCAAATCTCACAAAACAAATGTGAGATATCATTTAGCAAGAGCCTAGACAAAATTTTAAATAACAAGTGTTGGGGTGAATACAAAGGAAACAGAAAATATTTAAAAAGTGCTCTCTTTAGAGAGATAGAGTGTGTGTATGCACATGTGGTTATGCATCTAATAATCATGCTTGTAATACATCGGTTTGTGTTCAGTTTCTAAGAATGGGCAGAATTTAAATGGGTATGGAGTTTGTAATTCTAAGCAATAAAAATAACATTGACAAGCTCACAGAAGAGTAAATTAATACGTTTCTGTGGGGAGGAAGGAGCAGTAATGTGATTTGACTTTATTTATTAAATTATTTACAGGCTTGAGCGGAATATGGTAGAGAATAACAAACAAACAAACAAATAGCAGTCAAGGGCATAATCTCTACTTGGTAACACATCTAGTGAACAAGCACAGATAGATGATGAAAAAAGGCTTGCAAACTGATCAAGTATGACAGGCTGGTTCTGGTCCAGGTTCCAATGTCAGCGATAGTTTTAGTGAGCAAAGATTTACCTGGATGGAGAACGGACCCCACATAATCTCTGGCACCATTTAGTCTGTAAGGACATACAAAGTATTCAGGATCATTTTGTCAAGCATTAGATGAGCTGTCAACATGTTAAGTAAGTTTAATATTGCATTTCACTTGTTAGAAGACATTTAAAGTAAAGTTTTTCTATCATGCCAGTAGTTTGAATTTTTTTTCTCATAGACTTCAGAAGCCTTCTCATACATTTAATATAATTTTTTAACATTATGCCCACATTTGAGGTCATTTAGTTGAATACCTTCAGTTTTACACAAGAGGAAGCTGATTTCCAGAGAGAGGAAATGACTTCCATAGTATCACAAGCCAAGTCTATGGAAGATCATTACTAAAGTCATCCACTCAATCTAAATTAATAGAACGTGTATCAAAATGACTTCCCATGATCATGACATACTTTGTTTTTGCCTCTCTACAACTCCAGTGTCTCCTTCAACCACTATAGAAAAACAACTGCAGTTAGAAAACTCCTAGTGAAAGTGGAATTTATGAGATATTTAAAAATTTAACATATTGCAGAATTGTGGACCTAATTTCAAATAGAATAGCTAGTGGTTTCTCTTTTAGTTCCACTATAACTCATTTTGTTTAAGGACTACTTTTCAGCAACACAATTACCTCAGAAATAGCAAACACAGAATATTAAACACACCTATTTCTCAAAATCTAGTGAATATTTAAAATAGTGAAGCTAGTTCAATATCCTAGTAAAAAACACCCCCTAAAATATGTGTTATATTTACTAAATATTAAGAGTGAGTTGACAGTCTAAATCTTGTTGTTGAAATTCCATAGAGAGAAATTCTAAAATCCTACAGAAATGAGATATTTCAAAATCTTAGCCAGAAATAAATGAGGTATTTGGGCTTTAATGAAGTGCTCTCTTTTGAGAGGGATCATATAAGGGACCATACAGAAATTTAAGAAAATACTTAAGATATTCTGATAGTGAAATTAATCTCAGTTCCCACTTGAAAGTTACATGACAGTTCTAGTTGTGATTGTTAGTATAAGAGCAGAGGCTTATGTTTTATGCTTCTCACGTATATGTTCTAAAACTTTCTTTGGATATATATTTTCTCTGTTAACTTTATATGTAGGCAATCCTTGCTTTGCAAAGTGGGGCAGGAAGGTAAAAAATCGTAAGATTTATAATATGGGCCAAGCATCGTTTCTATGCCTTGACAAATTGTCATTTTTCTTTCTAAGTTTCCATCAGATTGCAACATTTTATCCTTCGTGCTTTCAATGTTGTGAAATGTTACTGAAACTTTCTTTAATACAAGTTGTTTTTGTTTTTAGCCAACATCACTTCCTGTGGAGTATCTTTCTCATTTTGTTCCCTTGGCTTAATATCTAGCATCTCAAATGGCAGCAGGGTCAACATTCCTAGTCAACTGTTTGTTCTATCACTTTGTTCTTAGTTGAATTTCAATTCCAACATTATCACTTTTAACTTATTGGCAGCTCTTGCAGAGGCTAATACCCTCTTCCGATTATCTTTTCTGTAAAATATCACAAGGTTATATCACTGGTGACTGACAGGCAACACAACTACATGCTTTGCTGTCTGTGAGCTGAGCAGCAGATGCATAGTAATCTGTCACTGGGAGACTCTGAAAGAAGGGAAGTTATTGGTCACTGATGATGATGGACGTCTTATTTACATAATGATTCGTGAAATGGAGAGCTAGCAGCGAACATATTTGTAAAAATTACTTATAGTTAATATACCAGGATAACTGAAATTTAAACCATGTTCTTGGAGGATCGGTGTTATTCCATATAACTATTAATTAAAATTCATGCATCATTGCAAAGCAGCAAGTACC
Organism: Mandrillus leucophaeus; assembly: GCF_000951045.1. Classification (NCBI taxonomy): domain Eukaryota; kingdom Metazoa; phylum Chordata; class Mammalia; order Primates; family Cercopithecidae; genus Mandrillus; species Mandrillus leucophaeus. The sequence goes on from NW_012108075.1 coordinate 1,157,800, forward strand.
TCTGTGGGTGTGTGTGTTCTGGTAAGAAACACATGAAGCTCTTCAAATCAGAGAACAGAGTGTTTAATACTCACAAATACCACATTTAGTGGTAGTTTCCTGAGCCTTTATCCCCATGATGTGATGCAGTGAGGCCCAGATATTACACTGTGTGCAGTGTGGTTGTGTCACAGAAGAGCAACCCTGAAATCATGAGACTTGGAGCTTATGGAGCATGGTAAGTAAAAACGGCACAGCCGCCTTCCTGGAATGGGAGGGACCTTTGCTCTGGAGTGAAAACACGTCTTCTCTGGGGAGGAGAGAAGAGGACATTTGGCTTCACTGCCCTGCAATGTGAGCAAATAACTTACATATAGGGAGGTGTAGCTCTAAAGCAATACTGTATCTCTAGCTTCCCCGTCATGTTTTTGATCATCCTTTAACCAAGATTTTCGGTGCTCTTTTCTCACAAAGCCTGGACCATACAGAAATGTGAACATATTAATGGAGATTTATCTCCCAACATCATGTTTTCTTATTTCTTAATTTTCTTTTGAGAAAATCCAATAAGCCAAAATGAGCAAATAAATAGAAGGCAATTATTTTTCTAATTATAAGTAAACTCAGATATGTTCATTCTGATAGTTATAAGCACACTGGAATAAAAATAACAATGAGTACCGTAACTACTAACATTTATAAAGTGTGTTGCTTTCATAAAAGATGCTTCAAATCTGTGATGTTTAATTCCACTAAGTTTTTGTGCATTATCTAGAGAAGTGCACTATCTATAAATTATGAATGTGGAAGCTGTGATTCAAGATTCAAGAGGCTAAGCAGGCTGCCAGTGCTTACTCAGCTACTTAGAAAGTGTACTAGTCAGCTCAGGGGAACATAACAAAGTACCATAAACTGGGTGCCTTAAAGCACAGAAGTTTATTTTCTCACAGTTCTTGAGGTTGAACATCTGAGGTCAGGATTCAAGCATGGCTGAGTTTTGAGGAGGGCTTTCTTCTGCCTTTGCTGATGGCCACCTTCTTGCTTTGTTCTCACATGGTGGAGAGCTGGAGATTTCTTTTGTCTCTTCTTATAAGGACACTAATCCCATAAGGGGCACTAATCCCTTATAAAGACACTAATGAGAGCTCAACCTTTATTATTTAGGCCTTATTTAACCTTAATTATTTCCTTAAGGGTCCTATCTACAAATATAGCCACATTGGTGGTTAGCGGTTCAGTATGTAAATTTGGCAGGGTGCAGGGGTACAAACTTTAGGTCCATAATTGGAAGCTGAAACTTGAAGACAGATTTGATTTTTATTGTTTTTGTTTGTTTGTTTACACTTTCTCAAATACCACCAGTCTTTTAATAAACCAAGGCTACGTTATGAGAACTTTCTGCACTATGAGAGAATACCAGGATGACAGAGTTTTCTTCAGTGTCTCAGAAGAAAAAGCCAGAGAGGTTCTGTGGTGTACCCTCTAGTGGTTTAAGGACTGTCTTTCAAGGCAAGGATCTATATGAGAATGGACACAATTCCTGACATGGTTTAGAGTTGTTTGAAACATAAAATTGAGCGTCTTGGTGTGAGTCTTGATAAATAAATTTTTGTGTAATCAATATACTTGTTTCCAGTGAGTTAATTATTATATCCCATAGATTTGTCTGAAAGAACTTTTGAAACCAAACAGTGGTAGTGTTTATTAATGTATGATCTTATATTTATCTAGCAAAATATATTGGAAAAAAATCCACTTAGATTGTCATAGGTGTTTTACAATTTTATCTGTCTTTTTGACACAGATATTTTTGTTCTCATTTTATTTTTAAATATGTGTTGTCTTTCTTATACTATCCTTCTTCCTGAAAAGGCAAGGAAATTTTCAGTATGCCATTCAAACATAAAGGTATGGGAAAGGCAGTGAGAACTATTAATCGTGTTTCCTTAACAGAGTGGTAACTGTCTATAGAATGTCTCTTAACTATAAAACCCTTTAGTTAAGATTATTTTCCTTGGAAAGTTGGTATTGTAAAAAATTAACCTCCCTTAACAGAGAGGAATTAATTTTAGTACTTCTCATGTTTTAATAGCTCTCTTTATAACCTTAATAGCAGCAATATGAGCACATGATGTTCAATACATTGAAAGCATTGAATTAATATCTTTAGTAAATGTGCTGATGTATGTTCTTTGTGTCCAAATACCCCTGAAATTGAAAATAAATGCAGCCAGGTGTGGTGGCTCACACCTGTAATTTCAGCACTTTGGGAGGCCTAGACAGGAGGATCACTGAAGCCCAAGAATTCTAGTCCAGCCTGAGCAACAACATAGTGAGACCTTGTCTCTACAAAAAAGTAAAGACCAAAAAAAGTAGCCAGTTGTGGTGGTGCACACTGTATTCCCAGCTACCTGGGAGGCTGAAGTTGGAGGATCACTTGAGCCAAAGGGATTAAGGCTGCAGTGAGCTGAGATCATATCACGTGCACTTTAGCCTGGGTGACAGAGAAAGGTCCTGTCTTAAAAAGAAAGATAAATAAATAATTGTTAATAAGTCAAGAGGACTCGAGAACTCTAATATGGTTAATCAGAATCTAATATGAACGTGTATAAAAGTTGAGGTTGTGTTGGGGGAAACTAGAATATCAGAGACTAGAGAAACTATATTCATAGGGGTTTGTAATTCTGGATTTGAATTGATTGTGGATATTAATTACTGAGCTATACTGGCAAAGAGACTTAAACTGCACAATTTTGATAGCTGAGTACAAATCACATGATCTTTATTATAAAGACAATTTGAATGTGTGTCCTTTCACTATCTCAATATGTCCATGTGTATCACAACATAAAAAGTTTCACAATCTTATGTAGAAAACTGTGACCACATAGGCTCCACTTCAGTGCATGGACTGCAAAGGCAATGTCCGTTGCTGCTTGCAATAGTCTCCCCCAAGCAGAATCATTTTATTTTTGTATTCATGGGTCAGACATTATTACCATATGGTGGAAAAGGTGTTGAATAATGCTCCTGATTAATTAGGAAGAAAGTGTTAAAAACTCACCTAAGCTCTTTGAGTACTTAGTTCCCTTTTGATATGGAGTTTGTGGTGGGGTTAGTTATTTTCCTACAATCTATGCAGTTTGAAGTCAGACAAGGGTTAATGGAGGAAATTATAAGATTCACTGTCCAAACCAGTACATACCAACCAATAGCACAGCACTCATTTCAGCAGTACAAGGATAACTATTTTTACATTTTGAAAAGCTTACACATTTGTTATTCTCTACCTTCCAAATCAACAAATAATTTTAAAGCTCATTTCAGAGAAAATAAGGACTATTAGGCATATTCTTTAAGGCAAAAATATTGAAATTGATATGAAAGTAGGTAGTACTCAATACTACTGGTCTACGTTTTTAAAATACACACAATGGTAAAACATTAATATTATTATTTGTTGGGGTGATTAGATCCAACACCAGGCCCTGGTGGCTACAAAGTCGAGTGGAGTCAAAGGAATGAAACAAGACAAGTTAAGAGTGAAAGTGGGACCAGGGGGCCAATGCTAGTATAGAGGCTGTGAAGGCCCCAAGCTCTGGAAGCCCGCACTATTTATTGGTCATCAAACAAAGAAGCAGGTGGTAAGGATGTGGGGATTGAAAGAAAGTGGTGTATCAAGTACATGATCTACAGCTGTGACATTTTAGCATCTTCTTTGCAGCATATGGAACATGTTCTGCTACTTGAGATAATGAGAAACATGTTCTTCTAGTTTAAGATACAATCGATCTATGAACCTGGAAGTGCTAGAAGCAAGGATCCAGCAAGTCTAGACACATTCCAGACGTCACGAGGGATTATAGGCCCTGAGTCCTGGATTCCGTCCAAACCACAAGGGGTTTTATGCCCTGGACTTAGATTGTGGTGCGGCAGGGCAGTCTTTTACCCTATGGCACAGAGCTTGGTGTTCCAAAGGCCATGAGGGGTTTTAGACCCTGGACCCCTAGACATGTTCCAAGACTCTTTTACATTATGTCAGACATGCAAGTCCCTGCCTCAGCTTTTTTCCCAACACTCAGCTTTTCCCCCATATCGTTGGTCTTCTAAAATTGTCACCAAAAAAACAAAATTGGAAAAAATTACCCCTACCAGAAAACAACAAGAAAGAGATTTTCAGACAAATAATGGAATTCTTTGGTGGAATCATCCCTGTTCTCTAAGCCCTCTGTTCTCTGTGTCTAAGCTAATTCATTTCCTGAAGTGAGACACCTATCACCTCTATTTATGAATTAAGCCTACTTTGAGACTTAGAGCCTGTTACTTAAGAGCCGATTTTTCTCGCTTGTAGAAAGCAACACCCTGTTACACTGTGAGGGAATAACAATAAATGTGAATTCTCTCTATACCATCACCAAAAGGGTGTGCGATTTCTGCTTGGTGCAACGCCTTAGGAATGAATGAAATGTAAGAAGCAACTCTATCTTCTCTCAGTAGAGAATCCCCATAGGTTACCCTTGTTTAAAGTTGTTGTTTCTATTTGAAAGACCTGACGGATTGCAGCATTTGACTTTTCCTAGCTTTTTCAGCAGATATATAACTGCTTTCCATGAATGACCTATTTAAATTTCACCATAAAATAAATATGTATGAGTCCATTTCAAGTACATTGTGATATCTAAAAAATATTTTTGGTAATATAATCCACTATACTTTTCTTTAATAAAACTTTGGAATGCCATAACCTTAAAAATCTTTTTTTCCTTTACTACTCTTGTATAATTTTAGAATTAAATTTCTAGGACTTAGTAATTTCTTTTCCTCTTATAGTTTGTCATCAATCATTATCATTTCTCCATTTCTATACTTCATGAATTTAAATACTATTTTAGAATTTGCTTTTTATCTTTCCCCCCAAATTTGGTTTTCTTTTCATTAGTAAGCATACATTTTATGAATAACAATACATATTTAAATGTTCATAAATCTAGATCTTAAATGAAGAGTAAAATTTAAATTTACATAAAACTTACATTTAATGAGAGAGACTATTATATATGTATATATATCTATATGATGCTATCTGTACCATATTTTGCATGAATTTGCTTATATTCACCATCTAACAGTGAAAACAGATAGCTATTTCTAAGATAACTCTGGAACAAGTATATGCATGTTTTTCAATAGGCTGCCAGGCATATTTTAAAAAATTCAAACTGGAGAAATGAATTATTAGACTAAACTTTATTCTGTACATATTTATTCTTTCTCATTTTCATTTTTCTTCTACAGAAATAGAGATCTAACAGGCTTTTCCCTCACAGGTCATATGGATTTTTAAATTCAGATTCAAATCTAATGTATAACTTTCAGTTGACAGACATATTCTGCCTATTGAAATTTTATCTTTGGAGTATAAAAACCTTAGCAATATAAAGGAGAAAAATAAGAAAAAAATTTTTTTGCATAGAGAAAACACTTAAATAGTGACAACCTGATACTTGAAAATTCAAAAACCTACATAATGAAAAATGCAAATATTTTTGCAAACATGACGTGAAGCTAAAGTATTTACATTTGCTTTTAAGGACTTACACAGTAAAACACACAATATTTACACTATTGGTGTATCATTTCCACATAAATATAAACATTATTTTTCCATTTAAAAGTTTAAAAATTACTACTTCTATAGAGTTAAAATAATTTGTTACAAATAACTTTAATAATGGTGTTTTCTCAGGTATCAGAATATGACATTATTCATGAAACATAAACTACTGGCTTATTTGTCTTTGTCTCTTAGACAGATATTTATGTGTGTGTATGGTTTATAAGATACTGTAAACTACTTAATAAAAAATTATTTATAAATGGTAATAAACCAAAATAGAAAATAAAGATACTTTACATGAAAGTTTCAGCATGTTTCCACAGTATATAACAATACCTCACACTCAACTGAAAATATAAACTCAATAAAGATGTAAGTAACCTCTCTACTAAATTGTTTTTATTCTTGAGAGTCATCCTGTTAATTAAATTTCCAATACTCAATAATCTGTTTATTTCTTAAGTTTCAGCTAGCATAAAGGCTTCCTGACTTCCTAAAAAAGATCTTATTTTCCCTTAGTGCTCCTCAATCTCCCCATCCAACTAACAGCTAAACATCAAAAGTAAGATAGAAATAATTACCATAAAAACAAAATGTTCAGCATGTTATTCATGGTAACTTGGTCTTCAGGAAATCTGTGAATATGGCTAATTTTTTTAAGTGGACAGACAGATGGGGTAAAAACAGGAGTATTGCTTAATATTTATAATCATATGAGATGAAAAATGGATGAGCAGAAGGCCCTATCTTCTCTAATGAAAATTTACAGTCCTTTGCTCAGTTTGAAAACCTGCACCAATTCTCAGATTCAGAATACATCCATAAAAAGAGACACTCCAGCTACCCACGAAAAAGGTCTCTGCAACACTACAGCAATTGTATACAGTAGAAATTACCCAACTTTTTCAAAAATGGGACTTAAAGTCATTGGGGTTTATTATTCTATTTATTTTGGTAGTTACACAATGAGGAGTAAGGAATACTCAAATCTTTTGAAATACATTGTTTAAAGATGTGAGTTGGCATACATTGCAGTTATTATATACCTTTGCTTCCTGCAGTGTCTCAGTGAGCACTAATATGCAAGGACTCATAAAATATCTATTCAAATGATATGAGTTCTTGAATAATATTACTTCATACTAAAGCAAGTATGGCATTGAGAACATAAACATGGGAGTTACTGACTCTACTACATATTGCAGTATTCTAGAAGCTGCCAGCCTTATAATGTGATGAGCAGCCTCTGGAAGATATAGTTGCGGTGACAGCTTGAAAATAATACTCTGAACAAAATGTGTTGAGGTTTTAGTAATATCCTAAAACAGTGGTCATTATATAATACTGTGTTGTCAGTAGGTAGGCTATAGGAAACAGGAACCAAGAGGGGATTAGGAGCGGCCCCAGTGACTCTGGAGAAGTATATGTTCTTCCCATCTCTGCAATTCCAAGTGGATTGATCTAGAGTCCCAGGTTTTCAGAGAGAGACAGCTTGTATCAAGGGTCAGAGAGAAGACATCCACAAAACAAACTTTGCTGCTGCCTGATCACATTTGGCTTCCCATGCCAGTAGGATGGAAATTAAAGCAATGGCCTACCAGTCTGGCAGAAGTAAATTACCCTGATCATTATAAAGAGTGTGTATCCTGTTTGTATTGCTTCTCCATTATGGGGCAGGTGACATTATGTATGACATTCAAGTGATCCCTTGAGGTAATTTTTATTCTTCCATAAACATTTCTATTAGTAAATGGACAAAAACAGATCCTATAAATTGATAATTACATTCTAACTTGGTCTTTAAATACTTTGAGAATGAAGGTTTGATCCAACCCAACAGACAAGCCATTGGAATTGGCAGAGGTGCTAGTTAAGTGGAAGAGGGAACTAGAATAAATAGAATACCAAGGTAATGAATATGTTCAGGAATGTGGACCAACTAGAGCACTGAGACTCTATATTTACTTTCACTAATCTTTCTCTTGTAATGACACCCAGAAGTTGTGAATAACTAGAGCCTTAAGGAGGCTATAATCAAATAAAGTGACTATAATATGAAAAGTATTGTGTTGCGATATGTTTCTTCACCTAGTTTTGAGAGTTTTGTTATGAAAGGATGCTTTTTTAGCATCAATTGCAATAATCATGTAGGATTTGTCCTTCATTCTGTTGATACCATGTATCATGTCGATTTATTAGTGTATATTAAACCATCTCGCATCCCTGGGATAAATCCCATCTGGTCATGTGGAGTGATCTTTTTAAGGTGTTGTTGAATTCAGTTAGCTAGTATTTTTGTTGAGGATTTTTGCATCAGTGTTCATCAGAGATATTGGACTGTAGTTTTGGAGAGTGTGTGTGTGTGTGTGTGTGTCATTGTCTGGTTTTGGTATCAGGCTATGAGGCTCACATTGGCTTCATAAAATTAGTTTCTAGTATTCCTTCTTCCTCTATTTTTCACAATACTTTGAGGCGGATTGGTATCAGTTCTTTAAATATTCAGTAAAATTTATCAGTGAAGTCATTGGGTCCTAGGCTTCGCTTTTCTAAGAAATTTTTATTATGATTTTGATATCATGACTTGTTTTTGGTCTATTCAGGTTTTGGATTTCTTCATGGTTCAATCCTGGTAGTTTGCATGTGTCTGGAAATGGATCCATTTATTCTAGATTTTTAAATTTATTGACATATAGTTTCTAATAGTTTTCTCTAATAACCCTCTGAATTGCTCTGGTATCAACTATAATGTCTCCTCTACCTTCTCTGATTTTGTTTATCTGCGTCTTCTTCTCTTTTTCTTAGTCTGGCTAAGGTTTTTAAATTTTATCTTTTCAAAAAACAAAATTTTTGTTTTATTGATCTTTTGGGGTTTTAAAAATTTTAATTTCATTTATTTCTGCTGATATTTATTACTTCTTTTCTTCTACTAATTTTGTGTTTGATTTGCTCTTGCTTTTCTAGTTCTCTAAGATGCATCATTAGGTTATTTATTATATCTATAAAATTCACTCTTAGCACTGTTTTTGCTGTGTCCTATACATTTTGTTATGCTATGTTTCCATTCTAGTTTGTGTTAACATTTTTTTAAATGGTCTTCTTAAATTCTTTATTGACGTTCAGGTCATTCAGGAGCATATTTTTTAATTTCCATGTGTTGGTATAGTTTCCAAAGTATCTGTTTTTATTGATTTGAAGTTTTATTCCATTGTGGTCAGAGAAGACATTTGATATTATTTCAATATATTTGAATGTTTAAGACTTGTTTTGTGGTCTAACATATGGTCTATCCATGAGAATGCTCCACATGATGAGAAGAATGTTTATTCTACAGCCATTGCATGAAAAGTTCTATAAATATGTATTAGTTCCATTTGGTCTCTGGCGCAGTGTAAGTCCAGTGTTTCTTTGTTGACTTTCTGTTTGGATGATCTGTCCAATGCTGAAAAGTGGATGTTGAAGTCTCCAGCTATTTTCGTACTGAGGTCTATCTCTCTCTTTAGCATTAATAATATTTGCTTTACATATCTGGGTGGTTCAGTGTCGAGTGGCTATTAAATTGTTATAGTCTCTTGCTGAATTGACCCTTATATTAATATGTAAAAACCTTTTTTGTCTCTTTTTATTGTTTATGTATTAAAAATTGATGTTATCTGGTATAAGTTTAGCTACTCCTGTACTTTTTGGTCTCCATTTGCATGGAATATTATTTCCATCCATTTATTATTAGTCTACATGTTTCTTCATAGGTGAAGTGTGTTTCTTGCAAGTAGCATATAGTTGAAATTTGTTTTTAATTCATTCAGCCAATCTGTGACTTTTGATTAGAGAGTTTGACCCATTTACACTTAATACAATTATTGATCAAGATTTGCTACTGCCATTCTGGTATTTGTTTTCTGATTGTTTTGGGTCTTCTCTTCCTTCTTTCCTTCTTGTCTTACTTTTTATGGAGATGATATTTTCTGGTGGTATATCTTTTTTTTTTTTGTATTTTTTTCTGTATATATGTTGTAGGTTTTTGGTTTGAGGTTACCATGAGGTTTGCAAAAAAACTATTAACCCATTATTGTAAACTGATGACAACACAGCAAAAAGAAATAAACAGGCAGTTAGAAAAGTAATAAAAAACTACACTTTAACGTTATTTCCCCTGAATTTTTTTGTGTCTATCTTATTATATCATCTATATATTGAAAAGTTGACATAGCTATTTCTTTTGAAAAATATTCCTAAGATATGAGTAGTTTAACACAATTACAGTGTTTTGATATTCTCTACTTGTCAGTGTGCTTATTATTATCAGTGAGTTTTGACCTTCATATGGTTTCTTATTGCTCATTAACATCCCTTACTTTCAGATCGAAGAACTCTTCTTAGTATTTCTTGTAGAACAGTTCTAGTATTGATGACATTTCTCAGTTTTTGTTTGTCTGAGAAAGTGTCTCTCCAAGTTTGAAGTATATTTCCCCTGCATATACTATTCCAGAATTAAAAGGGTTTTTATTTTTTTATTTTGTATTTTTTTTTTTGTGGTGTTTTTTCTTCAGCACTTTAAATATGTCATGTCACTCTCTCCTGAATTCTGAAGTTTCCACTGATAAGTCTGCTGCCAGACATATTGGAGCTCTTTTGTTTTTTATTTGTTTCTTTTCTCTTGCTGCCTTAGGATCCTTTCTTTATCCTTGACATTTGGGAGTTTGACCATTAAAAGTCTTGAGGTAGTATACTTTGATTTATATCTGCTTAGTGTTCTATAACTGTCTTAAACTTGCCTATTGATATCTTTCTCTAGGCTTGAGAAGTTCTAGGTTCCCTTTTAATAAACCTTCTACCCTTATCTCTCTCTTTACCTCCTCTTTAAGGCCAATAACTTAGATTTGCCCTTGTGAGGTTATTTGCTAGATGTGGTAGGTGTGTTTTATTCTTTTTTTTTCTGTCCCCTCTGACTGTGTATTTCCAAATAAACTGTGTTTAAGCTTATTCATTCTTCTGCTTGACCAGTTCTGCTATTGAGAGGCTCTGATGCATTCTTTAGTATGTTAATTGCATTTTGCAGCTCTAGAATTTCTGCTTCATTTTAAAAATTATTTCAATTTCTTTGTTGAATTTATCTAATAGGAATCGGAATTCCTTCTCTGTGTTATCTTGAAGATCATTGAGTTTCCTCAAGCCAGTTGTTTTGAATTCTCTGTGTGAAAGTTTACATCTGTCATTCTGGGATTGGTCACTGGTACCTTATTTAGTTTTTTATTGAGGGTTGGTTTTCCTGGATGGCCTTAATGCTTATGGATATTTGCTGATGTCTGGGCATTGAAGAGTGAGGTGTTTATTTTAATCTTCACAGTCTAGATTTGTTTGTATCCACACTTCTTGTGAAGGCTTTCGAAGTATTCAAAGAGAATTGAGTGTTGTAATCTAACTGTTTAGTCACTGAAGCCGTATCTGCATTAGGTAACACCCAAAGTGCAGTAATGCTGTTTCTCTTGTAGACTGATAGAACTATCACCTTGGGGGTCTCAGGTAAGATCTAGGAGAATTCCCTGGGTTATCAGGCAGAGGCCCTTGTTCTCTTCTTTTAGTTTGCTCCCCAAAAATGGGGTGTCTCTCTCCATGCTGAGCTACCTGGAGTTGGGGGAGGAAGGACACAGCACCCCTTTGGCCATTGCCATTGTAACTGTTATGGGTCGGACCTGAAGCCAGCATAATATAGAATCTGGCCCAAGGCCTGTGGTGACTGTTGCTAATTACTGCTAATGTTTATTCAAGGTCCAGGGGCTTTTAATCTGCAGGTGGTGAATCTAGCCCAGCTTGTGTCTTTTGCTTCATGGCAACAGGTTCCCTTCTGGCCCAGGATGGGTCTAGAAATGCTGTCTGGCAGTTAGGTCCTGAAGTTAGAAACTATGAGTCTATTACTTTCTTGTTGTGCTGTGGCTGAGCTAATATCTGAGTTGCAAGAAGTGCTCCTTACTCTCCCCTCCCCTCTTCCCAAGTGGAAGGAAGGAGTCTCTCTCAGGAGCTTCAACCTGTTTTGCCTGGCGTTGAGGGAGGAGTGACATAAGCACTCCCTTGGCTGCCCCAGCTCATGTCTTAGTAGGTTATGTGCACCCCAAGGTCACTGGCACTGAACCCAGAACAACCAGAACTTGCCTAGCAGTTGCAGTCCTTGTCACCTAGACTGTCTTCAAGTTTATTTAGAACCCCAGAGCACTTTATCCCATAGTAGTGTGGCTAGCCAGAACTCAAGTTCCATCCACTGTGATGGATGATTCTCCTCTGGCAAAGGTTAGTCTAAATTCTTGCTCTATAAGTGCCACCTTAATTTTGCCCTGTGTTGCTTTCTGCTGTGAAAGGGCAGTGGTGAGTTCCAATGCAAGGTCCCACAATCACCGGACTCTCCCTCTCTCAAGCACGTCAGGCATGTGCATTCCCTCTCTGTGCACTGTGGCTGCTGTGGGGAGTTGGGGGATGGGGGTACAGAGGGGAAGGGTGGTAATGGCAATTCAAGATTGTTTTTTCTACCCTCTTCAGTGCCTCTTTCCTTGACATGATGGTAAAATCAGGCACTGTGATCACTCATCTTTTTTCTGGTTTTTATGAAGGTGCTTTCTTGTGTGGATAGTTGTTCACTTTAGTGCTCCTGATGTGGCAATGATTACTGAAGGGTTCCATTCAGTCATCTTGCTTCACTTCCCCAGGATATCATTTTTAGTTGAGAAATAGCTAAAATATTAAATAATGTTTACAATTTTGTAAAAGCAAGAAAACTGAAATATTTATAATTTCCTTTCATATTGTTTCCTTTGTTTTAGAGTCTGTGAAGAAAGTTTTATTTTGAGCTGTATCAATGCATCTCTAAAAATGTGGGTTAGTTTACAGTAAGTTTTTCAAAAATATTTTAACTTTTTTTTTTTAGAATAGAGCATTTCCATTCAAGTTACTAATGCCACATGCTAACTTGGACAATATCTTGATCACACAGTGGAACATAAAAGACTTTCAATAATCCTTTTTATTTTTGTTGTTGTTTTTCCCTATTATTAACAAGAAAAAAAAAAACTAGCCATAAATTTCACCCCACTTTCTAATTGACAATTATCTCATCTTGTTTTGAATTTCCTTAAAATCTATATGAACAAGCAATGTAGGAAAGGAATATGGGCTTTATTTGGGAGGTAAGAATTGGCAGAGAGCTAAAGTAACCCATAGATGAATTATCCAAAAGAACGGTGTTGAGTAAAGAAGGTTTAGAGTGACAAGGAAGAATTAACATTAATGTATGTGACATTACATAAAGGTAAACCTTTATTGGCTCCAGCATGTATTTAGATATTACCTGCCTATTATTATTAGATGCAGTTATTAGCCTTCATTATCTGTATATTTGAGTTATTTCTGAATAAATTGTTATTAGATATTTTGTTTATTTTATATTGAAGAATGCCACATTTAGAAGAAAAAAATAATTCCAAGAAAACTTGTGTTTCTGATTTGCTTTCAATTTTTAATTAATAATTTTATTTATAGAATTTCTCAAAGAATAAAAATTAAAAACAAAGAGCAACCCCCAGCTTGAGCTCCAGTCTTCTATATAATATTAAATTGCCTCAACTAAAGACCTGTATCAAATTCACTTTCCTTACTAATTAACTTGGTAGTTACTTATTACCTTGAAATTTAAATGTACTAATCAAATGTTTATTTTGTAATTGTATTACATTAACCCTGATTAAGGATGTATTTATCGCTTCAAGGATTACATTAAAATGTAAATGCTACAACTGCTGATTGATGGTAAATTACATCTATCAAGTGAAGCAATTACTAGTGAACTACAGTAATTGATCCAAACTCTTTTCTATGTTTGTGAATTCATAACTACATATATAAGTGAATATGCTGACTTTTTTGAAAGGTAAGTTTCAACATGGAAAATTAGCATATTTGTAATTTACAAATTCTTATATTTCTCTTCCCTAATACAAGTCATTAAATAAAAGACAAAGTCAGTAATTTAAAAAATCTTTATTGGAAATGGACACAGAACTAGAAAACAAAAATATAATTTCCAACACAAATATTCAGATCCTTTTTGTTTCTCAGGGAACAAGAAGGGAATGTAAGAATTATAACGGCTTTGCAGAGGCAGTTTTGTATTAGTTAAGTGTTTCACGAAGTTTGATGAAAGAAAGAACCTAAAAAATACCTTTTAAAATCCAACCAAACTAATCTTATAATATCATTCTGAAAACTCTTTTACTATCTATCTAGTTCATTTGTTTTGATTATAGTGGGAGACTTCCTTTGTCTTTAACCCCATGTTTTTATCCAATCTAAATTTAGAGTAATCAAGTTGCCTATAAAATATGAAAATAAGACATATAAGTCTCTTTTGTTCATTATTTTTTTAAAAAAAGAGTATTCTCACTTATAAGTGGGAACTAAGTATTGAACACACATGGAAATAAATATAGGAACAATAATGGACACTGTGAACTACTAGATAGTGGAGAAAGAGGGAATGGAGTAAAAAACTATGTACCGGGTACTGTCTCACTACCAAGATGATGATGGAATCTGTACTCAAAACCTCAGCATCCCGCAGTGTTCTCATATAGCAAATCTACACACGTACCCCCTGTATCTAAAAGTTAAAATATAAAAAAATAAATGAAAAATAAAGAGGACAAAACTTTTCATTCTTTTTTTTTTTTTTTTTTTTTAGATTTTTTTTTTTTTTTTTGAGATGGAGTTTCACTCTTGTTGCCCAGGCTGGGAGTGCAATGGTGCAATCTTGGCTCACCACAACCTCCATCTTCTGGGTCCAAACGATCCTCCTGCCTCAGGCTCCCAAGTAGCTGGGATTACAGGCATGTGCCACCATGCCAAGCTAATTCTGTATTGTTAGTAGAGATGGGGTTTCTCCATGTTGGTCATGCTGGTCTTGAACTCTCGACCTCAGGTGATCTGCCTGCCTCGGCCTCCCAAAGTGCTGGGATTACAGGTGTGAGTCATCATGCCTGGCCAAAGCTTCTCTTTCTTAAATGAGAGTTAAGTGTTTAAAATATGTTGATGACTCATGGCTAAACATTTCTGAATCCAACCCCAGTAATTAGAAATCTGAAAAGATATTTCTCCTTTCTGGTACATTCTAGCCTTCTCTTTTTCCTTATTTGTAACTTCTTCCTCTGACAATGAGAAATCTGGCTGTCATTATACATTTACTTATTTTAAGAAACCTTACTATACAGATCAATTAGTTTCAGAATTGCTAACTCTGCTAGTTTTAATCCCTATTTTGTCATACTTCTTTGTAGTCAACCTTTCCCTCTCCTTGTTCTCTACACCTAGTAAGGATTATTTTTTTTCATCACTGTATAACATTAGTCTTTACTGAAATAGCAATGCTGAAGATTTCAAGTACTATTATAGATTTGTTTATTTCTTGTCTGAGTTTTATGAGTTATGTTATGTATTTTGAAGAACTGCTGTTAAGTGCTTGCTTATTTATGATTATTATTTTTTCTTAATAAAGAGACTCCATTTATCATTGTGTGTATTCCTCTGATAGACTGTTCCATTAATAATATTCTTGGTTCTGAAGTCTACTGTGTCTGATATCAATGTAACTACTTTGGCTGTCTTTTGGTTGGGTTTATACAATATATCTTTTCCCATCCCTTTGCTTCAAACTAGTCTATGCATTTATAATTAAAGAAGATACTTAGTATACAACATATAGTTGGTTGTGCATTTTACGGTCCATTCTGACAGTTGTCTATCCTTAATTTGTCTCTTTAGATCTTTCACATTTAACGTGATAATTGATATATTTTGATTAAAATCTACAACATTGCTTGCTCCTTTCTATTTATTTATCTGTTCATAGGCTTTTAATCCTCCATTTCTGCATTTTGTATTATTATGACTCCATTTTATCTCATATATGTTGACTATTAATAACAATTTATTAATTAATGTTTACATATGCATTTTTGTTGATCAGAGCTACCTTCAAATAACAAATAACATCATACTTCTTCACTTATAGTGAAAATCTCTCATAATATAGTTCTGTTTCCTCCTTCTCATTATTTCACTATTGTTTATATACATTTTGCTTTTATATATTCTACATCAATGTACCTTATATTGTTCCTATTTGAAGAGCCCATTGAAAGCATTCTTCATTAAGGTTACCGTGTTTCATTCCTATCATTACCATTTGATTCCTTCTGCTGAAATTGCCCATCTGTTCTTACATGTTGTTCACCTTTTCTGTTACAATCTTCAACATATTACCCAGTTATTTTATTTCTCCCATAGATAACCTTGTCATTTTCTTGCTGTGCATTTTGTTTACGGCAGTAAAACAGAAGTAATCAGGTTTATGGCTTAACAAATGGTCTCATCTTTTCATCTGCTATGCCTTTAGTGTGGAGATTTGCATTATTCTTCTAAAGGAGTTGGGTTATCTTTGAGGTTTAATGTCACTATTCTCACCCTCATTGTATCACAGGCTTCAAATTGCTCTAGCAATACATTGTACTCATTGCTTGGCCAGAATATTTTCTCAATGTCTGTTGTATCTTAGTATTAGGTTTTTCCCTTCTATTATGCCTCAGAGACAGTCTCTCTCTTGCCACTATGAGAGCAGTATTGTACTGTTAATTTTAGTTGATGCTTTCTTGACTGGTGGTAGAGATGGGAGAGGGGTATATTTTGATTAAGCCTCAATTTTAAGTAGGTAATTTGTTCTGCCTTCTTGAAAGTGAAAACTTATCGAGTGTCTCTGACCCTCTTCCAACTCTGTGTCTGGACCCAGCTAATATTCCTTCCATTTTCTCAGTGATAATGGTTTTTTTTGTTTGTTTGTTTTCATTTCTCAGCTACCATAAAGGCACCAATTTTTATTGACTTTTTCCCAGAAAAGTGGGGCTCATTTGCTTTGAGGCGGTAAGGGATAAAGGCCAGGGAGAAGTTTTCTGTCTCTTACTCAGTTGCTGCTATTCCCCTTTCCTAAGGCTGGCACTAAGTATGTAACTTTTCAGGCTTTTCCTATTATTCTCTGATGGTGTAATCGGGGATAGCCTGAAAGAGAGTACTCAACTCTTCACATTCTCACCTGCCTTCAACCTTCACTAGATCTTTAATTCTTCTAGCTCAATTCTTATTAATGTCCAGCTGCATTATTTTGAGGAAGCAAATACTTGCATCCCTCACTCACTATTGAACCAGTCTCTCCAAGATTACGGTTATCTTATCTCTTTAATGGGTTCAAAAAAAAAAGGTTTACAATTTGTAGCTTACTTTGTTTCTTTCTTTTTTCATGACTGGTTGGTGGTCTTTTCAGCTCTTTGAATTCCCCAGTAGAAACTGGAGCTAAGGTTGATTTTAAGATCCACATACTTCATTAGCTAAAAAACTTTAGGGACATAAACAGAAGGACACTAACATTAACTGCCTCCTACAATATCAATATGTCAGATAGGATGCATGCTAAATCATTTGCATTTAGATCATGTTTAATTTTTCTAACATTTCCACTGTACAAATAGGACAATGAACCCTGTGAAGGTGAGTCACTGCTTAGACAGCAAAGAGGTGATTGTGTTTGGAACCCTTATCTGCCTCACCAGAAAGGGTGGTATTGCATGCCAGTGTCCACAGCTGTTATCTTTTATGCATTAAAAATGGAGTAGGTAAGAAAAGTCTTATTCAAAATGAAGTTTAATTAAAACATTTACATATTGCCAAGAATATACTACTGCTAATTTTGTTAGGATATCATCTACCAAAATACTACTCATTAGAGTCTGAAATCATATGGCAGTCAGTAGAAGGTACAGATTTCAGTCTCAATTCTTAGATTCTCAGAAAAGATCAGAAGTGAACAGCCCATGGCACAATATTAATGTTATCTTTTTACATTTTGCCTCTCAGCACATACACAGTTATCAATTCTTCACCTACAAGAATAAAACAGAATGCATGAATTAAGTCTTGCATATTAGAGACATTTAGGTATTTCCATGGTATGACAGAAAAATATTTGGTGAATCAGTGAAACAGAATTTTATACTGACTTTCCAGTTACTTCCATAGAAGTGTCAATGATGTTTACAAAGAGAAAAGAAGAGAAAATAAACAACCGTTATGCTGAGTTCTTTATCCTTTGACTTTTAGCTCTAATAGAGTTGTTTATGTAATGTGTTTTTGAGAACACATTGCTAGACTTCCAACATTTGTGAAGTTAAATAATTCTAAGAGATTTTTCTCTAGAACTGATACAATTTTTTACCCTAACAGTTAGCAGTGTTTCTGTTCTAAAGATGGACAAATTTAGAAATGTTCCAGCTGTCTTTGCAGCTCAAATTGCTTATTGGAAAGAACTATGTGAATAAATGTCTCTTCAAATTCATATTCAGAGAAGCAGACATTGAGATATCTTAGCATGTGAAGATTTTCACCATGCAGAAATATCTTGACATTATGTTGAGTGCTAACAGTAAGAATAAGATAAAAACTTAAATATTTTCCAGAATCATAAAGTTAACACATTTATTTAATAGTAGTCTAGGCCGGGCACAGTGCCTCACGTCTGTAATCCTAGCACTTTGGGAGGACGAGGCGGGCGGATGATGTGAGGTCGGGAGTTCAGGACCGGCCTGACCAACATAGAGAAACCCCTTCTCTACTAAAATACAAAATTAGACTGGCATGGTGGTGCATGCCTGTAATCCCAGCTAGTCCAGAGGTTGAGGCAGGAGACTCACTTGAACCTGGGAGGCGGAGGTTGTAGTGAACTGAGATCGCACCATTGCACTCCAGCCTGGGCAACAAGAGCAAAAGTCCGTCAAAAAAAAAAAACCAAACAAACAAAAAACAAAAAAAGCAGTCTAAGTTGAAAAGTCAAAAATTCTAAGAATTTTCTCCATTACTGTTGGTGGTAAGATAAAAAATTATTCCCCTCTCCCACCCCAAATATTTATGTCTTAGTCCCTGGTACCTGTGTATGTTATCCTATAAGGCAAAGTCTTTGGGACATGAAATGGGGTGGTCATCCTGGATGATCCAGGTGGAATATGAATGCAATCACATTTATCTTAAAACAGAGAGGTATGGGGAGGTTTGACAGGGCAGATAGATTTAAAGATGCTCATTTTGAGGATTAGTGTGATATAGCCAGAAGCCAAGAAATGCTGGCAGCCACCAGAAGATGGAAAAGGCAAAGAATGGTTTCTCCCCTAGTGTTTCTGGAGAGATTGCAGCCCTCATAGCAATGTGATTTTTGTTCAGTAGTGTATTTGCAGACTTCTGGCCTCCAGAACTAAGAGAAAATGAAGTTCTGTGGCTTTAACCCACAGCATTTGTGGTAGTTTGTTATGGTAGTCAGAGGAAACTAATACACTCTTTTAAAAATAACAGGTATTCGAAGCACAAGCATCGATGAATATTTCCAAAAGCACCACTGTCCTGAATTAGCCTGCAACATTGGCCTGCTTTCATTCTGCTAAGAAGATTATATAAACTTAGAATACTGCTATAAGCATCCATATGGTTGAGAGGTAGTTGATGATTAGCTAGACAAAGTAATTGGATTTTACTTGGCTTAAGTACTGTCTTGAATTGCATCTCAGATAGAAAAAAGAAATCCTAACTGCCTTTAACAGTAGATCATTAGTTACATTGTCTTATTTTGCTTTATAGACATTTTATTCTGTTAAAAATTATTTTACAGCTATCATGTCAACATATTCTGTTCCCTTTCACAATTGGGATGTAAATTAAGTGTAAACTAATAACATGTTGCTTGCAGTGATTTTGTCACCTCAGATACAAAAACAACATAGTAATATGTTCTAAATAAAGAGTACTATAAAGGCCCTGGTAATATGAAAAACTTGAGACAAATTTTAATGTTATCTGACCCTAAACTCATTGTCAATATCTTAAAGATATAGTTAGTGATCTTGAAAGGTGTGCAGAAAGTGTTGAACAAATCTACTTTATGTTTTTAAATTTCCTTCCAAATGGATAAACATAATTTTAAATGGGCTATTTCTCCTCTTGTTTGCTCAAGAATTTATTTGCTTAGATTTTTATCAGAAGAAATACACATAAACCAATTTTTATTTATTAGAATGAATGATCATGGGCCATAATAAATAGCTCAACCAAGTTGTTAGATGTGTTAGCCTAGGCAATTACTGCTGCTACAGTAAAATTAATCTTGCTTGTATTTCAAGAAGGGCCAACAAAGCAAAAAATGCACAGAGTCATGAAATTTTAAAATGAATACTTATATCAGGAGACTTTAAAAATAATATGATGTGCATTTTACACCATATTGGGATCCAAATTAAACAAAGCCTTAGCAAAATGCGTATTTTAAGGATTACAGATATAGTACTCTGAATAAGAACGCTTTTTAGAATTGTGAAACCGTAATGAGAGATCCCAATTTTACAGATAAGTGCTAAAAGTAGGAAACAAAAATAAACTGAAATGACAGTAAATAGCTATGAAAATCAAACACAATAGAATGATAATATAATGGTATTAGGAAATTAGAATACAATAGAATTCTCTCTGAGCACCTTTTAGAGCAGTGCTGTTCAAACCTGCACATGCACTCCACTCACCTGGGGATCCTGTTAAGATGCATTTGCTAATTCCATGGGACTTGAGTGAGGCCTAAGATTCTGCATTTCTAACTAACTCCCAGATGCTGCTGGTGCTGCTGGCCTGTGGCCCAGGCTTTGAGCAGGGAAGTGTTAAGAATAAGAGAAAGAAGAGCCTTATTTATCCCTTGTTACCTCATGATCTAAACTCAGTATGCAAATATCCTTGTGCTTCAGATTAAATGGAGTCTCAAGTGGAACAGCACATAATCAACGCCCACAAAAGTATATAACTAGTGTTAATTGACTCCCAGTCGTCTTTATGTTAATTAAGATGCAAAGTATTATTTGGTTTCAAGAGAACAGCTCTCCCTAAAATCTCTGAGTCCCCATAGCCTGAATTGAACTTTCAGACATGTCCCTTCTGGCATGCAGCTAAAGCAGCCTCATTAATATCTCCAGGACCTTAAGAGAGTGTGAAAAACGCTGAAAAAAGTATCTGTCCATTGTAAACCACTGCATCCAAAGTGATTGTCCCAAATTGTCATTTGTGTTAATATTGACTGTCATTTAAGATTGCTAAACATGCAAAAAGAAAACTTTACTCAGTGTAATACAATACAGAAACCTGGATTACAGTTTGGCTTTTACAAAACTTTTTATTCTGAATCTGGGACAGATTTTACTTTTATGAAAAAAAAATTAGTGAAACTTATGGCACCAATACTATGATTTTCTTAATATAATTTGTTGAGTTTAGAGTAGTGTCAAAGACATATTGAATATTAATATCGAAGAACCTTAAACATAGTCCAGGTTAAGAAATATTGGCCAGAGAGGCCAATTGATTCTTGCAGAGAAGACCATACAGGCAGTTGCAGAACTAAGCACAAGTCCCAGGTTTGTGCTAATTTCTCTTGAGTATCTCGTTTCTGAATTATATAAGAACTTCAAGCTTGATTCTTTACTAGTTAGAAAATTCTCTAAATGAGAACATGTCATGCTTGCATATAAATCTGCGGTAGATGAAGATTTCTAAGTATTAATTGATCTTGCTGCCTGATAGACCACAAACTCACCATTTTATATCAAAATCTGAAGACATTATGGAAGATGAATATTAAAAATAAAGTACTTATAATAACATTAGAATACAAAAAGAGACACTGTGTAGTATAATAGTACATAAATACATCACAAATTTTGAAAATTTCCACCAAATATTGAAAGTAGATGGAGTCAGTTTGAAGAAAGGAGTCAAAATCACATCATAAAACAGAAAAGAAATCACTGCTATAAACACTGGGATCATGTAACAGCTGATTAACCCTTGTCCATTATATTCGTTCTTGTAGTCAAAGTTTCATAAAGGCTTTAGTACATTCTGAAATTTTTCAGACACAATTTTAATCATCGGGATATGGTGAGGTTTACTAGTGTTAAGCTTTTTTCCTTTTTGCAAATGTTAGAATGTTTTGGTTAAAAGAGAAAAAGGCTATCTTGGTTGTCTCAGATTTATGTATGTATTATTTTAGACATGTGCTCACTGTAATGTGACTAACACTTTAGTATTTGAAACTAATGTAGAGGACTGAGATACAAACTGCAGATGTACTAATTACATCTTGGCTCATTAATAGCGGCCACTGATATTATTTTATTAGGAAATAAACGAAGCATAGGACAACTGCTAAGCTGAATTGTATGCCAGAAGAAAAAGGGTTAACTGGGATTGTTCTACACAAACAAGAATGTTTAGTCTTTCAGTTCTAAGCCATTTAAGATCTTTTTATTTTGGTAGTCATAACAATAATCACATGACCATTTCTTATTAGTTGTAGCCAACATTGCTTATCTTTGTCAATTTTATTATTTCCTGTAATAAACATATTCTTTGTAATTACTTATTGCTGTGTATTATTCTTTTCTTTGTTATTCTCTCATTCCCTGAGGGTACAGGCACAGTGCTGATTTTTTTCAATTAAAATCAAAAAATTGAGGCAGGAAATGGGAGGTGATAAAACAGGAAACATCATTGCTTCCCCCAAAGGATTAATTCTGCTCTTTTCTTCACACATAATATGTGAACCCTTATGTCTCTAGTTATGAGACCACACAGCCACTATTAACAATTGCAAAATATGGACTAAAATGCTTACTGACTAGTTATAACTTAGATTTTTCTTTTGCATAAGAATGGCTTCTATGTCTGTATACATGTTGTGTAATTTACCCATTCCAAAAACACTAAATATTATACTTATTTTATACTTTAATTTTTTCAGTCTAAAAATGTTATTATTCAATGAAATTGTTTCTATCCATTATTAAAAGGGCCCTTAGATAATGAAAATGGAAGATGTAAGGGTGAATATACACGTCTATTTCCATTCCTGTCAGACATTTATCTTCTAAAGTCCACTATGGACGGCATTCTATTGATGATATTCAAGCTACCCAGGAAATTCAGTCCTAAACGCTCAGTTGAGAAATGATCCATGCATAATGCTAATTGCTCTTAGGAAGTAACATGCCTTAGGTGTCTTCTGCCCTAATTTTCATAGAAATAGTGTCCCCTAAAGACTTTACTAACACAAGTCCTTATATACCCTTCTTGTATATCATTATCACTTGTAGACATTAGTGAAAGGAATTGGTATTGGGGAAAATAGTACCTTCTTACAGTGATTTAGGTTTCAGAACCCTGATGTGACTCAAAGACATCATCAATATTACTAATATCCATCATTAGTATTAGACAACCAGGTTTAACAACACACATTTAGACAAAGCTCTTAAATACCAAAAGTGTGAGTTTTAGAACACAGGAGAATTCATTTATATTTAATAATTCCAGAATGTAGCTTGCTTTGGCAAGTAATTGTTTATAAAATTATTTTTCTGTTAGCTCATGATATGCTTTTAACTCTAGCCAATTAGAAAAGCTTTTCTGCCACTTTTGCAATCCCTTGTGACATTGTTTATATACACAGGTGTGGAAGGTGTGTATACAATTTAATATTCTTTCCAGAAGTAATTGATTTTGTATTTATAAGAATAAATTTACTACATCAGACTCAAATTCTAAAATGACCTTTATCACTTAGGTTTTTCTGAAGACACTAAGAGACTGAAAAGACAAACCACAATCTGGGAGATGGTTTTTTCAAATCACATATCTAATGTAAAACCTCCAGAATATACAAAAACTTATCAAAACTCAATAATATAGAAACGAGACAATTAAAATGGACAAACGGTGTGTTATAGACAAATATTTAGCTAAAAAATATAAGAATGGCATATAACACATAAAAGATACTCAACATATTTAAGCATTAGGGGATATGAATTGAACTTATTAAAATGCCAATACTGTGTTATTAAAATAATGTTTATTTATTATTTTTTTTAATGTTGTGGATACACAGTAGGTGTATATATCTATGGGGTACATGAGATGTTTTGACAGAGGCATGCAATGTGAAATAAGCACATCATGGAGAATGGAGTATCCATTTTCTCAGGCAATTATCCTTTGAGTTACAAACAATCCAATTACATTATTTAAGTTATTTTAAAATATATGATTATGTTATTATTGACTATAGTCACTGTATAGTGCTATCAAATAGTAGGTCTTATGAATTCTATTTTTTTTTTTGTATCCATTAACCATTCCCACCTCTCACCTACAACCTCCCCCAACTACTCTGCCCAGCCTCTGGCAACCTTCTACTGTGTGACAGCACCCTAAGTGTCCTTCAACAGATGACTGGATAAAGAAAATGTGGTACACATGCATCATGGAGTACTATTCAGTCACAAAAAAGAATGGGATCCTGTCATTTGCAACAACACGGATGGCACTGGAGATCATTATGTTAAGTGAAATAAGCTAGGCACAGAAAGACAACCATTGTATCTTCTCATTTATTTGTGGGATCTAAAAATCAAATCAATTAAACTCATAGACAGAAAATGACTAAATTTAAAAAGGATGTTTCTGTTGAATATTGGTGAAGATACAGAGGAACTGGAAATCTCTTACATTGTTAGTGAGAATGTAAATGGCTCAACCAATTTGGAAAACTACTTGGCAGATTTTTTTAAGTTATATATACGCCTGCTGTATATCCTAGCCATTCTATTCCTACTTACTGAAGAATGAAGCATATATCCATAAAAATATTTGCATATAAATATTTAAAATAGTCTTATTTTTAATAGTCCAAACACGAAACAACTCAAATGTCTGTGAACTCATTAATAAATAAATTTTAAAAAAATGGAATACTGCTCAGAAAAAAAAAAAAAAAAAAAAAAAAATACCGACATATACTAGAACATGGTCAGATTTTGAAATTATTATGCTGAGTGAAATAAATTAAACTCCTCCACCACCAAAAGTACATGCTGTATAATTCCATTTACATAAAATTCTAGAAGAATACAAACTAATATGCCGTAGGAGAAAACATATCAGTATTGTATGTGCATGGTGGCAACATGAAGGGGCAGAAGGGAAGGATTAGAAATGGGCACAAGGAACCTTTTGGGAATGATAGATTTTTTATTGTGGTGTTGGTTACACAAGTGTATGTGTCTGTCAAAACTTATCAAATTGTGCATTTTACATGCAATTTACTTCCTTTCAATTATATTTTAATAAAACTGTTAACATGCAATTTATTGTTATTTTCTCATCTAAGAAGCCATGGGAAAATCCAATTATTATAAACACCTAGCCCTTTGCAGTATTATGTGGTGTTTGTAAGTATATCATTCTAAGAATATAACTCTTTTTTTTCAGTCAATGTTACTTAAAGTTGAGATGCCTATGGTTTGAATCACTTTGTAAGGAATGTCTTCTCTTTCTACTAAGTCATACTCTCACAGTCACAAATGCAGTAGCAACTAACAAAATTTATACTATCCAATTGGATACAAAAATATGTCATTGATTTTTTTCAGCATTCAAGATCTCAGGTATTCGAATTATTTGTAGAGATTTTGTAAGCAAACAATACGTCATAGAAGATACAGATTGATATGTTGAAAATAAACATTTACAGAAATAATGTTCCTAATACAAATCATAAATTAAATATAAAATTTAGTATTTTCATTTTCAGAAATATTTTTGAGCGTACAATGACCTGACTAAACACTTCTTTAAAATTCCTGTTCCTTGATTATGCCTTGAATTTCAAATATGTTTGACAAACAGTACATGTTCAATACATGCTTCATCTTATGTAATCAGGAAGTTAGCTTTTCAGGAAAGTGATTTCCGTGGGTAACTAAAAATTCTATCTACGTAACTACCAAATTTTTTTCTTCATTTATGATTGATTTTGCGAGTTAATCATCGAAAATGCATTGCAACATCCCTATTTTCCACTCAGAGCACATGTAACTTACCCTTTGACACAAAAATAGGTGCCAGAAACTGTGCTAGATATTAAGCATACATTATCTCCAATCATAAACATTTAATAATATCTAACCTGAAATTCAAAAAGTTTAAGTGGCTTTCTGCAAAATTTATAAAGCTGAAATAATAAAGAGGGGTCTGAACTTAGATCTGTCTGACAAATAACTTTCCAATGTACTCTGCTTCTTTTGCAAATAAAAAAAAAAGTTAAGTAAAATAATACCTGTTTTATTACAGTGAAAACACTACTTAGAAAAGCATAACACTAGTTAAATAAATGTTTAATAAATTATTCTCTGAAATTGGCAAAATAATTCCATGATTATCAACCCATACAGGTAGAATCATTATACATACATATTTCAATCAACAAATAGAAATACATATTATTGCTAAAAGGTTTTTCATAGCATGAAATGTCTAAGCAATGATTTGATAATATACACACAGTACATATAGGAAATCAAGTATTAATTATATAAAACATGACTTTATTTTATGAGATTTAAGTCTATTGACTTATTTCATTATTATGTCTATTTCTTAGTAAGCTGCCTTTTTTTGAGAGCTAAAGGAAGTTTGTGTTTCACTTTTTTTGGTGAATTTTTTCAGTAAATATTTCTAAGGAATTACTATGAATTAGACAATGAATTTTTAGTTACCATAAAATGCACACTATTGATACCTCCTTTTCTTGCAATTTGAAATCCCTTTGGTCTGAAGCTTAAAATCAAGATCCTTTTTTGGAAAAAAACGTTGGTTCACATCAGATTGCCAGGTTAAAAATAAAATATCTTGTGAGAAAGTTCCTCACTCTTGGCAGAGGATTTGAGATTTTCTTTGGAATCTTAGTAAATGTCTTTTAATCTTTATTTATTGATTCCACATGATTAAGACCCTATGCGGTAACAATGCACTGGGATTACAGCTTCAAGGAAAAAAAGCCTGCACTGATTAACACTTAAATATCTTTCCAGGTGAACTTTAGTTTGGCATTCAAGTAAGTTTCTAAGTTTGTTTTGACCTTGCGTTTTTCTTTCATCCATATGGATGGGTGCATGTTCATGTGCATGTATCTGCTGTCCCCAGTGAAACTTTTCTTTCTTTCTTTCTTTCTTTGATATTTTTTATTATACTTTAAGTTCTAGGGTACATGTGCACAACGTGCAGGTTTGTTACGTATGTATACATGTGCCATGTCGGTGTGCTGCACCCGTTAACTCGTCCTTTACATTAGGTATATCTCCTAATGCTATCCCTCCCTACTCCCTCCAACACACCACAGGCACTGGTGTGTGATGTTCCGCTTCCTGTGTCCAAGTGTTCTCATTGTTCAATTTCCACCTATGAGTGAGAACATGAGGTGTTTGGTTTTCTGTTCTTCTGATAGTTTGCTGAGAATGATGGTTTCCAGTTGCATCCATATCCCTACAAAGGACATGAACTCATCCTTTTTTATGACTGCATCCTATTCCATGGTGTATATGTGCCACATTTTCTTAATCTAGTCTGTTCAGTGATGGACATTCGGGTTGGTTCCAAGTCTTTGCTGTTGTGAATAGTGTCACAATAAACGTATGTGTGCATGTGTATTTATAGCAGCATGATTTATAATCCTTTGGGTATATACCCAGTAATGGGATGGCTGGGTCAAATGGTATTTCTAGTTCTAGATCCTTGA
>NW_012108075.1:1185774-1186095 GCF_000951045.1 Mandrillus leucophaeus
GTTTTGGTACCAGTACCATGCTGTTTTGGTTACTGTAGCCTTGTAGTATAGTTTGAAGTCAGGTAGTGTGATGCCTCCAGCTTTGTTCTTTAGGCCTAGGATTGTTTTGGCAATGCACGTTCTTTTTTGGTTCCATATGAACTTTAAAGTAGTTTTTTCCAATTCTGTAAAGAAAGTCATTGGTAGCTTAATGGGATGGCATTGAATCTATAAATTACCTTGGGCGGTATGGCCATTTTCACAATATTGGTTCTTCCTATCCATGAGCATGGAATGTTCTTCCATTTGTTTGTGTCCTCTTTTATTTCCTTGAGCAGTGGT
>NW_012108075.1:1186145-1187165 GCF_000951045.1 Mandrillus leucophaeus
GTATGGCCATTTTCACAATATTGGTTCTTCCTATCCATGAGCATGGAATGTTCTTCCATTTGTTTGTGTCCTCTTTTATTTCCTTGAGCAGTGGTTTACAGTTCTCCTTGAAGAGGTCCTTCACATCCCTTGTAAATTGGATTCATAGGTATTTTATTCTCTTTGAAGCAATTGTGAATGGGAGTCCATTCATGATTTGGCTCTCTGTCTGTTATTGGTGATTGTCATTTTTCATAAAGCATGCTTGTGATTTTTGCACATTGATTTTGTATACTGAGACTTTGCTGAAGTTGCTTATCAGCTTAAGGAGATTTTAGGCTGAGACAATGGGGTTTTCTAAATATACAATCATGTCATCTGCAAACAGGCACAATTTGACTTCCTCTTTTCTAATTGAATACCCTTTATTTCTTTCTCTTGCCTAATTGCCCTAGCCAGAATTTCCAACACTATGTTGAATAGGAGCAGTGAGAGAGGGCATCCCTGTCTTGTGCCAGTTTTCAAGGGGAATGCTTTCAGTTTTTGCCCATTCAGTATGATATTGGCTGTGTGTCTGTCATAAATAGCTCTTATTATTTTGAGATATGTTCCATCGGTACCGAATTTATTGAGAGTTTTTAGCATGAAGGGCTGTTGAATTTTGTCAAAGGCCTTTTCTGTATCTATTCAGATAATCATGTGGTTTTTGTCTTTGGTTCTGTTTATATGCTGGATTATGTTTATTGATTTGCATATGTTGAACCAAACTTACATCCCAGGGATGAAGCCCACTTAATCATGGTGGATAAGCTTTTTGATGTGCTGCTGGGTTCGGTTTGCCAGTATTTTATGGAGGATTTTTGCATCGATGTTCATCAGGGACATTGGTCTAAAATTCTTTTTTTGTTGTTGTTGTGTCTCTGTCAGCCTTTGGTAACAGGATGATATTGGCCTCATAAAATGAGTTAGGGAGGATTCCCTCTTTTTCTATTAATTGGAATAGTTTCAGAAGGAATGGTACCAGCTCCTCCTTGTACCTCT
>NW_012108075.1:1189515-1190007 GCF_000951045.1 Mandrillus leucophaeus
TCTTCTGGCTTGTAGAGTTTCTGCCAAGAGATCTTCTGTTAGTCTGATGGGCTTCCCTTTGTGGGTAACCCAACCTTTCTCTCTGGCTACCTTTAACATTTTTTCCTTCATTTCAACCTTGGTGAATCTGACAATTATATATCTTGGGGTTGCTCTTCTCGAGGGTATCTTTGTGGTATACTCTGTATTTCCTGAATTTGAATGTTGGCCTGCCTTGCTAGGTTAGCAGACTGTTTTCCAACTTGGTTCCATTCTCCCCTTCACTTTCAGGTACACCAATCAGACATAGATTTGGTCTTTTCACATAGTCCCGTATTTTTTGGAGGCTTTGTTCGTTTCTTTTTAGTCTTTTTTCTCTTAACTTCTCTTCTCACATTTCATTCATTTGATCTTCAATCATTGATACCCTTTCTTCTAGTTGATTGAATTGGTTACTGAAGCTTGTGCATTTGTCACACAGTCCTCGTGCCATGGTTTTCAGCTCTATCAGGT
>NW_012108076.1:0-1561 GCF_000951045.1 Mandrillus leucophaeus
GATCTCGGCTCACTGCAACCTCCGCCTCCTGGGTTCAAGCGATTCTCCTGCCTCAGCCTCCCAAGTAGCTGGGATTACAGGCGCCCAGCACCACGCCCAGCTAATTTTGTATTTTTAGTAGAGATGGGGTTTCACTGTGTTGGTCAGGCTGTTCTCAAACTCCTGACCTCAGGTGATCCATCCTCCTCGGCCTCCCAAAGTGCTGGGATTACAGGCATGAGCCACCACACCTGGCCTAAGGATGCCACTTCTACCACTTCTATTTACTACTGTACCAGATGTTTTAGCCAGAGAAACTCAGCAAGAAAAATAAATAAAGGCATCCAATTTGGAAAGGAAGAAGTAAAACTGTATTTGCATATGATATGATTCTATAAATAGAAAATCTCATAGAATTCACAAAAAAAAAACTATTAGGGATAATAAGCAAATTAAGCAGTTTCAGACTACAAGATCAACACAATCAACACACAAAAATTAGTTGTTTCTATGCAATAGCAATTTAAAATCCAGAAAGGAAATTAAGAAAATAATTGCATTTACATGTTTTCAAAAAGAATAAAATCCCTTGGAATACAATTACCGAAGAGGTTAAAGCCTTATAAAATGAAAACTAGAAAACGTTGCTGAAATAAATTAAAGAAGACTGAAATAAATGGAAAGACATCCCTTCAATGTTTATGCATTGGAAGACTTAATATTGACACAGAACAACTGTAAAGGATTAGAGCCCAGAAATAACTCAAACATCTATAACCAATTGATTTTTGATAAGGAAGCCAAGATTATTCAATGGAAAAAAAGAAATCTCTTCAAAAATAATGCTGAGACAACTGGATAGCTAATGTGCAAAAAAAAGAAATGACATTGGACCCTTACCTCTCTCCATATACAAAAATTAACTCAGAATAGATTAACAACCTAAATAATAGAGCTAAAGCTATGAAACTGTTAGAAGAAAACCAAGGGATTAATCTTCATGACCTCTGATTTGGCAATGAATTCTTAGATGTGACACGAAAAGCATGAGCAACAAAATTGATAAATTGGACTTCATAAAAATTAAAAACTTCAGTGCATGAAAGGACACTATCAAGAAAGTGAAAAGACAGCCTTTGAATAGGAGAAAATTATGAAAATTATATATCTAATAAAGGTCTAGTATACAGCATATATAAAGAAATTTTACAACTCAACAACAAAAAAGACAATCCAATTTTGTTTTGTTTTATTTTATTTTATTTTATTATTATTTTTTTTTGAGACGGAGGCTCGCTCTGTCGCCCAGGCTGGAGTGCTCCACTCACGGCAAGCTCCGCCTCCCAGGTTCACACCATTCTCCTGCCTCAGCCTCCCGTGTAGCTGGGACTACAGGCGCCCGCCATCGTGCCCAGCTAATTTTGGTATTTTTAGTAGAGACGGGGTTTCACCATGTTAGCCAGGATGGTCTCGATCTCCTGACCTCGTGATCCACCCGCCTCGACCTCCCAAAGTGCTGGGATTACAGGCTTGAGCCACTGTGCCCAGCCCCATTGTTACTATTTACAATGTTGTTCATCAT
>NW_012108077.1:0-1010 GCF_000951045.1 Mandrillus leucophaeus
CGCAATGACACCATCTCAGCTCACTGCAACCTCTGCCTCCCGGGTTCAAGCAACTCACATGCCTCAGCCTCCCAAGTAGCTGGGATTACAGGTGTCTGCCACCATGCCTGGCTAATATATTTTTTTTTTTAGTAGAGACGGGGTTTCACCATGTTGGCCAGGCTGATCTTGAACTCCTGACCTCAGGTGATCTACCCACCTCGGCCTCCCAGAGTGCTGGGATTACAGGCGTGAGCCACCCTGCCTGGCCTACCATGGTGATGTTTTAAGGAGCCCCCCATGCCCCTCCTTGTAATGTAGCTTTCATCAGACCTCCTTAATTGTCTGTACTGTATGGACCCCAGGTATTGACAGAATTCAGGGGTTTTCCCATGGAGTCCTGGGCCACTTGTCAATCAGCTGTGAGTGGATAACGGGTTATAAGAGAAGGGGGATGGCAGCCAAACTCCACATGAAGTTTCTGGGACCCACACTTCTTTCTCGTTAGCCTATGACAGATTTTACCCTTGTCTAATTTCCAGCACCAGTCTCTCACCCGAAGCACACACAGCTCTCCAGCTCAGCGCCTGGGGGCCACTCCTACCACACACAGCACCAGGCTCAAGGTGCATGTTCTATCCTATCCACTGGGAGGGCTTTTTCCATCCCGTCTTCTCTGAGCACCCACCCTGTGTGCTGCCACGCTGCGAGGCAGCTTCCAGGAGCTCTAAGAGTCATAGAAACCAACCTCATACTAAAAAATGTAATATCAGGCTGGGCACCCAAGGGGAGTTTTTCATCCCTTCTTCTCTACCAGATTGAGTTAACTTCAATCTCTCCTGGTCCTGTTATCCCTTTTAGGCCTCTCTGAGGACGCAAGAAGATTCAAAGCATTGACCGCTGAAACCATGGGAAGATTGGTTCCCTAATCTAAGAAGGCTAAGACATGATACTTGCAGCTTGCTTCCTTCCTGTTTCCGTGGGGGTTTTTGTTTGTTGTTGTTGTTGTGTGTGTGTGTGTGTGTGTGTGT
>NW_012108078.1:0-967 GCF_000951045.1 Mandrillus leucophaeus
AAAAAAAAATGCTTCTCAAAGAGGGTACATTTAAAGCAAGACCCATGGGAATAAGAAGAGACAGATATGTAAAAAATCAGTGAGAAAGCATTCCAAGGAATTGCAATCTCAATATTCCCTAGATGGGAAGTAGTTTGAACTGTTACAGAAACTTAGAGAACACGAGGGTGCCTGGGGTTTAGTGAGCTATTGAAGGAAGTCTGGTGCAAAACTAGAAAAGAAACAGGCCAGATTACGCAGGGTTGTAAAGGCCTGTCAAAAAGTTTAGGTTTCATTGTAACTGAAATGTGAAGAGGAAGCTATGGAAAGATCTAGGGTAGGGTAGCGGTGTAATCTAATTTGGGTTGAA
This sequence comes from Mandrillus leucophaeus, assembly GCF_000951045.1. Lineage (NCBI taxonomy): Eukaryota > Metazoa > Chordata > Mammalia > Primates > Cercopithecidae > Mandrillus > Mandrillus leucophaeus. The sequence continues at coordinate 350 of NW_012108078.1, forward strand.
AAGGATTCCTTTTTCTTTGATTGACTGTTATATATATAATATACTGAAGTATGTGAAGAAAATTGGAAAAACTAGGGGGTTTTTGAAATATGTAGGTAATGTATGGGACTATCATGGTGACACATGAAATGGATTTAAGTGAATGATACCTGATACAATTTTGACATACAACCAACCAGATGGATGTATTAATAGATTGTGTGAGAAAGACAAAGAAAAGGGAGGAGTCAAAAAGACTGCCAGTAGTTTTACTTCAGTAGTTAGGTCAGTTGTAGTATCCCCAACTGAACAGGGAAGATTAACAAAAGATTAGGTTTGAGATAAATATTTTCTGAATTTCCAGATTTTCACTTTAATCATGTTAAATGTAAGATTTTGGCTGGGTGCAGTGACTCACACCTGTAATCCCAGTATTTTGGTAGGTCAAGGTGGGAGGATTGCTTGAATCCAGGAGTTCAAGATCAGCCTAAGCAATATGGCAAAAACCCGTCTCTTTGAAGAAAGCAAAATTAGTCGGTCGTTGTAGCGCGTGCCTGTAGTCCCAGCTACTTAGGAAGCTGAGGCAGAAGGATCACTTGATGCTGGGAGGCAAAGGTTGCAGGGAGGTGGAGACTGCAG
>NW_012108079.1:0-1428 GCF_000951045.1 Mandrillus leucophaeus
ATATAGACATACCGTGGAATACTACTCAGCCATAAAAGGAAAGAAATAATGTAATTTACAGCAACCTGGATGGAATTGGAGACCATTATTCTAAGAGAAGTAACTCAGGAATGGAAAACCAAACATCGTATATTCTCACTCATAAGTGGGAGCTAAGTTATGAGTATGCAAAAGCATAAGAATGACACAATGGACTTTGGGGACTCAGGGAAAAAGGGTGGGAGGAGCGGTGAGGGATAAAAGACTACACACTGGGTATAGTTACACTGCTTGGGTGATGGCTGCATCAAAATCTCAGAAATCACCACTAAAGAACTTATTCATGTAACCAGATACCACCTGCTTCTCAAAAACCTATTGAAATAAAAAGAAATAAATAAAATAAAAACTAAAAAACCCTAATCATGCTTAAAAAACCATGTATAAAGGTGGTGTGATTTTAAGTGCAGCACTTTTATAGTCACATTCAAAAAAAATTTTTTTTTTCTGGTGTTCATAACTACAGCTTGAAAGACAATTCTGCCAAGAATCTCCATAAAGAGAAATCACATCCATTGCATCACCAGATACCAATCAAGCTCCTTAGGGAGTTTTCTCTTGCAAACATTTGCTCCTCATCAGATAGAAAATACCCCTCATGCCTTTGAGATACTTGCAGAAGAGTAATATTTTCCTTTAGCCTAATAATTGGAGCCTGAGTATGCATGCACATAGGATACAAATCTGCCTGTCTCTGTCTCTCTCTCTTTTGATAGAATGCTAGAACTAAAAGGGATCTCAGGAATCATTTATTGATCTCCTGTTTTTAGCTGGGATTACACAGTAGTTTCCAGAGATATGAAGTCCAGGTCACACATTTAGTTATTGGTAGAGCCAGGACAAAACCCAAGCTCTCAATCAGCACAAGCTCAGTTTTTGCTACATCATCCTGTCTACTGCTGCACCAGTCAGTCTCCAAATCCCCAGTCATTTTGATTTCTGCTTTATAAATTGACTTCAATTTCAATTCCATTCTATTTTAAAGTTGACAACTTTTTGGCTCAAAATTGCTCTCTATAAAACTGTATCATTGCTACTGATATGTAAATGTAATAATGTAAATAATGTAATAATGTAAATAATGTAATAATGTAAATAATGTAAATTTATTATAAATTAAATGCAATCATGTAAGTGTAAAAAATGTAATAAATGCTGACCCCCAAGGATTTGATTCCAAAAAAGAGAAATAGAAATTCCTAGAACAGTCAGAATATTTTTACTTCATCCATAGAAAATAAATCTGGCAAAGAACTATTCTTTGGATATTATGGTTTTTCTTCTGGCAATTTAATATTTTAAGTCCTAAAGTGATGAGAAAACCAGAAATACTCAGCTTATCTTTTGTATCTTGTTTACTATGAAAGATAATGATCTTCAAATTGGAAA
>NW_012108080.1:0-1292 GCF_000951045.1 Mandrillus leucophaeus
ATTCTTCTTCCTTTGAAATTCATCCCATCTTTTATTTTTTATTTTTTATTTTTGAGGCGGAGTTTCACTCTTGTTGCCCAGGCTGGAGTGTAATAGTACGATCTCGGCTCACTGCAACCTCCGCCGCCCAGATTCAAGGGATTCTCCTGCCTCAGCCTCCCGAGTAGCTGGGATTACAGGCCCCCACCACCACACCCAGCTAATTTTTTGTGTTTTTAGTAGAGACGAGGTTTCACCATGTTGGCCAGGCTGGTCTTGACTTCCTGACCTCAGGTGATCCGCCCACCTTGGCCTCCCAGAGTGCTGGGATTACAGGTGGGAGCCACTGTGCTTGGCCCTGAAATTCGTGTCATCTTAATCACTTTCTGTCCTTCTTTGTCACTGTCATTTATTAGTCTGTCGGTAGCTTATCCCTTGTTTATCAAAGACTGTGGCACTCTTTGCTCAGTTTTCTGTCCGTCTCAGATTCCACTATCACTCTGAGTGGCTTCAGTAGCCAGGTGGACTCTACCATCCAACATGCTAGTTTCATCATCCTTGTTCTTTTCAACTCCAGTGACCTTCACTTCCACTTCTTTCCAACATCTGACTCTCGTGACTGTTAGACTGTAAGACACTGAAATCTTGACTCCTTCATTCTATTGACTGACCACCATCTCCTGTTTCCAGTGGTGCTCTGCTCCCTTACGTATATGTTTATTTTCTTTTTCTTTTTTCTTTTGAGACCAGGTCTTGCTTTGTTGCCCAAGCTGGAGTACAGTGGCGCGATTGAAGGGGTAGCCTGCCCCTCCACACCTGTGGGCGTTTCTCGTTAGGTGGAACGAGAGACTTGAGAAAAATGAGACACAGAGACAAAGTATAGAGGAAGAAAAAGTGGGCCCAGGGGACCGGCGCTCAGCATACAGAGGACCCGCGCCGGCACCGGTCGCTGCGTTCCCTCCGTATTTATTGATCATTATTTTTACCATCTTAGAAAAAGGGAAGTGACAGGATAATAGGATCATCGTAGGGAGAAGGTCAGCAGTAAGACATATGAATAAAGATCTCTGTGACATAAGTTTAAGGAAAAGTGCTGTGCCTTGATATGCATATGTAAACATCTCCATAAACCTTTTTAGTACATAAAGAGCAGCATTGCACTAGCAAGTCCCACCTTTCGCCCTAAGGCGGTTTTCTCCTTTCTCAGTAAATAGAACATACAATCGGTTTTACCCCGAAATGTTCCATTGCCCAGGGACGGGCAGGAGACAGATGCTTTTCCCTATCTCAACTGCCAAGAGGCCTTCTTTCCT
>NW_012108081.1:0-1592 GCF_000951045.1 Mandrillus leucophaeus
GGGAGGCGGAGGTTGCAGTGAGCCAAGATCATGCCACTGCACTCCAGCCTAGGTGACAGAGCGAAACTCCATCTAAAAACAGAAAAGAAAAGACAAGAGGTCCAGCCCCAAACCAAAATTTTCATTCATATGTTGGGAGGTCGGGAGGATGCTCTCCTATGCAGAATATGGAGGACTGTGTCCAGCATGTCCCTCTGGAGGGGCCATACCATCAGCTAGCGGCATTTCCAGGCCCATCACTGCAGCAACTCTAGCTCACAATGTCTACTAAAGCTCACTCAACAAGCTCAGAGTAAGTTTTGGGGGCGTGGGTGACATGCCAGAAAGGACTGGCTAAGGTGACAACTCAAGCAAAGACCAGACAGGAAGGTGTGAGTAACAACTATGGAGCAGTCTTCTTTTTACAGAAACTGAAAAAATAAATAGAACATCTTTAACAGTTATAAAATAAAATAAAAAAGCAGATGTGGCATTTAGCACAATGCCTGCCAGCCAGCAAGTGCTCAGTAAATGTCCACTGTGAGATCCATGATGATGCTGAGAAAAGGCATCTCCACCCACTGTGGCCACCTTCAGAGGGAGTCTACCAGAGTAGAAGGGAGTGTCCTCAGCACCCACATTTTCCAGTGTTTATCTCCCTGCACCCCAGACACTCCACTATTCCTGCTTCCAGGCAAATAGGTGGCCTGTGGTACGCTGAATATGGACCAGAGGCCTGGCATCTCTGCGCCTGTCTCATGCTGAACTTCCTGGCTGGAATTCCCTTCCCTACTCTTCTCCAACCAGTCACCAAGACCTGGTTTAAAGATTGCCTTCCTTCCAGACTGGGCACAGTGGCTCATGCCTGTAATCCCAGCACTTTGGGAGGCTGAGGGAGGCAGATCACTTGAGGTTAGGAGTTGGAGATAAGCCTGGACAACATGGCAAAAAAAAACCCTTCTCTACTAAAAACACAAAAATTAGCTGGGTGTGGTGGTGTGTGTCTTTAGTTCTAGCTACTTGGGAGGCTGAGGCAGGAGAATCGCTTGAACCCAGAAGGTGAAGTTTCCAGTGAGCAGAGATCACGCCATTGCACTCCAGCCTGGGTGACAGAGCAAGGTTCTGTATCATAAATAAATAAATAAATAAATAAATAAAGCCTTCTCTGCGGTGGTTTCCATAGTAAGAATGCTCCTGTTGTATTTAATTTTTCACTCTTTTTCTCATTGAAAAGGAATACAGGCCTTCAGTTTCAGCTCTGACATGTTAAGAGCTTGGAAACCATCACTCCCATTCTCACAGGAGAAAAGTTGAACACAGTAAAAATTAGCTCTTTAAAAGATCATCAGGGCTGGACGCAGTGACTCACGCCTGAAATCCCAGCTCTTTGGGAGGCCGAGGCAGGTGGAGTTTGAGACTAGCCTGACCAACATGATGAAACTCCACCTCTACTAAAAATACAAAAGTTAGCCAGGCATAGTGGCATGTACCTGTAGTCCCAGATACTTGGGAGGCTGAGGCAGGAGGATCACTTGTGCCTGGGAGGTGGAGGTCGCAGTGAGCAGAGATTGTGCCATTGCACTCCAGCCTGGACAACAAAAGCAAAACTCCAT
>NW_012108082.1:0-2290 GCF_000951045.1 Mandrillus leucophaeus
ATATATGAACAAATGTGAACAGTTTGTGCCCATACTGTGGGCACAGGCAAGATTGTAGAGTTTCTTTCTGGCAATATCAATATATCTATTTTGAAACCATAATTTTTCATGTTTTCTAAAAACTTCACAGTATTTGCTGAAAATTACACTGATAAATATTATTGAATGACAGTGGCTCAAACTAAGTGTGGTTTGCTTAAAAGAACATGCCGTACTTAAACCACAACATTAAAAGACGCGACTGTCATCTACAAGTTTTGAAACCAAGTTGGCAATTCAATAAAATGAGAAACATAAATGTATGTCAGAATTAAAATGATCATCCCTGGGAAAAACAGATTAGAAGAGAATTTTACCTTTAAAAAAATCCTTAAGGTTTTTTACATTTCTACCTCTATGTGTTATTCCAAAGAGGCTATGGGATAACTAATTTGGAGAAAAGATGTGAATGTGGCAGTCTTGGGAAAAGTATGTCAGAAATTCTTTGGCCTTTGGAAAGCAGGAAGATAGTCAATGCTTTTATACTTGGTATAAGCAATATGATTAGAAAGACTCTAGAAACCTTCCTTGTCAGAAAAATTATTCATCATATAGTAAATATCTTTTTCCTTCTTTTTCTAAACTTTCATTTTAGTTTCGGGGCTACATGTGCAGGTTTGTTACACAGGTAAATTCCATGTCACGGGGTTTGGGGTACAGATTATTTTGTTACCCAGATAATAAGCATGTACCTGATAGGTAGTTTTTCGATCCTCACCCTCCACCCACCCCCCACCTTCAAGTAGGCCCTGGAGTCTGTTGTTTCCTTCTTTGTGTCCATGTGTACTCAGTGTTCGCTTCCCACTGACAAGTGAGAACATGCGGTATTTGGTTTTCTATCCCTGCATTAATTTGCTTATGGTAATGGTCTCCAGCTCTAAGCATGTTGTTGCAAAAACAATTACAACAAAATAAAAATGAACAAATGAGACCTCATTAAACTAAAGAGAGCTTCTGCACAGCAAAAGAAACTATCCACAGAGTAAACAGATAAACCCACAGAATGGGAGAAAATATACGCAAACTATGCATCTGACAAAAGTCTAATATCCACAATCTATAAGGAACTTAAATTAACAAGCAAAAACTGAATAACCCCATTGAAAAGTGGTCAAAGCACATGAACAGATCCGTCTCAAAAGAAGACATACACGTGGCCAGCAAGCATATTGAAAAATGTTCAACATCACTGATCATTAGAGAAGTGCAAATGAAAACCACAAGGAGATACCATCTCACATCAGTCAGAATGGCTATCATGAAAAAGTCGAAAATAACAGATGCTGGCAAGGTTGTGGAGAAAAGGGAAAACTTGTACACTGCTGGTAGGAATGCAAATTAGTTCAGGCACTGTGGAAAGCAGTTCGGAGATTTCTCAAAGAACTTAAAACAACGAACATTCAACCCAGAAATCCCATTATTAGGTATAAACCCAAAGGAATATAAATCACTCTACCATAAAGATACGTGTATGTATTTGTTTACTGCAGCAAAATTCACAGTAGCAAAGACATAGAATCAACCTAAATGCCCATCAATGGTAGACTGGATAAAGAAAATGTACATATACACCATGGAGTACTATGCAGCCATATAAAGGAATGAGATCAAACAATAAATACTAAGTGAGAGCCAATTATATCCCATGCATTGCAACACATCAAGAGGCACAAAACATCTAGTTGTCCAACTTTCAGCAATGCTGAGTTAGCAATGCTGAATTTAATTACGCTGGTCACCACCAGATCTTTCCATGTAAAGATGCCATTTTTTCTTTTCATTGTATAACAACCTGTGGGGTCATATTGTGTCACCCTAAGAAAGTCCTATTCCAACAATCATTCCCTATTTTAAGTTTTAGAATCCATACATTATCCTTGCCTAAAATAATTATTTTATTGGGAGTTGTAAAATAGTGATTTTTCTAATTCTGTTCATTTTCTCAATTTGTTACTTGGCATTATTATATGAAAAAGAGCTTTTCTTTCATTAACTACAGCTCAGTTACAGTTCCTCCATACAGGCAGAATAAATGTTTAATCTGTTCCCTTTACTGACCAATTTGTGGTTATCTCCTCTGTAGGCAAAGGAGAAATATAGCATTTCTATTATTTATAAATATGGATGTGTGTGGGTGTGTGTATATATATATATATAGTGTGTGTATAAATATGCATGTATACACATACTTTATATATGTATATAAAATAGAAATGCTATATTTGAAAACTACAGTATTAGAAATGAAGAA
>NW_012108083.1:0-1731 GCF_000951045.1 Mandrillus leucophaeus
ACACACACACACACACACACACACACACTGACTTAACAAGGATGATTCAATGAACCCCATGTATTATATGCAAACTTTTGTGTGCATTTTTCTGGGAAAGAGTCTAGCCTAGGTATGAACAGATTCTTAGGGAAAATCCCTGACCTCACAACACTTAAGGACCATTGATTAACATCTCAAGGGACTCCTGGACATTCTTTCAGAGCTCTTATTTATCAGGTTAATTATTGGGTAGCCTGGAGGGGCTTTAGCCTTCTTAGTATCTTAATTACCTCCAACGTAAAACAACCTCTAGCTTACAGGAAATGCTCAGTATATGTTAGTTATTAAGATTATTAGGGAAGATTCTCCTTCTCTGTTGCTAGATGCCTCAGGGTCTGAGTCCAGAATATCCTAGTGGAATTTCCAGTTCAGCCGGCTATATAACTAATAAAAATTTTTTAAAAAGGAGAAAAAGGCTAATTCTTTTTGGATCATGTGAGAAGGCAGGTGTTAATTCCTGCAGTGCCCTAGGTGGAAGTTTATTGAGTCTTATGAAGTAAGCAGCTCTGGGTTGGGAGATGTCCAACAGCCACCTGGATGGCCTCAGCTGCCTTGCTCCCTCTCTACCACCCACATAGTTGACAGTGGTTAGTTTCTTTCAGGAAAGATGGGAAAATATATGCTGTTCCCAGAACCCTCACACCTGAAGTGATCTTGTCCTCTCCTGAAACCATAGCATGCATTGTTTCATCTTCAGTGAGTGATGAATTGCCTTGTGGAGTTCATTTCACTTCATTGAATATTTCTAAATGCCTTCTCAGGGCAGAACTAGGGCTTGTTTTTTATTTTGTCAATTGTAAGACACAGTCACCCAGCTTCTCAGCAATGTGCTGAGTGAGGCTGGCAAGTTCCTTGGTGTCCCTGGACCTCATTTCCTTGTGGGTCCTGGGAAGCTGGATTATGGGCCATCTAGCTTCCTTCAAGCTCAACATTAGGTAACTCTATCATTGTTAGCTCCTGTGTTACTTGACTTTTCATATGTAAATAATGAAGGATTTTTGCTCCTTATTTCAGCTAAATCCGAGTTCCTGTGTCACGACCAGGAAAAATTAAGCATATGGACACATTGAAGGGTGAGGACAGCAGAATTTACTGGGTGAAAAACAAAAACCCTCAGCAAAGCGAAAAGGGGTCCTGCCAATAGGCTCCCATCTCACAGACTGAATATCAGGCCATCACACACAAGGTGAAGAGGCCGGGCTGCTCCCCGCTGCACAAGGCACGAATTTCCCCTGGCTCCACCCCGTTCTCCCAGGCAGATCCCCAGTCCATTGCAGGCATGTGCAGACAAGACCCTGGGCAGGTTCTCTCATCTGCACAAAAGCATTTGATGTAAACACTTGTTGGGCAGGTTGGAGATTTTCCAGCGACCTTCCCTCATCTGCCTCCTGCATCTATCATTCCCCCCTCTAACAAAGTCCATCTAACTGCCATTATTATAAGGATAAGGATAAGGACAAAGACTGATCTTAACTGCTTCCTCCTGACAGGGGGTGCTGATTTGGGAAAACAGCAGTCAGATCTCCCTCAGAGGCCTAGCTAAGGCTTGCTGACAAAACGGGCCATCATCTGAGGCTCCAGTTGCATGACTATATGGAGTTTGATTGCCTGAACGTGAGAAGAGACAAACCGGGTTATTAGAAAGCATGTGTCAAAATGAACGGGGTGGTAAGGACAGCTCAAAAATCC
>NW_012108084.1:0-2078 GCF_000951045.1 Mandrillus leucophaeus
CCCTGGGCCCACTTTTCTTTCTCTATACTTTGTCTCTGTGTCTCTTCTTTTCTCAAGTCTCTCATTCCACCTGACTAGAAACGCCCACAGGTGTAGAGGGGCAGGCCACCCCTTCAATACAAGGTAAGGGATGAAGAATGACAGAACAAATAAACAAATGAATGGAAAGTTACAGCAAAGAAAATACAGTAGAAGACAATATTATTGAAAGTGTGGAGCATTCAAATGTGAGGAGAGGCTTATTTGGAGTATGACAAGGCCCTGGCACAGGTCTTCACCTTACCCAGAAGCATGAACAGTAAAGTCAGCTTATGAGGGTGTTTCTCCCAATGAAATAACATTGAAGTGATGGAGAATTCTGAAGGGGAATTTAATATTGAATTTCTGTTTAGGTATTTTATGATAGTAAGGAATTTTAAATCTAACTTAGGATACATAAATGCTGGCATTTCATTATTGAACTATGTTAATGTTTGCATTTGATTTCATTGCAGATCTTTAGACAACGTAGCTGAGAATAACTCACAATGAGGAGAGACAAGGACATAACCTTGACTATAGAGATGCATTAGAATTATTGTAATCATTATACTTTTCCTAACCATTTCAAAATCTTGTGGTAGAAACCTACTTAGGGCCCAGTGCACTCATGTATGTAATCACAGCACTTTGGGAGGCTGAGGTGGGAGGATCACTTGAGGTCAGGAGTTTGAGGCCAGCCTGGCTAGCACAGTGAAACCCAGTATGTACCAAAAATACAAAAATTAGTGAGGCACGGTGTCACATGTCTGTAATTCCAGCTACTCAGGAGGCTGGGGCAGGAGAATCATTTGAACCCAGGAGGTCAGAGTTGTAGTGAGCCAAGATCACACCTCTGCACTCCAGCCTGGTCAACGGAGCAAGGATCTGTCTCAAACAAACAAACAAACAAAAAACAAAAAAAAAAAAAAGGGAAAGAAAAAGAAAAGAAAACCTACTTAGTCTTCAGGGTGTCAGGAGGATTTCCGAAGCAGAAGTGACTGGTATTAAAGGAGCAGAAGCAGAAAGTAAAAGTAGAACTCTTATGATGAATGCATATTATCCCCAAGGGATAGTCACAGCCTACTTGACAAAAATCTTAATGGGTAAGTCCTTTTGGTTGAAAACAATGACTGAAAAATTTGGCTTCTTCTGTTTGTGTGATAAAAGGAGATGGCTCTTGCCCACTTCTCATATATTTTTGTCTCCTGAAGCAGATAATTCTAATAGTGTAATACTACTGTTATGGATGGAATTGTGTTCTCCCAAAATTTATATGTTTAAGCCCTTACCGTCATTTTGACTGTATGTGGAGACAGGGCCTTTAGAGAAATAATCAAGGTTAAATTAGGTCATAAGGGTGGGGCCCTAATGTGAAAGAACTGGTGTCTCCATAGGAAGAGGAAGAGACATCAGATATCTCCATCTCTCACTATGCACATGGAAAAAAGGTCACGCGAGGACACAGGAAAACAGGCACCCAAGGAGAGGGGCCTCAGAAATCAAGTCTGATGGCTCCTTGATCTTGGATCTCCAGTCTTGGATTTCTCTATTTCTCTAGGAAATAATAAATTTCTGTTATTTAAATTACCCAGGCTGTAGGATTCTGTTATCATAGCCCGAGCAGGCAACTTCTATTATTTATTTGTGTCCCTTTCAAAAACTTTAACAATGGGTTTAACAAATGGGAATATGGTCATTGAAAATAACTCTCAGGTTTTCTATCTAAAGCATTATTAAAAATGAATTCTAAGTGAATTAGTGAATTAACACAAGAACAGAAAACAAAATACCACATCTCATTTTCAAGTGGGAGCTAAGCATTGATACACATGGACACAAAGATGGAAACTATAGACTCAAGGGCCCACTTGAGTCGGGAGGGTGGGAGGAAAGTGAGGGTCAGTAACTTCCTATAGGGTACTATGCTAATTACCTGGGTGACAAAATCATTTGTACATCAAACCTCCATGACACACAATTTATCAATGTAGCAGAACTGCACATGTACCTTTGAACCTAAACTAAAAGTTAAAAAATGTCAAGGACAATACAAAAGA
>NW_012108085.1:0-1568 GCF_000951045.1 Mandrillus leucophaeus
AAAAGTGCCTTTTTTTTTTTTTTTTTGACACAGTGTCACTCTGTCGCCCAGGCTGGAAAGCGGTGGTGTGATCTCAGCTCCCTGCAACCTCTACCTCCTGGGTTCAAGCGATTCTCCTGCCTCAGCTTCCTGAGTAGCTGGAACTACAGGCACCCGCCACCACTCCTGGCTAATTTTTGTATTTTTAGTAGAGACAGGGTTTCACCATGTTGGACAGGCTGGTCTCAAACTCCTGACCTCAGAGGACCTGCCTCAATCTCCCAAACTGCTGGAATTACAGGTATGAGCCACTGCACCTGGCCTCACCTCCCTTTTAGTGTAGACTGAATTGAAAGGCTTGATTCTAGGAACAGAATTCAACTGAATACCTTGTTCCTAGCATCATTATTCACAACAGCCAAAATGTGGAAAGAACTCAACTATGAGTGGATGGATGGATAAACAAAATGTGGCATGTAAATACAATGGAATATTATCAGTCTTAAAAAAGAATGACGGTGGCTCATGCCTGTAATCCCAGCACTTTGGGAGGCCGAGGCAGGTGGATCACGAGGTCAGGAGATCGAGACCATCCTGGCGAACACGGTGAAACCCTGTCTCTACTGAAAATACAAAAAAATTAGCCGGGCGTGGTAGTGCACACCTGTCATCCCAGCTACTCGGGTGGCTGAGGAACAAGAATTGCTTGAACCTGGGAGGTGGAAATTGCAGTGAGCTGAGATCATGCCACCGCACTCCAGCCTGGGTGACAGTGAGACTGTCTTAAAACAAACAAACAAACAAACACTGCATACTCATTTACCCTTTGGCCCGGCAATTCCACTTCTAAGAACTTGTCCCAAACATACAATGGCAAGATATAAAAAGATTTGTATATCCGCAAGGTTATGCATTTATATTATACCATTTATATTAGCAAAAGATTATAAGCAATCCAAGTCCCCATCAATTGGGAACTGGTTAAATAAACTATGGCACATTCACCCAATGGGTTATTATATAGCTATAAAAAGATAAGGAGTGATCCCCAGAATATATCAAGTAAAAAAAAAAGTATATAGTATCCTATCATTTATATAAGGAGAAATATGAATATGTAGCTTGCTTATATTTTTCTCAAAAAAAAAAAAACAAAGTTTCTAGAATATGATTACTTACATGGAGGAGAAAACAGAATTTGACTTTGGAACCATAAAACTATTATACATGATTATAAAACAAAATTACATTTTAGAACAGTTATTAAATGTGAAAGATAATGAACTTAATTGTATATCCAGTTGGTGGCATAACTATACAGAGAACAATTATTAAGACTAACTTAAACAGTATGGTAGCTCTGAGAGCAGCCCCTATGATCATACTTTCTGGTATTCATACCTGTAAGTATTCACTATTCACCCCCCCCCTTTTTTTTTTTTTTTTTTTTATTTTTAAATAGTTTTTTTTTTTTTTTTTTTTTTTTTTTTTTTTCTGAATACTCAAGTCCATTGCCAAGATTTATTCTCCGAAATACCATCCTTGAATGATCACTACCAGTGTTTGCTTCTTTTTTTTTTTTTTTTTGA
>NW_012108086.1:0-93367 GCF_000951045.1 Mandrillus leucophaeus
ACTGTCTCTGCAAAACCAAACTATTACATTCAGAAAGATAACTAGGTGAAAAAAAAATCAAGTTATTTTAAATTTTGTGGTTGATTCTTGTCTAATCACTTTCAAACAAAAAATAATTTTTTGCAAGGATGTGTTCTCTACCACATACCAAAATGATCTTCCAACTGTTAACTGTTAAAGTATTAGGTTGGTGCAAAAGTTATTGTGGTTTTTGCCATTGAAAGTAATGGCAAAAACCACAATTACTTTTGCACCAACCTTTAATAAAACGAGAACAAGTCCTGAACAGTCCCTTGAGGAGGTAAAGCTAGTTAAGCTTTGAAAATAACCTTAACTGTGCTTAAATTGCAAACAGGCAAAACTTAACTTGAGCTATTTCTTACAAATGCCTATATTAAAGAAAAAACAACCTTAAGCTCAATCAGAAGCAGCCTACAAATGTATAGTTATATAACTAGGGACTTGCCAATGGGATAGACCAAATAAGGCCACTATATAACTGTCACCAAACAAATAGAGAGAGAAAGAGAGAGAGCAAAAGAGAGAGAGAGAGATGGAGTCTCGCTCTGTCGCCCAGGCTGCAGTGCAGTGGTGCAATCTCGGCTCACTGCAATCTCCACATCCTGGGTTCAAGTGATTCTCCTGCCTCAGCCTCTAGAGTAGCTGGGACTATAGGTGCATGCCACCATATTCAGTTAATTTTTGTATTTTTAGTAGAGACAGGGTTTCACCATGTTGACCAGGATGGTCTCCATCTCTTGACCTCGTGATCCACCTGCCTTGGCCTCCCAAAGTGCTGGGATTACAGGCATGAACCACTGCACCCAGTCCAAACAAATATTTTCTTTGCTTTAGTTCTGTGTTGGCCCAATAAAAGTCTCCTCATGGTGTTCCCTTGTTGGAACTCCCTACCTACTTCTGGTTCAGAGCTATTTGCTGAAATAAACGCTTTAAAATTTTATGATGTTTCAACCTGCCTTTTTTAAATTTTTTTTAAACAAAACCAAACTCAGTTCTCTAAAAATGATGAAAATTTTCAAAAAAAAAAAAAAAAAACGCATGTACTCTTTATAGTCACATTTGGTTGAAAATATACTCAAAGACCTTGTAATCAGTTTTGTCAACTGTTAATTGAGTTAGTTTGCAAGTCATCTTAGTTACCTAGTTTACTGGTGAAAAAAAAATCAGTAAACTAGCATTAATTCCAGTACTTCTTGTGTGCAGTGTAACTAACTGTTCGTGCAATACAGCCTTCTTTTTGTTTATGGGAATTAAGAATGTCTTACGAAAATATCAATGCAACTACATTTTAATCATGGTTTTACAAACTAATGTATATAAAGGTTAGTGTACCATCCATTTCTTTTTTAAAATTCTCCAACCCCATGTATTTTGTTTTTTAGATTTCACTGACAGCAGGTAAACAGTGGGTTAAGGAATAAACACAGATAAATCACCATAAAATGGGAAAATACATGTCAAAAATTATGTCATCACATGCCACAGTACCAGTTATTTGTGTTACTTCTGGGTTTAATTCAAAGCCGTGAACAATATTCCCATTAAACATGTGTTTTGGGGAAGAAAATGAGAGTCCAGAAAACGTAAAAGGTGAATAGTAACCACAGAATGCTGTGTCTGGACTCACTTTTCAGCGTAGGCATAAGCTGTGTAATTGTACACATATAAATTAGATAACATTTTTATTCAAAGTGATACAAATACCAATGGAATTGGGTTACAAACTTTTTTTTTTTTTTTAATTTAACCTGGGCTCCAATGAAAGCAGGTGAAGGTGATTTGTTTTATTACCTGAACTACATTTTTATTCAGGGCAATCAAGATCTTCTAAATGAACTACCTGTATATCTTTTTTTTTCCTCCACAGAGGAAGCTGTAAAAACTAGATCACAGTGTGTTGCAGTGATAAGAACTTATTTTCTCTGTCTATTGAGGAAAAAGATGTACATTGTCGTGTTTTTTTCATGAAGGTAGGAAACATGATGTTCTTAAGGTCAAATGCATCAAGGCGATTTAGCCTCATATTTTATTAATAGTAATGGGAATCATGTAGCTAAATCCTGGCAAATTGTACTGAATAGCTATTTCCAATGTTATATGATTAGATTCATAATAAGTGTTCATTTGATATTCAACGTGGAGCAACTCATTCGAAGGGGTTTTGTTTTAGTAATAGTGATATGTCAGTAGGTGGAAAGGCCATTCCATTTGGCATAAAAAAGTACACCATAATCAGTGTTTTAATTAACTTTTCTCTAGGGTTTTACCTGTAATTCTCTGGACTATACACAGTCCCTGTTTTAGCATATTATTCATCATATCACAGGTAATATCATCATTGCTTAAGATACTGCTTTTCTGAAGTTCTCATTATTTTATTTGGAGGCAATAACTATAAATGATTCTATACTGTATCACCCACTTATTATGTGGCCTTTTGACAAATCCTTGAATATTATCATTACACCATTTTTCATTTTTGTAGAGATGTGGTCTCCCTATGTTTCCCAGACTGATCTTGAACTCCTAGGCTCAAGAAATCCTCTCATCTCAACCTCCCAAAGTGCTGGGATTACAGGCATGAGCCACTGTACCTGGCCTATTACATTGTTAAGAATACAGTCTTTATCAATTTTGCTTGTGTTGGTTATAAAAGGCCTAACTACAGAAGTTAAGCTCTAACCTGACGTGTTTAAGTGATGATGTGTTAAAATTGCAAACATTGATCTACTTCTGTGTAAGATGTTAGTCTAAAACATTGAGAATAAAACCTAAGTTATAAGCAATGTTTTTGATTAAACACACATTTCGGACAAGAATTAGCAGCAAAGATCTCTATGTTCATTAATAAGTAAACTAATACAGATATATGCATACATGCACATAGAATTTTATATAGATCCCTTTTTGTTACTGACATTTTATATCAATATGAAAACATCAGTATTTTATAGTAATCAGCCATAAACACTGTATAGTTCAATCAATTGCATTTTTCACTAAGAAATTCCAACTATTTTTAAATTAAACATTTATATCTAGTGGAATTTTACATTTTCTCTAACAATATTAACAACTGATAGAAGCCATTTTATTTTTCAAAAATCTGAATTGGAAGTATTTTGTGTCTCCACAGAAAATTGTCATTCCAATCCATGTGCTTAAATATATAAAAGCTGTCACTGATGAGAAAGGGTTTTCCACATGTCTAAGAAGTAGTGAACTGACAAGAAATAGTTCGTCCTCACCCCTGGAGATGGTCAAGAAATTCATGCTGATATTTAATAACTCTTATCAGCAGGAAATCAATGAGATTTTAGGGAGCATAACTAGTTTCACAATAATGTTAGGTGCAAAACATCTGTTAAATTGTTGAACCTCTTTCAACTGGGGGAATAAATATTCAATTTAATAAAATGCTGTAACAAACAAGTTGAACATCTATTTTTTAACTCTACCCATATTTTGGGATGTATTTATAGCTGGTTGTAACAATACATGAAAATTTCCTGCTGTGGATTCAACAAACAGCAGTGTTTGGGTAGATAGCAGCCTCTATTCTGTGGTGAATTTTGTACTCATTCAACTGCAGTTTCTGAAAACACTGGCCAAAAAAAGGTTCAACATGCCTATTGAAATAGTTAATTATTTTTAAAATGAGATGCAAACTTTTTTTTGCCAACAGTATTTTTTGATTAGTCATTTCTTCTATTAAGAGTGTGTGTAGGCTGGGCACAGTGGCTCATGCCTGTAATCCCAGGACTTTGGGAGGCTGAGGTGGGAGGATAGCCTGAGGTCAGGAGTTCAAGACCAGCCTGACCAACATGGAGAAACCCTGTCTCTACTAAAAATACAAAAATTAGCCAGGTGTGGTGGCGATCGCCTGTAATCCAAGCTACTCAGGAGGCTGAGGCAGGAGAATCACTTGAACTAGGGAGGAGGAGGTTGCAGTGAGCTGAGGTCGTGCCACTGCACTCTAGTCTGGGTGACAAGAGCGAGATTCCATCTCAAAAAAAAAAGAAAAAAATAAATAAAAGAGTGTGTGTAATGTAAAGCAGGAAGAGACTAAACCGTTAGAGAACATGGAAGATGTTTAAAATGCTGACAAAATAGTTGTGTGTCATTTACTGGACCTGGAATCAAGATCTTCCTATCACAACTTGATATAAATATGATCTGAATGATTTTTATCTTAAAGTAGCAACGACTCTCAATGCTAGATGCATCTTAGAATTGCCTAAATAACTGCTTTTTAAAAATACAGATGCCCACGACCCACTGCCGACTTACCTATTCAGGTCTGGTTGGGTGGAGTGTGATGGTCTGACCATGTCTCTTATTTAAAACCTCCACCAGTCATTTTGATGGTCACACCGAGAACCTTACAGTGGATACAATATCCCAGAAGACTGTATGAGCTGTATGAGATGACAAGATCCGAAGGAGATTAGATCAGATATTGACAGAAAGTATGGTTCAGCATGTTCTTCAAAACAAGTGTACTTTCAGATTGGCAATATGGCCAGGCGTGGTGGCTTACACCTGTAATCCCAGCACGTTGGGAGGCCGAGGAAGGCGGATCACCTGAGGTCGGGAGTTCAAGACCAGTCTGACCAGCATGGAGAAACCCCATCTCTACTAAAAATACAAAATTAGCCAGATGTGGTGGGGCATGCCTGTAATCCCAGCTACTCAGGAGGCTGAGGCAGGAGAATCGCTTGAACCCAGGAGGCAGAGGTTGCGGTGAGCGGGGATCATGCACTCCAGCCTGGGCAACAAGAGCAAAACTCCATCTCAAAAAAAAAAAAAAAAGATTGTTACTTTGTCCATACAACATTATTCTCAAAATAATAATAATAATAATAATAACAACAACAGATTGGGACAGACACTGATAGCCCTGCGAGACATTTTTTGCATAGTTTTGTCATGAAAATCACATTCTCTACATGTTTCTCTATATAATTACTTTGATCCTTTTATGCTTTCTTTTTGTCTTCTCTTTCTGCCAGTTGTTTATATTCCTATACCTAATTCTTGCTTCCTGACACCCACATATTGAGTGCCCAATAATGTTGAACTGTACTGTAGGTTCTTAGTAACTGCTTTTGCCAAACTGGGCCAATAAGCCGCCCCACCTGGCCCTGTACAGCCAGAGACTGATCGTTCCACTTTGGTGTGATGAAGGCATTTATGTAAATGCCTGTTGACATTATAACCTATTATGTATAGTAATGGGATAGAAATGAAAGAAATACACATTGCACAGCGACCTTTCTATAAGCTTACTTTTCATTTTCTTCACTGGTCCCCACTGCCCACTCTCGTCTCTCCCAAATGTATAATTTTGTGATAGCTTCTTATCAAGAGGTTGTATGTCTTGGCTCCAGCCCTTGTTCAGTAAGGCTCAGATCTGAATCTGGACCTAGATTTGACTTGGTAAGATAACAGAAGGAAAATGTGGATAAATTTAACTATTTCTACATGAACAGGTGGGCCTGTGCCTAATGCAGGTTGCTAGAGTTCTATATTAGGCAGTGAATCAACTGCTCAACAAAGATTAAAAACTACTTGCATGTTTGATCTGTATTAACCTCTCAGGTCACTGGGGCACCATTTAGTAAATTGCATCGTCTCTTCGGAAATGGGATCACGGCTATAAAAGAGTTGTTTCATCGAACTTAGAAAATAAATTTACGTTCATGCATTAGTCTGGGCATCAGAAACATGGCTGAAATTCTTACTAGCAAGGTGATGATGTACTTTATGTAAAAATGACTATTTTTTCTCTTCAAGCACTTTGATACTGCAAAATTCTTTTTTTTTTTTTTTTTTTTTTTTTTGAGTTTTTTTTTTTTGTCTAAGAGTCTCGCTCTGTGGCCCAGGCTGGAGTGCAGTGGCCGGATCTCAGCTCACTGCAAGCTCCGCCTCCCGGGTTTACGCCATTCTCTCCTCAGCCTCCCGAGTAGCTGGGACTACAGGCACCCACCACCTCGCCCGGCTAGTTTTTTGTATTTTTTAGTAAAGACGGGGTTTCACCTTGTTAGCCAGGATGGTCTCGATCTCCTGACCTCATGATCTGCCCGTCTCGGCCTCCCAAAGTGCTGGGATTACAGGCTTGAGCCACCGCGCCCGGCCAAAATTCTTTTAAAAATAAAATTGAAGTAAATAAGGTGTAAATAAGTAGAAAACACAAGGTTCACAAAGTTAGTCCACTCATCCATAAAATCTTATTTTGAAGGAGAAATGGTAAATTAAGGGGTCATGGTAAAGAAAAAGGTGAGACTTCTTTGTGATCCAAAGACACCAAGAGAAGTATCTATTTTACTAAAGATGCATGAGAAAAAGGGGAGAATAAACACAGTGGGATACCTAAAGATGCAGGCGGAGGTAAGAGTCTTGCCCATACGGGAAAGGAGTTTGTCCTTTGAAAGTGGCCATCAGTCCCGCTGAACAGGAGGGAGAGTGAAAGGCATGACGGCAAGTGTAGGTGAGTTTACAGGTTTCACTACAGAGGAAAGCAGTTGCCATCTAGTTTCTTCTCTTTCTCAGTAAAAGCATAAGGTGGTACTAGGCAAGTTAAAACACAGGAAGATGATCCCCCGGGAGAACAGAAGAGAGAGCAGATAAGGAAAACACAGAACTGCTGAGAAGCCTCCATAACTAGCTCAGGTGGAAGACCCTTAAGCTGTAGTGACACGACAAAACCAAACGAACGTTTATGTTTTCCTCCGGGGGCACTCAGGAACCAGGACGTTCTCTGGCAGAGGCAGACAGTTGACATTACCTGAGTAATGGAATAGCAAGACAACGTGGAAAGAGAAAACTGAGGCTGTTTACATGAGAGTAGCTGACTAGTGGATAGAAAAGAAGTAGAGGCAAAAGTGTGACAATAGTGAGAACAGATGTAAATGAACCTGATGGATGAGAAAATAGGAAAGCAGGGAGTAACCAAGAGAAATTGGAAGATGGGATATGATCACTAGATGATTAAATGTTTGTATTCAGAATTTTATAACCTGAGAATTTCAGGGTGCTTGCAAGGTACAGTCTTAAGGGGTGGGAGGGAGGAGGTTAAAGCAAATGAAGATGAAGGTAAAGTCCACCTGATGAGAGGTCAAAGAGTTGAGAACTGGAGTTCATGGCTAGTCATCCATGGAGATTTTGAAATGTCTAAAATGATGGCAAGACTTGAGTTAACAACGATCATTGTGAGCCAGGTATCAATATGTCCAGTTAGTAAAGGGTAAATGGATGTGGGTGAGTAACGAGCCCCATCTGAGTCTGTTGAGCAGTGGAGCCTCCTCAGTCCACTCTGGTATGATGAAGACAACTGGAAAAGGGCACTTTGACTTGAGGTCCATGGGCCTCCGAAGAGTCGATGAATCAAGTTCACATGGTTGTGATCTTGGATGAAAAAAGATTACATTTCTATTTTCACGATCTTTAATATTTAGCACTTCTTTTACTTATGAATATCGGCGATAAGCCACAGTACTTAGCAATGTATGTGTCTTTGTCACCAATACAAGTCATGAACATTTTCATATTACCTTAAGAATACGTAAAAATATTATTCAATACTTATCATACATTTAAATTATACAATGATTTGAACAATTGTCATTCATACTTATCAATATTTTTTAAATGTATGTTATTAGACTTGCTAATATTTAAAGGGTTATTAACAATGTTTATACATCATTTCATTATTAGTATGCCTACAATTGTGTTTAGCATATTACAAATATTCTGTGAAATAAGCCAGATACAGAAAGACAAATGCTGCATGATCTCACTTATATGTGTTTTCTAAAAAATGGATGAACACATAGAAGCAGAGATTAGAAGGGTTGCTGCCAGGAGCTGGGGGCAGGGAGAGATGGGGAGTGTTGGTCAAAGGGTACACAGTTTCAGTTATGCAAAGTAAATAAGATCCGAAGAGACACTTTATAGGGCCTATTAGCAACACTGTGTTCTACAGTTAAAAACTTGCTTAGAGGTTAGATCTTATATTAAGTGCTTTTAGTCGAAAAGTTAAAAAAGTGGGGGAGTGACGGTAGGACAGTTATGACATCATTAGTGATGATACTATGGTAGTTTCATGATGTGCATTTATCTCCAAACACATCAAGTTGTATCATTAAATATCCACAGCACTTTTATTGCCAATCATGCTACAATAAAGTGATCACAATGTTTACCAACCATTCTGTGAAGTGGTCCAAAGGCGTGCACGGCACACACAGCTCCACTGGAGCTTGGCAAACTCAACATTCCCACCCCAGAACCCTTTTTGGAAATCTGATCTTCCACCACACCCAGGCACATCTCTAGTGTTTCTATAGTTCTAAACCGATGATAACACAGCCTAGATCCTGCATCATCTGGCCTCTTCTACCCTTATACATTTATTCTCATCCTTCTTACACTCCATAACCCAGCCACAGGGAACTCCTTTTCAGTACTAGCATGAGCCATGCTTTTCTAACCCTGGGCCTTTCCACCTGCCATTCAATTTGTCTAAAATAGGATTCTGTCCTTTTTTTTTTTTTTTCTTGATCACCACCCCTTCACATAGTTAATGTGTATTTTGCCTTTTGACTTTCCCAAATTAGATGTTCTACTTAAAATACAGGAGTGCATAGGACCTGGATATACTAAAATTATTCATTGTGTATCTGAAATTGAAATTTAACTGGGCACCTTTGTATTTTTATTTGCTAAATCTAGCAACTCTACCCATGGACCTATACTGTCCTCTCATAACATTTTCACACCTGTAATTACTTCTTCAATACCTGTCTTTTCTGGAACTTTGAAGATCCACGATGTAGCAAGTGTGTGTGTGTGTGTGTGTGTGTTCTTCACCATGGTATACCCAATGCCTAAGATAAAACTGCTAAGCATGTAGTAGTCACTTATAAATTTAACATGACCAAATTAATGAACTCTATTCCATGCTTAACGTACCTGTTTACGTTTCTGACTTTCCTAATAGACTATGAGTTCCTCAAGAACAGAGATACCTTTTGTGCCCAAAGCCAAAGCTCAGTGCCTATAACACCCAAGAAATGAGTTGGCCAGAACAAAATCTCCCTCACGTTTTCTTTGAAAGCCACTGGGCGAGGCCCCGGCATGTTTCCGCCATGTTTGTGAGGTGTTCAGCTTACCTCGTTTGGGAAGAAAAGAGCTGTAATAAGGACAAAGAGCTTAGGCATGTATGAGTTTTCAGTCCCAGTTTCCCAGTCAGCATCAATTATTTGGGTAAAATTGAAACACTTACTGGTTTATTAATACCTCTGTTTCCTTTAATTCTTTTATATAAGAAAGGATGAAGCTGAAAAGCATGAAGATGGTCAAGTGTTTGTGTGTATGCACACAAATGAGTGTTTAGACCATTACAACACAGGCAGCAAGTTTAAATGTGGATGAAGAGAGGAGAGGAGAAACCCGGTTTTTGAAAAGTTTTGGAAAACTGTGTTAAGTGAAAGAGGTTAGGGATTTGTAGCTCTGGCAAATGTTATTTGAGTATTTGACTAGTACCACGTTGACCATATCTCCTGGAGAAAATCACCTCTAAATTACCCTCTTGCTTTAAAATTCAATGTGCCTCAGATATAAAGTATACTCACAATTAAGAATCACAAGAGTAGCCAGCAAAGGAAATAGCCAGGGAATAGTGAGGAGCCTGGGATGGTTACAGAGATTGGAACTCTGGGGAAATATGGAAAGAATGCAAAAATGATCAACAGACATCTGCATCCTACAGAGTTCATAGACGGTGAAGAAGACATGACCACTGGGTCTAAAAAAATAAAATGACCCTTTTTCTTATAGAGAATTTCATTCAAGTGCTTGGTCACAAAATTAGACCATAAGGGAAAGATACATGCAATTTGAAGAATTTTGACATTTAAAAGGAAACAAATATGAGAGAGTGGGAAGCAGGCTTAGATGACAGGGGTGATTTTTATTGATTCTCTGTGCTTTTCTTTCTTTTAAAATATGTAATTAAATGTGCTTGTCAGTAGAAGGATAGATTAGTATATTTCAAAGGAAGGGAAACTGAAGATTTTAGGAACTTAAGGTTCACAGAATCTCTAAAGGAAATGTGAGAGTGATGAACTTCAGAATACTGATTTTATACAGGTAGACAGAAATATATTTTGGGTATCACTGGATGGTTAAAGGGTGCATATCCAGTTGTGTATGAATGAAGTTACTCACCATGATGGTGCGAGCACCACAGAAGAGGAATTAGATCCAGAAAGAAGACACAGTGCACCTAACTGCTTATTTAGCAACACACAGAGACACATTAAATATGTTGTGTTGTGCTAATATATGTTTTCCTATGAGCTAACTATTACTCTATACTCTCAGCCTGATTGTGCTAGTCGAAACTGATCAGTGAGCATTAGCATTCTACAATACAAACGCCCTTCACAATGCGGGATTTACGTGATTCTCTTATTAGGTGTGTTTTGCATCGGGGCTATTTCCGCTGCTGTGTCCTGGCTTTCTGACATTTATTATGCATTCTGATGAACAGTTTTGACCTTTAATGCCTAAAAAAAAAAAAAAAAAAAAAACTCACTTGCAACTGATAGTCCTGGAGACCGCAGGAAGAGGGGGAAGGGGGAAAATATCATGTTGGATGTAAAATGATAGATATAATCTGGAGAGCTATCAATGAAATGGTGAAAATATGATAATGACGAGCAGACACTGGAGGGTTCCTGGATGTACTTTAAAATTTTGAAGACTACTGCAAATGTAAGGACAGCAAAGGAGGTTGTCAGAAATAGACCTGTGGCTGCAAAATATATAACTTAATTCATGAATAATTTCATGGGGTTTGAAGAAAATGGAAGAACAATTCCCAGTTGTGATTCAGGAGAGCAATTCCATACATTGCCAATTCACTAAGAGAAGAATGTGTTTTATCAAATACCACCCACAAAATTGATAATCATTATTAAATAATACATTTAATACATTTTGTAGCTCCCTATGAATTAGGATAAATGCTTATTGTAATTGTAGTCTTGTTGTTTAAAGATTACAGTTACATTTTTTGGCAAAGTAATCTGATTTTAAAGCTATCTCTTTAAATGAGCAGGCTTCCTTTTCAGATTTCTTCCAAGAATCTGGTTTTTCAATGACTGTCTTAGCACAAACATCTTAATCAGTCACATTGATTAGTATGTATCTCTCCTCTTCAGTTTTAGACACTGCAAACCCACCCTTGAATGTAAATATGTTACTTGTGTTTTTAGAATTTACAGGTTTAAAAATAATAGATACTATCAGGGGAATGTGTGAGCAATATATATATAGAGAGAGATTAAATTTCAGATATATAACTAGTTTTAATGCTGTGAAATGGATGACTTTTTTCTCAGTTTATGTTTATGGTACAAAATAAGGAACCAGGTGGTATTTCTGCTTCAGTAGTCTGTGTCTATTCAGCAGGAAATATTAAAATATAGAAGACCTCATAAGTTCCATCTGCCCACATACCTGGTTTCAAGTCTTCCAACAGGTTCCAGACATTCACACTGAACATCTTTGTAATGAATCCATCACGTAAGACCAACCCGTAAGGAGCATAATGCTGTGGATTCCTCCAAAAGAGAAAGCAGACGAATGTATCATTATATTGTATATTTTTATATTGTGGAGAAATATTTAGGAAAATATAATTTTAAGAGACATTTTAAAGAATTCTATATGAAAGATTTGAAATCATCTTCGAGAATTTTTAAAGATCATCAGCACTATTCATCAATTTTGAATGTTAAAGATTGTGTAGATTTTCATTGATAAAAGGAGAGAAAAAAATGCTTTTTAGAGTCGTGATACTATGAAAATACTTTACTACTTAAGGAGTTAGTTTTTACTTTTCTAGCACATTCTAACACTATAGTCTAACAGACACAAAAAAAGTGAGTTTTTTTTCTGTAAAACAAATACATTTCATAA
Source organism: Mandrillus leucophaeus (assembly GCF_000951045.1). Lineage (NCBI taxonomy): Eukaryota > Metazoa > Chordata > Mammalia > Primates > Cercopithecidae > Mandrillus > Mandrillus leucophaeus. The sequence goes on from NW_012108086.1 coordinate 12,013, forward strand.
AACTTCAGATAAACTAAAAGTTTATATATTAGATTAGGTTTACATTTGACTACTATTATTAGTGGGCAGAAAATACTTGGATAGAACTTTGAGATTAATATTTTTTTGAGTTGAGCCAAGTGAAGTGATCATACGGGAAGTGTCACCTCCTGAAGCTGGTTCCGTGACCTTACTTCCCCCTTGTGAGCTGCCGATGGTGACCTTCATGGTAGCAGGACTGACCATCTGGCACCAGCTGCTTTAGCACTTCAGCCCCAGCTGCCTAGAGTCGTGTCTCTAGTCCATAGATACATTTCCTCTCTGACTTCTCACCTAGAGTGATAAGACTGCAGGATTCAATTCCAAATTCCAACACGTTGTAGGAGGAAAGTAATAAATTAAGTCTCTCCTTAGGAAAACATTTGTTGACTTCCTAATATATACCTATCATATATTAATTAATTCTTCTGGATCCAAACATTAATAAGATAGCAAGCATTACCATCCCAGAACTCACAGACCAGTGGGCGCACACACACACACACACACACACACACACACACGCACGCACAGTCAGTCATACTCAGGGTGTTAGTAACAATACAGTGTTCTGTGTTCTGTATATGCTATGTCCAAGCTCTGTACCTAGTGCTCACAGGGGTGGAAAGAAGGGAGTACTTATTCTTACGTGGGTAAAAAGCAACAAAAGGAATAGCTGTGTTCTAACATTTGTGGAATACCCATTGTTAGGGTTTTTATGTGGATGGAGACAGTATTTTAAAGCACTTAGAACAATTCCTAGTGCTACATAATTATTGGTTCAATAGATAAAACTTTTATGGCTTTGAGAATACATTCTAAATTTTACTTCTTGATGATCTGGTTTGGTATGATAGCATAATATGGAATGGTTTGGCATACATCAGAAAAATGTATGTTATCCTTCCAGAGGAGAATTTGGGTCTTCCATAAAAGCAGTAAATGTTAAAAGCAAACTAAGTAGAACATTTCATAGCCTCTCTTGGTCCAATTTAAATTTAATGAGCTCTTAGTAGAACTGAGTGTATCATCCTCATAAACTTAGAGGCACAAGGTTTGCAGAAACTGCAACTTCAACATTCTTCAACAGTAAATATGACTATAAATCAGGGGGCACATTTATTTTCTTCCAGGGCTCTGGTCTTTTGCCATCTGCTAACATGGCATCTTGCCCATTTGGAACACTGTCAGGTTATGTAGGATAGAGGTGTTGCCTTCCTAATCTGCTCCTGACTCAGGACTGACCCAATTGCTTTGGGACATGGTGAGGGTAAGAACAGCAATCAAAGTAACAAACAGCACAGACAGTTCGGATTCCTGGACAACCTGCCCAGGACACAGGGACACTGGGAACACAGTGAGCCTTTGTTCACTGCACCAATAGGACGTGATTAGGCACAGAGGTGAGGCAAAGGGGATCTGTCCTAGTTAATTACAGAAGACATTCAGGTCTCTGGTTTTTCCAGAGTTGCCAGGTAGGCTTGGAGATACACAGTTACTCAAAACCCCAAATACCTTCTGTGTTTCTTCTGTAGAATCGATCAAGGTTTCCACCCACTACCTTGGACAGGGTAGATCTCCTAAGGCCACTTCCCTGAAACTGTAATAGTCTCTAAACTTTGCCCTTACTTTACAATATTAATATGAAATAAAAGGTAATTTGGTCCTTTCAGTCAGTTAGGCTGAAAACACATCGTCATTTAGTGATCACAACTACGTAAAAACTCAATATTCCCTTTTCAGAGTATCTCACAAATGCCAGCTGCTTTTACACTGATTTATCCCTTTTCCATAATCTTTGTGTTTTTTTAATCAGAAGCCTATTTTCATTTTCTTCTATTTGTTTTTAAGGCGCTGTTAGATAATATTGTCTTCGGCTCCATATCGATAGGTGCTAACTCAGCGGAATTGTTAAGGACATTGGGGAAAATGGGAATTTACCTCTTGGTCAGTCAGGCTCAGAGGAGAATGTTAGATGACTGATATCGTTTGCTATCCTTATTGCCACATATATGTCTCAGTTATTTATTTTACTATTCTGGATACTTTTTGTGTTCCCTTTTCAATATATTATTCGTCTTCAATTAAATTAAAACTAGGAATTACTGCCGGGCGCGGTGGCTCACGCCTGTAATCCCAGCACTTTGGGAGGCCGAGACGGGCGGATCACGAGGTCAGGAGTTCGAGACCATCCTGGCTAACACGGTGAAACCCCATCTCTACTAAAAATACAAAAAATCAGCCAGGCGTGGTGGTGCGTGCCTGTGGTCCCAGCCACTGGGAGGCTGAGGCAGGAGAATGGCGTGAACCCAGGAGGCGGAGCTTGCAGTGAGCCGAGATGGTGCCACTGCTCTCCAGCCTGGGCGACAAAGCGAGACTCTGTCTCAAAAAAAAACTAGGAATTACTACAAAACAATTATATTTAACAAAAGACTATTATTTCAGTCATTCTTCAACAGTTTTATCAACAGTATTGTAATTTTCTATCTAATCATCACCATTCTTCCTTATACTTGAGTAGGTTTTGCTGATCACAAAAATGTTTACATTCACACCTAAAAAATAAACTTTGTGTTTATCTCTGAGTTTTACTGAAAATTATGGTTTTTATTATTATAGTTTATTACATAATTTATAGTTTATTAATATTCTATGTTATATTAATATAGAATTATGTAATTCTAATATATGATTATAATATAATATTCTATGCTATGATATATTATTAACTATGAGGCATAATTGATAATTTCAATAAGCAGCAGAATTTGGATATGCTATTCAAATTTTTTTTATGAACTACCTCTGGCTATTCAATCATTTTATTTTTTTCAACATTTATTGCAGACCTGCTATGAACTATTCATAACACACACAGATAAGTAATCAAATGATATGTTGAGCATCATATTCAGGTTTTTATTTAACAAAATTTTGTATTGAAAACACAAAATGTTGTTTAATAAATGTTGATTAAACATAAAGAAATGTAGAAATAACATGGTTATTCAGGCATGAATACAAAGTCATGGATATCAGAACCTTCTGACAGTATCACCCATGCATGCTGGATCTAGATTATTTTAGAATTCAGGTGTAATTATAACTAACTTCCTTCTAGGCTTAACTATGTGCCCACAACTTATTATTTACATAACAGATAAACCTAAAGGTTCACAACAGTACGTAAAGTTTTACAGATTCAATATTTGCAGATTAATATTACAGGAAATTCCACTAGCCCTATCATTTTGGGTTTCTGATATTAAAATAATAAAGCAACTTTTAAATGGCACATTTTTCCCTGGATGGAGCCTGTGTTCTATTTTGATGATTTACATCAGTTTATTTATGAAAATCTCTGTAAAAACAGTAATCATAATTATTTTTCTTTTCAACCCCAGTGTTTAACTCATACTTAAAGTACAGATACTGCATGCTTAGTAGTTGTTCAGCCAATAAATAAACCAGCTGGAACACTTTGTGTATATGTTATTTGGAAAATAATGCTTAAAAAGTCTTGGAGGCTTATTATACATATTTAAAATGTTCCAATTATTTATTTTGTAGAATCTTAGCTTTTAATTACTGAAATTATGAAACTCTCTTACTGTTTTTGAACTAAGTTTTCTCAAACTAATTAAAGAATAGCCATTTATAGATATTACATGAAGTCAACAGTATAACTATGTTATAAGGGGGTTTTGTTCATTTAATACGTCAGCAGTAGAAGGAAGCGTTTACCTTATTTCTGAGAAACTGAAAATGTCAGAAACCTTTGAACAGCGTAAAAGTTGATAAAGAAACAAACCATTGTTTCAAGAAGTATACTGCCTAAATATACCTGCATCTTTGGTTTTATGAAAACATAACACAATGGCCTTTTATTTTTCAGCAAGAAAAATTCAAAATTAATTTTAAAATATATCCAACCCTTAGTAATTATTTTTGCAATCTTTTTAAAAATTAACATACGTAGTAGTTTCTAAGAATTCTATAATGACTAAAAAGTAGTCTTATAATATTAAGATATACATTTATGTGTTTAAAATCAGATGAATCACAAATGTGGCAATGTTTTAAATTTATAAGAAAGACACTATAACATGTAGTATGGTTGAATAAAACATGAATGCTATAGTAAATCTGAGGCCTTCATATTTATGACTATACTTTGTAAGCATTAATGCCAGTGGATTAAGCTTAGTAGGGCAAAATAATGTGATTAAGTGGTCCCAAGATAATCTTTCGTATAAACAAGCAGAAACATTAATCTGAGAAAATGATCCTTTGCATAAGAAAATATCACTAAATGGAAAGAAATGCTGTTGATGCCAAATTAGTATTTTGTGACACCAAAATGACAAATAAAAAAATAAAGAAGGAGGGTGTTATGCTAATCTGGTACCAAATAAGTTTTATTTGTTTTCTGCTTTTGTCTTAAATATCAAGACCATGTAAATATGTTCATAAATTTATTGCTATCTTAATGCTGGGGGGATTTAAATGTATTTCATTTTATATGAACTACATTGGTTTTTGACATTTTAGGACATTAGAAGGTCAAAAATGAGATACATTGATCTGTGTAAGAAACAGGAGAATGATGCCAAGGCACAGGGGTTAGAGGCTATTACCTAGAATCGTTAGAATCCCACCTATAAGAAAAGGGAGGAAGTTGTGGGACAAAATGGTAATCATCAAAGTTGAGTGTGTCATTTGTGCTGTATGGCATTTGGTCTGCTACAAATTGTATGTTTACAACTTTATAACACAATTTTTAAAAGTCCAAAGTTGGACTTTTGCTTAGATGAGACTAGAGAAGTGGTCTGGATTTTGCAGAGACAGTATATATTCTGCTCTAGTGTTTTATGGCCTCTAGAAAAATATTTAGAGAAAATGAAGACATTAGCATCAATATTTTATTATTTTCTCCCAAAAGTCCATTTTTATAGCTTATTTTAAGTATATTACTTACATTTTGCCACATAGAAAATTACTGCAAAACTCAGTGGCTTAAAACAGCAAATATTTATTATCTCACACAATCGGTGAGAGTTGGCCACTTCAGATTGTCTTGGGTGGGTGACTCTGGCTCAAGGTCTTTGATGAGGTTGTAGTCAAGATATCAGACAGGACTGCAGTTATCTCTAGACTTTACTGTTTCGAAGATAGCTCATTCACGTGGCTATGAGTCGAAGACTTCAGTTTCTCCCTGGCTACCGGGAGGAGACCTCAGCTCCCAACCATGTGAACCTCTCACGACAGCAGCTGGATTCCCTCAGAACTAGTGATCAAAGAGAAGGAGGCAGAAGCCACAATGCCTTTCAAAACCTTGCCTTGGAAGAAATGTACCCTTACTGTTGCTGTATTCTACTGGTCAAACCAAACAATCCTAATACAATTTGAGAGAAACCTGTACAAACACATGCATAACCGGAAAAACAGGGCATTGGGGTTATCTTTGAGGCTATTACAGTGAGAGAAAAAAGAGGAAGGAAAGAAGGAAGGAAAGGAGGAGGGAGGGAGGAATGAAGGAAAAAAGGGAGAAAAAGATGGGAGGAGGGAGGGAGGGAGGAGACTCACCCACTCCAGAATCTTCGCGATCATTTGTTTACATTGGACAAACTAGCATTTAGAAACTGTGACCACCATCTCAGAATACAACTTTATTATTTAAGGTTTGCCAAAGTGCCAATCGTTTTTCCATAATTAGTAAAATAGCTGCAGTCTGCTAGGTTTCTCATCTTTCTGCAGTTAATCGGTCCGAACATTTTCTTATTAATGGGACTACATTAAAAATCCTATACCTTGTAGGATAAGATTTTCTTTCAAAAGGGAATGTAAAGTTATATGGTACTTACATGTTATTTATAAGTTTAAAATGTTACTACTAAGTAAAACCTTAGATTAGAATAGCCAGGTTTAGCAAACAAAAATGCAGTATGTCCAGTTGAATATAAATTTCAGATAAACCATAAACAATATTTAATATAAGTAAATACACTAAATAAGCAATTGCAATAAACATGTAATAAACTTTTATTTATCTTAAATTTACATTTAACTGAGTGTCTAGTATTTTATCTGGCAACCTTATCTTAAATAGCTGTCAATCTACATTTTGAGCAAACATAATGAAATTTAAAATAGTATAAATTCTTTCTATGTGTATTTTTTCTGCATAAACCTATATTTAAAACAATAAGTACATCAAGTAAAGTAGGTCACATTTATAGTTATTACTCATTAAATTGTATTTGTGTGTGGATGTGTGTATTCCAAAACTTGTGTAAGAAGATGACAGAACAATTGAACAAAGATGTATACGTTGCTGTGTTTACTTGTGAGATTGTTGGTGTCCATGTCCAAGAACATGCATAATAGCCCAGCTTCCATTTCTACAACAGTTCCAATTCTAAAGTCAGTTCCATAGATTGATTTGAACCACTTTAAGGCTTTAGAAATCTTTAAACCTTAAAGACATAATTGCTACTTTAGAATTCACATGTCTATCTATTTTCTTTGAAGTTTGCAAGCTGTTTTTCTCATGACTATTTGTGACGTGAATTTATTTACCCATCTTTGGATTCTACTCCAATACAATCTAGAAGAAAATTAAGAGAAATCCCAGGAAGTTGAGCCCAAGCAAATAATAATACAATATAGCTTATCATTCATGCAGGTGTCCCGTACGTTGCTTTTTATATAGTGTTCATTTAACCAACCTGGAAGGTAACTTCAACTTGACCATACTTTCCCGTTGAGGTCATAAGTGGGGTGCGCTGGCTCAGATAAGCAACACAGAATCACTGATTTTAAACTGGAAGGCCAATTTGTTAGCTATGCTCGTCGATCTAGCAATATATCCCCAAGCCGCAAATAAATATGTGAAATGCTATCACTGTAACATTTAAATATTTAACAGCTGTTTACTTAACTCTAGCTCAAAACTCAGTTTGTGTAACAGAATGATTCAATCTTCGCCCAAGACTATATGAGTCATTGTGATTTGAAGTTTGGATTCCAAAATCTTTATGTAAGAGATGGTAGTACACTGAAGCTTTTGAAACCCTAATTAACACCAAAAATTTCAAATATAAATAATTTGGTATAGAATGGAGCTAGAATTTGGCATTTTAAGGGAAAACATTTTACATAAAGGAATTACGTATGAATAACGATAAGGGCGATAAGTGAAAAGATACTAAGCAGTATACTGCTCTCTAGTTAGAGTTGGTCACCTCCATCTGGGTTTCCTATATTTGAAAAAACCAATACTAGTTTTCAAGTAGTACTAAGCAGGGAAATTGATATTTAAAGGAAAGAAAATCAACAGATGGCATGGAAGAAAAATTTTTAAATAATTTTAAACACTGTCCCCAAGCCTGCCAATGGTTTGGAAAGTATTTTTGGTTCCTTCAATTAAAATGTCACATGTGAATTTTAAACCATATTGAAAAATATTAGTGTTCTTCTGAATTCTGGACAGATGGTTTAATAAAACAAAAAAGGGATGTTTGAAAATTGTTATACTTACTTGTTATATTAAAAATTCTGAAATTCCCCTTTGTAAACAAAAAGGAAGACTTTACAATGTTTTTCACTTTTGTTTATGCTGTGAGTCTTGTGCTGTACTTAAGTGAATAACGGAAAAATAAAACAAAGAAAAAAGATGATATTGCTTCTAAAATATTGCCTGCTACTGCTGGGTGTCTACCCTTTTTCCATGTCATTAGCAGTTGTTTAATTATGCCAACAACATGTCTGCCTCTTGGATAGATCATTATGCCAGTTAACTTCTTCTAAGCCTTCAGACATTCAATTCATTATGACAACAAGGGAAGGGTACTGCTGCCCTCTAAAATGTAAGTGTGCTCTTGAGTGAGCTGAGTTCTCTCAAGGATGTAAGACCCATTACAAAAGGTTAAGCATATACAGTTCCAGGATTGGAATGACAAATTTTATGTCTCCTAAGAACTATAACTTTGTTGGATTTGCAAGATTTTGTGCAAGCCACAGCATTTATAAGACAGGCAATATTCATTCTTGAGAAAAAATTTATATTCTCTGGCAAATGCTGAGCAGAGATTTGTTAGGGGAGCCTATCAATTGAAAATTGTGTAAATATTGGCTACTTACATTTTATCTAAAATATACCGTCCTCAATTGGTACTTCTGCAACAAAGTTCTAGAAGGCACTAATTTGTGCTGTATTTGGAAAATTGTATGTGGAATTGTATGTATGATCCATATCAATTTATTTGTAACCTAACTTGGGGCCACTTTGACTTTTTAATTTTTAAGGTAATCAGCTGACACACACACACACACAAAATGCACACATATATAATGGTAGCACGTATTTTACATAAAGTAATCCTATAAAAATTATACTGGTATCTTTCACTGCTTTACCTAATATGGTAAAGTCATAGACTGAGCAAGTTAAACAAATCAAAATATGATTATGGGTGGAGAGCAACTCACGTGTAAAAAATAGTTTGAAAGATTAAATTCCAGATTGTGTCACAGGGTAATTTATATAAGTGTAACTATACTTGTAACTACATTTTCAAGTATATATCCTATAGGAATAATTGGATGTAAATTTATTAATTTTATGGTTAATGCAGAAACATCTTGAGTCATTTCTATTGTAATTTTTAGTTATTAACTATGGTTTATTTAAATATATACATTCAATGAATAAAAAAATTTAGAATCTATCTAAAACATACGAGATTTTCAGATAAGTGACAGTAAGCCCTGAATTCAAGGCATAAAGGTCACAAGATAAAAGGAAGCAAAGGGATTCTCAGAGAGTCTTTAAAAGTTGTGGTTTGAGAACAATAGGATTTGGGGATTTTTTACACTTCCTGGCTATTTAGTTGTGACTGTGTGTTGCTGCATAAATGACAATGGAGAAAGGATAACTTTTTAAAGGTGTTTTTCTAGAGAATAACCACGAAGAAACAGAACATGTAACTAGCGGGAACCACCATTACTGTTTATTTCACTTACCCACCTACTAATCTAGTAAATATGCATGGAATGCCAACTGCATGACAAGTACTGTGCTAAAGTCTAGGCAATTGTGAATCAAAAGATACAAAGGTCACTGCTCTCAAGGAGTTTAGAAGTAGTGGGAAAACAGAAACAAATGTAAAATGGGATTCTGCTGAAGATTACAAAGAAGAGGTACGAGAGCTGAATCAGGAAGACCAGAGAAGGTGCCCCTAAAGAAATCGACACTGATGTGGACTATGAGAAGTAGAAGATGATGATCAATCAAAGAGCTAAATGATCTTCAGGCAGAGAAGCATGTACAAAGGTGTTCTTGCTTGTAGGGATTATGCCAAGCAACAACAAAACAAAACAAAACAACTGCATTGCTTGTACTCAATGAGGGCAAGTGCCTAGCATAATGCAGATGTGAGACAGTCTACAATTTCTTGTAAAGAAATTGAAGAAAGAGCTAGAAAAATGTAGTCAATTATCTTAGGTCTATTTTTAATATCTGCCTGTCAATGCATAAAGAGTGAGTTAAATCATTTGCTAAGTATTAGAATTTCCTCCTACCCTCTTTCTTTTTCTGTTGACTTGAGGGGATGTATTCTTCACACTCCCACCATGGGGAGTTCATCACATCGGTGGCCCCAGAGAACCTTGCCTTCCAGTATCCATGCCCTTGTGTCATCCTCTCTCCTGAAGCCTGAGCAGGTTCTATGGACTGTTTTACCTAACAGAATGTGGTAGAAGTGACACTCTTCCAGTTCCAGTCCTTCTCCTTAAGAAGAAGTGGCAGCTTCTACTTTTGCATTCTGGGGAACTCTGAACTACCACGGATGAATCCTGTCTCTCCTGCTAGAGAGACTACCTGAAGACGGAGAGAATGGGAAATGATGTGGAGGAAAAGCAAGAAATTCCACTAAACAGCAAGACCTGAGGTCCGGATATACAACCCCAATCAAGTCCCAAGCAAGGATTTTAGAAAAAGTACTTTATTTGAAAGGGGAGTCTAGGAAGCATGGTCAGGGGAATAAGGAAGTAGAAAAAGGAAGGGAAGAAATCTGTGAAGGGTGCTTTACTGAACAGATTTAATTGAAGGCAAGTAAAATACAATTCCTCTCATAGGTCAGGGAAACAGCGTAGAACAATACCTCACTGTTACCCCTTCCAAGAGCAGAAATGTGTTCTGTATCCACCAAATCACCACACATCATTGGTGAAGGGCTGCTCCTGGAATCACTAACCCTCTGACCCTTTCAGCTTGCCCTAATGAGGGCCAAGTGTGCCTCCATACCAGAACTCCATGAGCAGGCAGTCACAGGTATTTAAGGAAAACAGTCTTTCAAGGATTAGTAGGTGAGTGCTGACTAAATATCACAGAGCTCTGAGCAGGCTGCCTTCACTGTGAAACACAAACTTCACGTGGCATGTGACATGTGACAATGTTTATTTGGCCTATTATCCCATCTCTAGCCTAGCTCCCAGCACATATAGCTGAAAACATGCTGAAAATGTGAATATTAACAGTTAAATTTGACTTTTCTAAAAAGGATATATGTTATATTCAATGGGCTTGGTAAATATTAGATACTAGAACTCATTGGGATAAAATTGAAAATGTTGATTCTATTCCCAAAAAAAAAGCCAACCAAGATCCCCTCGTCCTGCCAGAACTACAACTTTTGTGCTCGTTTTCACAAAGCTGGTGCTTGGCTGTTTTATATAATATTAAGGCACGATTTTAATTACTTGGATAGAGAAAAGTTCTAGAAGAGTCTCTAAGAAGGCTAGAATATCTGTTGTACTATTCTTCCTTTGCCAACATTCTGGTAAACCCATGAATAATATGTGTCAGTACTTGAACTACTTGAAATGGAAATGGCAGAAATTTAAGACCAACATTTCCTGGTCTTTAATTCAAAGCTTTTATAAAGAAACTGTTGGTCAAAAGAGTATCAGATATTTGGAAGAAGAAAAAAGCCCTTAACTCTTGAAAAGTTGTATATTCAAAACCAGAGGGAAGAACGGTAGTTTTCAGGAGAAGCAGATTGACAGCCTCAGAGTCAAACACCTGCAGAATGAAGCTCGGTTCAGTGTGGAGCTATTACGTTTCCTTGTTGTTACATTCAGTGTGTCCATGTTCATTCCATCAGCAGTTGAATAAAAACTGTGAGTGTGTATCCTCCTGCAAAAGAGCAAGGGAGTCCATTTGCATCGGGAGACAATTCTCCCCTTACCTCTTTTAACTACATGAAGAAATGCAAATTCAATGTCAAGTCAATTTTCATGTTAATAATAAGGGGAATAACTTGAAACTTCTTGCCCTAGGCTGGATTGTCTAATATCCAGTCACAGCTGCTAGACTGGCTTTGTCCCACACAACCTGACTTTCACTCCTTAACAGAAAACTTCAATTGTGTTGGTATCCGGCTTTAGTTTAGTAAACGTGCTACATTTAAGGGGACAGAGGAAGGAAGAAAGAAGAGAGAGAGAGAAAGAATCTGAGATCAGGACATAGGGCAGATGGCAGTTGCCTTAGTGGTGTCCACCCCTTACTTGCCTTTCAGGAGAAATACAGTGAACAAAATGGCCAAAGACCATTTTCTCACAGGGCAGAAGGAAAATGAGTAAAGGCTCTGGATAATCCACAAACTGAGGAACCTGAGTTACTAGTTCTTTCAGGAGGTATAGAGAATACCTCAGAACTCAATTCATTTCTTATTGCGAAGTGGTATATTTTTAAGAATGATGGGACAAAAAAACCTAAGGATATGTTGTGTTCATCTGTGTCAAAAACTACCCCAGTAACTTCTCCCTCCATATCCTAATTTAATCAGGATGCTCTCAAGGATGTGTCCCATAAATCTCTCCAGAGACTTCTTCAGACATTTCTAGTTTTTTTGTTTTTCAAGTGGAAAGACAGCAGAGCGCAAAACTACCATGCGTTATTCTTTGCTGTTATTTTAATGGAGATGGCTCTTTACTGGTGGCTCAGGGCAGTACTTTTCCCCGAGCAAATGCTATAGAAATACAAGCAGCTCACATTACAGTGGTTCTCCTTTATCCATGCTTTCACTTTCTGGTGTTTTGGTTACCTGAAGTCTACTACTGTCAGAAAATATTAAGTGGAAAATTTCAGAAATAAACTATTCCTCAGTTTCAAATTGCATGCTCTTCTGAGTAGCATGATGAGATCGCTCATCTTCCCGGTCCATTCTGCCCAGTTTGTGAATCGCCCCTTTGTCCAGCGTAGCCATACTGTATATACTACCCACTCATTCTTGTTATTGGAGCGACTGTTGCAGAATCTCAGTGTTTGTGTTCAAGTAACCCTTATTTTAATTAATAATACTTTACTAATAATAACTGAATTATTAGTTACTATTACTCTCCACTATGCCTAATTTATAAATTCAGCCTTCTCATAGGTAAGGGTCTTAGTCTGTTTGTGTTGCTATAAAACATTAACCGAAGCTGGGTAATTTATGAAGAAAAGAGGTTTATTTGGTTCACAGTTTTGCAGGCTTTACAAGAAGCATGGCACCAACATCTACTTCCGGTGAGGGCCTCAGGAAGCTTCCACTCACAATGGAAAGAGAAGGGGAGCAAGCATCACATGGCGAGAGAGGAAAGAAGAAGGAGAGGGGAGGGAGGTGCCAGGCTCTTTTTAACATTCAGTTCTCACAGGAACTAATCAAACAAGAACTCACTCATTACCTGCAAGACGGCAACAAGTCATTCATGACAGAGCCACACGCATGATCCAAATACCTCCCATCAGGCCCCACCTCCAACACTGGAGGTCACATTTCAACATGAAATTTGGAGGGGGCGAAAATCCAAAATGTATCAGTATGTGTAGGAAAAAACACAGTGTATACAGGATTTGGTTCCATCCATGGTCTCATGCATCTACTGAGAGTCTTAGGATGTATCCACTGAGTGTAAGTAGGGACTATTTTCTAGTGCTGCTGCTACTACTGCTCCTACTATGATGGCTACTACCATAACTACTGTTAAAAATTATCCGAGTGTGTTATAGAACTTCAGGTAAGAGTCACTTAGGTCAGCATGCTTTATATCCCTGCTAAAAATGCCCTTTCTCCAAATGCTGCAGGGTCTACCATGTACAAGATAATCACTAGAAAAGTGAAAGCACAGTTTAAATGTCAGCTTCAGTCCAGTTTTCTTTAGTGGCCACCTGCAACAGGATCATCTGAGGTACTTCTTAAAAAGACAACTTACAGGGAACTACGTTAGACTGACTTCATCACAATCCGGAATGGGGCTTATGAATCTTTCATTTAAACGAATGTTCCAGATATTTCTTGTTGAGTAGAAAATTTGAAAACTTCTGCCGGTCTTTTCTGAAAAACTTACACATAAGGTTTTGACCTACTTTGATGGAACTTGTGGCAGAATGTTCATACACCAGAAACGGTCAAACATTTCTCCAAATGCTTTTAGATTTTAGAAAATATTATTAAAATGATGATGATGATGATTATTATTTTAGATGGAGTCTTGTTCTGTCCCCAAAGCTGGAGTTCAGTGGCACGATCTCGGCTCACTGCAACTTCTGCCTCCCGAGTTCAAGCGATTCTCCTGCCTCAGCCTCCTGAGTAGCTGGGATTACAGGCATGCACCACCACGCCTGGCTAATTTTTGCATTGTAATTTTTGTATTTTTAGTAGAGATGAGGGTTCACCATGTTGGTCAGGCTGGTCTCAAGCTCATGACCTAGTGATCCACTCGCCTCGGCCTCTGAAAGTGCTGGGATTGTAGGCGTGAGCCACCACGCCTGTCCTAAAAATTATTTTAAGATAATTATATGTATATTTAAAAACTGTTAAATATCTTTAAAAATCTAGTAATCACAAGATGCAATGTAACTCATAATTCCAAATATTTTCCAAAAGGTGTGCATTAGTCCATTTTCATACTGCTATAAAAAACTGCCCAAGACTGAGTAATTTCAAAGGAAAGAGGTTTAACTGACTTACAGTTCAGCATGGGTAGGGAGGCCTCAGGAAACCTGCAGTCATGGCAGAAGGTGAAGGGAAAGCAAGGCGTCTTCTTGCGTTTTCTTCACAAGGTGGCAGCAACAAGTGCTAAGTGAAGGGGAAAGAGCCCCTTATAAAACCGTCAGACTTCGTGAGAGTGCAGCCACTACCGCGGGAACACCTCGCGAGAGCACAGCCACTACCGCGGGAACACCTCGCCAGAGCGCAGCCACTACCACGGGAACACCTCGCGAGAGCGCAGCCACTACGGCGGGAACACCTCGCGAGAGCGCAGCCACTACCGCGGGAACACCTCGCGAGAGCGCAGCCACTACCGCGGGAACACTTCGCCAGAGCGCAGCCACTACCGCGGGAACACCTCGCCAGAGCGCAGCCACTACCGCGGGAACATCTCGTGAGACTGCAGCCACTACCGCGGGAACATCTCGTGAGAGTGCAGCTGCAGCCACTATCGCGGGAACATCTGTGAGACTGCAGCCACTACCACGAGAACAGGCCGGGGAACCACCTCCGTGATTCAATGACCTCCCACCAGGCCTCTGCTTTGACACATGGGGATTGTGGGGTGAGGGAGTCTGTAATTCGAGATGAGATTTGAGTGGGGACACAAAGCCTAACCGTATCAAGGCTTATCTGCATATTTTCACTGAACTGGGATTATAATAATCGTATAGTTATTTTTACCCCTTTTTTACTCAAAATATATGGTAAATATTTACAATGTTACTAAAAATTTTCCTACACACATTTCTAAAGGTTTTATGCCATTTCCTCAAAATTATGTGCAGGCATTTAATAAACACCATTGTTAGATAGGCTTTTTTGTTTTTTTCCCTGAGGTTTTTTGGAAATACGAAACATTCAGAATCAACTTTCTTTATTACATACTTTTACTTTTGAAAACCATGAAAATATCATTATATACTCTTTACAATTCCATGTTACGATCACAGACTTCAGTTTACTAGCAAAAGAAGGGAAATATATTTTCTAAGTAGTTAATCCATAGAATAAACGTATTTATTACATAGTCCAAGATTATATAAATCATATTTCAAAATTAACTTTCTGAAAGTATAATTGTACAGGGAAGTGCGCATGAACCATCAAATGGAATAAACTCCAAATTGTCGACATTTAATGGAAAGTGTGTATTTTCTAATGTCAAATGGTATCGTCACTTGAAATCGGACGGAAAACAAGCACAGAGAAATGAAACTATAGCAAAACTAGGGAAGGAAAAAAAGCTGAGGCACTTAGTAATATTTTAGTAGATATTCTTTTTTGTTTAAAGCCAAGGCAGCTTCAAAATATTCTCCTTTATTTTATAAAAATGATTTTCCAAGCTGAAAGGGTTTTGAAAGAGTCTTTCCAGATGAGCCACTTTCCAGAAAATTATCTTGTGCGTGAATATGGAGGGCAGCAAATTTAAACTCATATGAATAGTCATCGGAGTTTGTCTTGAGAGAGCCGCTCTCTGTACTTCGAATGCAGAGATCTGATATATCTTGCAATTGATAATGAGTTTTAATACAAGGAAATGACCAAAACATCCGCAGTGTGCTCCTGGTTTCCTGAGAGAAAAAGGTATATCTGAGATAATGAGCACCAAGCCCAGTTCACCAAGGGCAAAATCCCTACATTTGTCCTTCCTGGTTAAGGGCTTCTGTGACACCCCGGTGAGGAGAGACTGCTGATTGACAGCAGGTTGTTATCTACCCACAGTTTTATAATTTGCTTAATCTATTTATGATCTCTATAACTCTTACTAAACAGTTCCATGGATATTCCTTTCATAGCCATTATAAAATGTAGGCTCCAAGAATCCTTCCAAACATTTTTAAGAAGTACATACAATTGTTAGAACCAACTAAGACTTTCTTCTAGCTAAGCTGTATTAGACCCTTACTCTGAACCAGACTTTACATTGGTTAATCCATATATTTCTCACAATAATGCTAAAAGGTAAACCTAATTACCCCCCGTTTTGCAGATGAGAGCTCAACTCCAGGGTAAAGTACCCACGGCTGTGCTAGTAAGAAGTGGTGGGATCACTAGTGAAAGGCAAGTCTCAATCCCTGTGTCCCTATTCATTATGAACAAGCTGGACCCTAGAAGAAACATCAGCTTTGAGACACTACATTTCATACAAGGGATACATTCTTACCAAAGCAATTTATAAATTGTAAAGAACAATGGAAATACAAATTTCAGTTAAAGTCAATTTTTGAATGATTTTTCATTCACAAATAAGAAAGAGGAATATCTTGACTTTTTCATTAATGTAATGAACAGGGTTCTCAAAAACATATGGAAATGTCCCCTTAGTAGAAAAAGTGTTTTGATCTTACCAAATATATGTATTTAAAACTATGTATAAATGATATACAGTACATGTACTGTTACATATTTTTTTATAAATTATATCCAACAATGAAAATTAAAAAGGATGAAGTGTATGAGCCAAGTTGAATTTTTTTCTCTCTCCTTCATTTTACAGGGAAACTAGACCATTTTACATACTCCACTGTGTAGAACACTAGAATCGATTTTTAGCATTCACAATACGCTTTCTAATGGGAAAAAGATGCTAATCATGGGTGAATGTAAAGAAAAAATTCATGCCTGAGTTTTGCTACCCTGCATGCTGGAGTGGGGGTAGGCCTCTAAATTTATATATTTCATAAGAGTTCTCTTAACCAGACTCGATTTAACTGGGGTTTGCAGGATTTCCTAGAGCTGCTGAATGTGCATGCTTGATCGGCAACTCTCTAGCTACAGTTCCTGCAGTTAGAATTGTATACGTACCAAAAATCAGTCATTTGTTCCCCGCAAAACAGTGTTTAAGTGTTTTGCATTATCTATGATATAATCTTTAGATTTTACTTCTGCATCAGTGAAACTAAATTAGGGAGCACCAAATAGGGCATTTACATTGAAGAGAGTCTTTAAATACTGGTTCAGCATCATTAGGTTGCTCATAAAGGAATCACAAATAAACATTTTAGAGAGGTTGAGTTTATTGCATATATTGGATATTTACAACATAGTAAATATTCCACCTGCTTATATTTGCTACAAATATAGAGATGGAAAAATGTTTTTGACCCTGGAATAAAGAAGCAATAAACAGCTTTACACTACATTAAGTACAAAAGTGAAGTTAAGGAGTCTGATAATTGGAAAAGTCATTTGTTGAAATAATCTTCCTCAAGAACATTGTTTCTATTGTAATACCAGATAATATAAATACCCAACACATCAGATGTTTGGAAAAAGGGTAGGTAGATCTCTTTACAAGTATTCTTAGCCCTGGGGTTTTATGTTTTTCAATGCTGATAAAAGTAGAAGACTGGATAACCAAGCAAAAATGGGTTCTGGAATAAAGAATTGCCTAAGAATATAAGTGTTTACAATAAACTCTAAGTGAGCAATTAAAAGAGTGAGAAATTTCAGGAAATTGTGATGTTGAAGATAATTCTCACCTTTAATAAATTTTTATTGCTCATTGAGATTTTAACTTTCATAACTAATTTTCAGTCATAAAATTTATCTCCTCTTTTAATCAAAACTTATTTTTTTCTTAACATGGTTTCTGAAATTTTTAAAGTAAAAGATTTTTAAATCTGGCAGAAAAAGATGATGAAAATTTTAATTTATTCTATTATGTGTGAAAAGGTGGGAGTCCTACTATGTTTCCCAGGCTAGTCTCGAACTCCTGCACTCAATTAATGCTCCAGTCTCATCCTCTCCAGTAGCTGGGATTACAGGCACATGCCACTGCACCCTGTTCACGAAAATTCTAAACAATTGGCTTTGTGATGAAGTTACATGACTTTAAATATTACTGACATTTGTTGAAAGTATTTCTTGCATTCAATATTGAGTTATTCTGTTAATGAAGATATACAAAGAAGATGACACACTAAAAAAAATTGCAAATTTCAAATGCTTGCATTTGAAATATATTTTTTATTTTCAGTGCTTTAAAAAATATTTTGACATGTTCAAAAACTGTGTGAATGCATTTTTATTAGAGATAGGTTTAAAAAATTTGTAATATACCTGTGATATGATTCATAGTAAGCCAGGTTGTCCTGTGGTAGCATACAACCACAGGATTTGAGTGGCTTCGGATCACAAAGGTTAATTTACCTCTCATTTAATGTCTACAATGGCCACAGATGCCTTTCTAGGGAAGTTGTTCTCCATGTTGCCATTTGGGGTTCCAGGCCTCTTTAGTAGGTTGTGTAACAGGATGAAACACTAGGGAAGTAACACAAAGTTCTTCAGTGCTTTCATCTGAAGACGACACATGTTACTTACCACACAGCCGATCAGAACTGTCATGTGACTACTCACGTGGACTCTTCCAGTTGCAAGACAGGATGAGAAGGAGGTCTCCTTGTACTCATAAATGATAAATAACTGAATATTGGTAAATACTAGCAATGTCTACTTACATGAACACAAACGGCATTATTTGTTCCTGTTTTTGTAGTAGGTTAGACAGTAACATAACCCTTCTTTTGATTCTTAATGCCACTTTTCTAGACAAGTTGGATAATGTATATTTTGATTGCTCTTTTCCTAGGAAATCTTATCATAGCTGTTCAATCATTAATTTCTAATAATAGTCCATATTTGCCATCTGTGAAATTAATTACTATAGAAGATTTCATCAAACCATGACCTAAGGTGCTGTTCTTGGAATCATTTAAAATTTTGCTGGGCAAAAGCAATGCTTTTTCTCTTTTATCAGCTGCCCCAGGTGAATGGGGGACAATGATGTGGCCTCCTACTCTGCAAAGAATTTCTATTTCCATTAAGCACTTTGAGACTAGGGAAAGACATTTTATACATCATTAAATTATTGTAATGCCATAAGCATTTGGGTTTCTGAATTGTTAGATTCAATCCCTATTCCTCTGAAGTCAAAATAATAATGTCGGAGAGAGGTGTAAGCATGTATGAGTAAGCAAATTCTTTCCTATGGATCATAGGGTGTGAAAATGAGTAGAGGGAAGATGAGACAAAGGATTGCTTAGCAAATTGGAAAAAGCTCCTCTTAGCCGCAAGAAGGTTGTAATATGATCAAGAAAGAGGAGGACCTGTTTGCAATTTTTCCTTGAAAACTCATATCTACCAATTATTTATCTTTCTTTATGTTAGATTAGTTAAAGACCAAAGTTGTTTCTGGTTTGTTTTTTTTTTGTGTGTGTGTGTGTGTGTGTGTGTGTGTGTGACTGAATTCAAATGTATCTGAGAATATAAATCAAAACTTGCAAAGGTTGGTCTTTCTAAATATTCCCCTCAACCCCTAATTCTTTGTTGATAGAATATTTTATTGTTATACTATTAAACCTAAGAAATATTTGTATTACTTTGATTTTCTCTTCCAGCTTATTTTTAAAATATCATAAAATCAAATAAACCTTTTGAGCTGGTAATGTGACCTGCCAAACATGTCATGGGCATGCAATTAGTCACCTCTGAATTTTAAAAAACAGCTTACCCTAATTATCCTCTAA
The DNA here is from genome assembly GCF_000951045.1 of Mandrillus leucophaeus. Lineage (NCBI taxonomy): Eukaryota > Metazoa > Chordata > Mammalia > Primates > Cercopithecidae > Mandrillus > Mandrillus leucophaeus. The sequence goes on from NW_012108086.1 coordinate 31,598, forward strand.
ATGTATCTGTATTTTGTAATACATCGTTTAGTAGTTACTATTTGGTACTCGGTAGGAAATAGCTCCCTGATTAAAGCTTGATTCCTGAACAGAATGAATGAATTGACTCTACTACAGATAAAGAAAATAAGGCTTAGAGAAATAATGACATTTATGTGCAGTTGCAGAGCCCAAAAAGTGCATGAGTACCTGTCTATTGTCACCTGGGCCATGCTCATTTCTATGCAATTTATACATGGTTGTTTCTCCAAGACGCTAAAATTGATGCAGAAGAGATTGTCTTTCAGCAAATTTGGTTAATATTATTCATCTATTAATTATCTCACCCGTTCATTCATTTACTTAAGAAACCTTTTGTGAGTACTTATTGGAAATCAAATTCTGGGAATTCAGAACTGTCGATTTTATTCCTGCTATCAGAAGCACACACCATAACAGAGCTGTTTTAAAAAGTTTGAAGTGCTAACTGAAAAGTGGAAAGAAATAGGAATAGTTTGTTAGTTTTGCAAAAGTTATTGGGTCAAAACTTACTTTAAGCAAGAGAAGAGTAATTTTACTTTGTCAAATTGGAAAGGAGTTGAAGTTGACGTTTGCCAAAGAAAGCATCATTAGCATAGATGGACGTGTGTGTGATGAAAACATGTAGGAAATCCAGGCATCTGTTCAACCTCAACTGATTGTGACTCTGTGAGATTAAAAGAAGGATGGAGATCAGGAGAGTACGGTGGTTAGAACGTTGGGGTAAGAGCAGATTGAACACTAATTCCATCCTTTACTGACTGCTGAATTTGCACAACTATGTAACTCCCCTCAGTTCCAATTTCTTCATCGTAAAATGGTGTTATCTTTCCCATCAAGTGTATTCAGTGTGAGGAATTAATTAAATGTAATTATACAGAATTTAGCCCAGTGCCTGACTCACAGAAAGCACATATTAAGTAAGTTTTTTTAAAGATTGAAAAAGCCTTTTATCACTATGACAAGAGATGATCAACAATTTAGGAATATACATAGAATGTGTAAATACCATTGCTATATGTTATATGTATATGAATAAATACAGAAACAGTACATATTTATTTGTTTAAGGAATTTATTAAACAGGCAAAAATTATTCAACATTCTAGAAAACAACCTTGATGTAACCTTATCTTGAAACACTTACTTAAAAAATAAATAGAATGTACTCAAAAGAATATTCATTTGGTAGGATATTGCTGATTGGTATAAAAAGGAAAAAAATTGTGGTCCAACTAGGTAAAATAAAGTTAAAAATGTTTTCTTTACTAAACGACATATTGCAGTGTTTAAGAAAAACATAAAGTATACAGTGCTTCACAAGTTTATTTCACCATGGAATGTTTTCATTGTAGGATATTTCATGCCATTTTCATTGCCTAATACTTTGGAAAATTATGTCTTAGACATTTAGTGCTATCCAGCTTTGTTACTTACAAAAAATTGAACTAGAATTAGTTTGGCACTGAGCTAGACTTCATAAGTGTTTCATTTTATCCAATGAATGTATAGCATTTGACAGCACCAAAATTAAACCACCATAGAAAAGAGAAATACTTCGTTCTCATTATTTGTTTTATAATTGTTTCTTTTTCATATGGTGTCAGTGTTATCCATTCAATTAAATTTATAATTTTCATGCTCTTCTTTATTTTGAATCTTAACTTAGAAAAAATAAAAAGAATAAAATAATAAAATGCATTTTTATTGGTTCTCATTCCAATTTCTGAAACAATATATAGTTAGCAATTTAAAAATTAATTATCCTCCATATATTTGCCTATTGATTTAGTCATTCCAAAATTTAGAAATTAGACAAAGTTTTTCTTTCCTCTACAGTAATCCTAGTAAATGTTATGCATTACTGTAACCCTATAAGGAGATTTAAAACTCCCGTACTTTTTTTGACCAGTTCTACTTTTCATGCACATTCCTTTCAGCGGAAGGGAAAAATAAAGAAAGAAAACGCATGGTAAGCACATAGACAGGAATGATCTCATTCTAATACGCCAGTGTCCACATTGACTCATGAGTTCATTAAATAAATGAATATTAGTTTTTATTTGTCTGCATGTCATGTCTGGCTGTGATGTACATTATACCAATTCTATTTTGGATTGATTGCTGACAGAGAAATCATTCATTATGCATGTCAGTAATGAAGTCCCAGAGACGTAATTTTTTCAGCTTGACTCTGTGAATATACAAAAAGGCTGGAGTCTCTTTGTGCTGGAAATAAGACAATACATGTCTCATTGGCATGTTTAAACTACATACAAGTTATAAGCATATGTAGCATATTGATAGTTATCAATGCCTCCTTTGAGGTTTAGTGATGAGAAAACGTGATATTCAGTAAATGGACTAGTACCTAACAGTAGGTGTTCCAGTGTTGCCAATTGCAATGCCATAATTTGTTCACTAGTAATCTGTTACTGGATAAATGTTGCAACTGCAAAGACACAACTCCCATTAAACTGGGAGAAGTTATATAGTTACACTGATTTTGATAAATTCAGGTAGAAATGTAATGATATTCTATGGTTTTGGTCATTTTTTATTATTCTAATTATATCATCAATCATAGTTCATTCCAGTTGCATATGTTATTGAATTATAGCCACTGTTCTAAAACTCAGATTTCTGAAACTGACTAATGCAATTAATTAATAAATTGAGGGAACAAGGCAGCAAAGATGAGATCAAAGTACCAGAAGGTGCTTTACTTCGGTGACTCAGACCTGGGAGCAGGTTTCTGGAGCCTGTGTCTTTAAGACAGTGGTCGGATTCCATAGTTGCCCATTGGCATATGAATCACATGATGGAGTGACACTAAACCCATCAAGTAAGGTGCCTTTACATACCGCTTTTAAAAGTTTGTCAGCAGAAATTACAACCCCATCAATACATGCAAACTCACATCTAATAAATTCTGCATGTTTAAAAGTTAAAAAAAAAGAAGTTTGCCATTTGGCTGAGCTTTCACATAATCTTGACCAATCTGAATACCCTTCGTTTTAGTCCATTTTCATGCTGCTAGTAAAGACATACTCAAGACTGGGAAGAAAAAGAGGTTTAATTGGACTTACAGTTCCACATGGCTGAGGAGGCCTCAAAATCATAGCGGGAGGCAAAAAGAGCTTCTTACTTGGTGGCAGCAAGAGAAAATGAGAAAGAAGCAAAGGCGGAAACCTGTGATAAACCCATCAGCTCTCGTGAGACTTATTCACTATCACAAGAATAGCAGGGGGAAGACTGGCCCCCATGATCGAATTACCTCCTTGTGGGTTCCTCCCATAACAAGTGGGAATTCTGGGAGATACAACTCAAGATGAGATTTGGTGGAGATACAGCGAAACCATATCATTCCGCCCCTGGCCCATCCAAATCTCATGTCCTCATATTTCAAAACCAACCATGCCTTCCCAGTAGTCCCCCAAAGTCTTAACTAATTTCACCATTAACTCAAAAGTCCACAGTCCAAAGTCTCATCTGAGATAAGTCAAGTCCCTTCTGCTTATGAGCCTGTAAAATCAGAAGCAAGCAAGTTACTTACTAGATGCAATGGAGGTACGGATATGGGGTAAATACAGCCATTCCAAATGGGATAAATTAGCCAAAACAAAGGGGCTACAAGGCCCATGAACTTCCGAAATCCAGCAGGGCAGTCAAACTGTAAAGCTCCAGAATGATCTCTTTTGACTCCAGGTCTCACGTCGAGGTTATGCTAACGCGAGAGGTGGGTGCCAATGGTCTTCGGCAGCTCTGCCCCTGTGGCTTTGCCAATGGCCTTCGGCAGCTCTGCCCCTGTGATGGTCTTCGGCAGCTCTGCCCCTGTGGCTTTGCAGGGTGCAGCTTTCGTGGACTGACATCAAATGTCTGCAGCTTTTCCAGGTGCACGGTGCAAGCTGTCAGTGGATCTGCCATTCTGGGGTCTGGAGGATGATGGCCCTCTTCTCACAGCTCCACTAGGCAGTGCCTCAGTGGAGACTGTGTGGGGACTCAACCCCACATTGCCCTTCCACACTGCCCTAGCAGAGGTTCTCCATGAGGTCCCTGACCCTGCAGGGAACTTTTGCCTGGGCATCCAGGCATTTCCATACATCTTCTGAAATCTAGGCGGAGGAGGTTACCAAACCTCAATTGTTGACTTCTGTGCACCTGCAGGCTCAACACCACATGGAAGCTGCCAAGGCTTGGGGCTTCCACCCTCTGCAGCCGCAGCCCGAGCTATATATTGGCCCCTTTCGGCCATGGCTGGGGTGACTGGGACACAGGGTACCAAGTCCCTCGGCTGCACACAGCTCGGGAAGCCTGGACCTGGCCCAGGAAATCACTTTTTCTTCCTGAGCCTCCAGGCCTGTGATGGGAGGGGCTTCTGTCAAGGTCTCTGACGTGACCTGGAGATATTTTCACCATGGTCTTGGGGATTGACATTAGGCTCCTTGCTACTTATGCAAATTTCTGCAGCCAGCTTGAATTTCTTGGCAGAAGATGAGTTTTTCTTTTCTATCGAATAATCGGGTCGCACGTTTTCCAAACTTTTATGCTTACTTTCCTTATAAAACTGAATGTCTTTAACAGCACCCAAGTCACCTTTTGAATGCTTTGCTGCTTAGAAATTTCTCCACCAGATACCCTAAATAATCTGTCTCAAGTTCAAAGTTCCACAAATCTCTAGGGCAGGGGCAAAATGCCACCAGTCTCTTTGCTAAAACATAACAAGAGTCACCTTTACTCCAGCTCCCAACAAGTTCCTCACCTCCGTCTGAGACAGCCTCAGCCTGGACCTTATTGTCCATGTCACTATCAGCATTTTGGGCAAAGCCTTTCAGCATGTCTCTAGGAAGTTCAAAACGTTCCTGCATTTTCCTGTCTTCTTCTGAGCCCTGCAAACTGTTCCAACCTCTGCCTGTTACCCAGTTCCAAAGTTGCTTCCACATTTTTGGGTATCTTCTCAGCAAGACCCCACTCTACTGGTACCAATTTACTGTATTATTCTGTTTTCACACTGCTGATAAAGACATACCCAAGACTGAGAAGAAAAAGAGGTTTAATTGGACTTACAGTTCCACATGGCTGGGTGGCCTCAGAATCATGGTAGGAGGCAAAAGGCACTTCTTACATGGCAGTGGCAAGAGAAAGTGAGGAAGAAGCAAAAGCGGAAACCCCTGGTAAACCCATCAGATCTCATGAGATTTGTTCACTATCATGAGAAGAGCACAGGAAAGACCAGCCCCCATGATTCAATTACCTTCCCTGGGTCCCTCTCACAACATGTGGGAATTCTGGGAGATACAATTCAAGTTTCGGTTTGGTGGAGACACAGCCAAACCATGCCAGGCTTCTTCAAATAGGGCTGGTGCTGTATACACCACCTGTGAGATAAATACAATGTACCCTGTGTTGGAGCTCAAAATGTATAAATATTCCTGAATTTATATCTGGCTTTGTTATTTTATACATGCATTAAAACACTTTCCTTTCGGCTTACTCCTCTTCGGTTGTTTGTGAGTTTGGTTTGGGACACTTCTTTTCAGATATACTTGGTTATGATATAATTTGGAGACTAGAGATAAAAAAATACACCTCTCAATGCAATGTGGGTAAAATTTGACTTATTTTCCATATCCTAGTGATATATACACACACACACACACACAAACATATATATATATAGAGAGAGAGAGAGAGAGAAATGTAGGTGCAGATGCAGACTTATAAAATTTCAACAGTGTAATATTCATTAGAAAGATGAATAGCAAAAAGAATTTATTAAAGTACATCTACCTGTAAATCTATATAAATCTATATTTCTTTCTATTCATGTATCAAAGAATTATTTCAAAGTACCTAATTTATATGAAACCCTTTGGAGGCTGTAGTATAGTTGCCTACGTCTTTTTCCTTTAGGTGTTATGGTAACTATTATAGACTTTATTCAGCCCCAATGTTCATATTGCATTGCAGGGTATAACAAATAGCTACGAGTACTAAATGGCATTGTTACTAAATGCCATTGGTATGAAACTGTGAATTGGTCCTAAATTTTCTGTAAAAGTTCTTTAATGTAATAAGACATATACTCTATTGATCTTTAAGAGCAGCTACAAATTGTCAACATTATTGGAATTCATCTTGTGGTTAATAAATAAAAGATAACGAATAAAAGGTAATAAAAACATCATCATATTCCCACCACATCGTTTTATTTTGAAGGCCTTTTTATCACTCATTGCTGTAAAAGTATCATTTAAGTTCAGTTTCCTCATCTATACTATGGCAAAAATAATAACTTCTCCAAATATGTGGTTTAACAAATGAACAAATAAAAAAGAAGAAAGCATGTCAAGCCATTTTGTCACCCAAAGAGAAGTATATGCATGTAAGAATATTACAATAAAAAGAAGAAAGCTTAGAAAAGATATCTTTATTTTTTTCTTAACACAAAGAAAAATGTTCTCTAATTATCCTCCATTTCTGGGGCCTTATGTTTATGCTTATTTTTTCTTATGACAGTGTTTTATAAAGAGTATTTACATTTATTTTAAAAAAACTGAGCACGAAGATGCACTTTGTGGCAATAATATATGGATAATTTACCCCAAGATTTAACTTACCAAAACTTAGCGGTAAAAAAAAAAGGAAACCTGAAAAAACCCGTAAATAGTGAAATATTAGAAAACCTATCAAGGCAAGTCATTATATTAACATATTCAAAAGAAAAAGAAACATGATCATTTCAAAATAACAGGAAACCTATACGTGTGCAGTAAATATTCTTTGTAAATGGAGGCTGGACATAGTGACTCACTTTGAACAGATACAATATAGACAAGTGGTGCTTTGTGACTGCTAAGGGTAAGTCATAAAATGAAGGGCTTTCTTCTGGCTCTCTTGCTCTCTTGGTTGCATACAATAGGACAAACCAGCTGACATGTTGTAAGGACATTCAAGCAACCATGAGAAAATTACCTACTGGGTAGGAATTGAGGCTCTCCACCAACAGTGAACACCAACTTGCCTGCCATGTGAGTGAGCCAGGTTGAAAGCAAATCCTCTGGTGCAATTAAGCCTACAGATGACAACAGCTCCAGCCAGTTTCTTGACTTCGGAAGAGACTCTGAGCTAAAACTGCACAGCTAATCCACTGCAGTTTCTGACCTGCCCAATATGTGAGAGAGAATACATGCTTACTGTTGTTCTAAATCATTAAATCCTGGAGTAATCTGTGATGCAACTGTAGATATCTAAGAAAAATACCAAGACATGTTAAGTCCTAGTGATTAAGACTATGATAGCTGTCGATTAATAAATAAATAGAACTATGGAAAAGAATAGACAATACCAACATAAAGCCATGCATCAATAACATCTTAATATATGTCAGAGTACCATTGTATTAGGCCATTCTTGCATTGCTATAAAGAATTACCTGAGACTGGGTAATTTATAAAGAAAAGAGGTTTAATTGACTCACAGTTATTCCGGCTTTAGAAGAAGCATGGTGCTGGCATCTTCTGGGCTTCTAGGGAGGTCTCAGGAAACTTACAATCATGGCAGAAGGTAGGGGAGCAGGTATGTCACATGGCCTGAGTGGAGCGAGATTGGGGGTGTAGGGGAGGTGTCACATACTTTTAAATAGATCTCACAAGATCCCACTATCAGGAAGACAGCACCAAAGCATGAGGGATCCTCCCCTATGATCCGAACATCTCCCAGCAGGCTCTACCTCCAGCACTGGAGTTAGAACTCAACACGAGATTTAGGCAGGGACAATTATCTAGTCTATATCAACCACTATTATAGTACAATAATAAGAGTATTAGGAAAATTATGATGAAAATATAGAGAAAATTACTGTAACACAATGCTTAAAAATAATATCTATGTGGCTTAAAGATTTAAAGGTAAAAAATGAAGCTTTAAAACTTTAGAAAAAAGCAATAAAATGTCTTTATGACTTTGGGATAAAGAAAAATTCTTAAGAAAGATGATATTTCTAAAAGTGTTATTTAATTGAGCTTCATCTGCAAATATTTCAGAACAATTTCTTTACAATTTCTTCAGAGCTCTTGGTAAGCAATGAAATTTATCACCTATACTTTGAAAAACAGTATAGGCCTAAAAAAATGAAAATTTTTAAAGTAAATAAATTAATATTGTTGCCCCAAATCCTAAGTCCATCCTTTTTAAATATTTTTCTTTTTGTGCCCTGTGGTACATTTGTGCCATCCTTAGTTGTTTAGAAGCCTTTTTTATTTAAAAGTAACAATAGAGAGAATAAGAGCAAAAACTTTGAAGTAAGCATAAAAGGACCAGATTAAGTCCCTTCAGGTTTTTCATTTCTTTATCTAATCCTCTTTCCTCTTCCATCCCTACCAACAACCTCAATCACATCTAAACTCCTGAATACACACATCATATCTGCCATTTTTTATGTCTATATGTGACTCAGATAGCTCTTTTTTGCTTTTCTCAGCTTGGCTGAATCCACTTGGAATTTTCAAAAGTGATTTTATCAAAGAGTATTGGAGAAATAAGTAGATAAGTACAATGCAAAAGCATAATAGTAAATATTTGCAAAATGTCGATTTTTCATTCTAACATGATAAAATTTTACATTCAGGTATAAGTCTTCAGGCTTACTCACCAAGTTCTTTCCCCTCAATTTCTAATTTGAATTTTCACAGTTTAGAGCAGAAACATTCAACCTATTTTTTGATATTTTATATTATAAGAAAACTCAGTACATATACACATACACATACATGCATGTATATGGACGTGTGTATGACTAAAACAAATTATTCACGAAGTAATGTGCATTACCATCAGGGATGCATTGAGTTTTTTTAATGTTAGTTATTACTTACTAAATTTATTTTATGATACAATTATAGATTACAAAGATCAGCAATTTTATTTTAAGTAAAAAGAATAAGATATACTATAAAGGAAAACACCAGAGTGCATCACGGGGAGTAAGAGGAAATATAGTTTGTTTATTTCAGCTATACTTTATGCATAAATGTATGTAAGTATGTGTGAAAGTATTACGTATTCACACTACGGCGTGATGTAAATTATCTGTGTTACTGTTGGTCATTGTCAGAAAAGTTTGTAAGTCACTGGTTGAATTTTCTTCGAAGAAAGCCCTTTTTCTTCTTTCAATCAGTTTTTGGCAATTCTTTATAGTGCTACCCTTTTTGTCCCTCTTTGGACAAATTTTACACTGCCTAGCTTAAGTAAATTGGCTAGTTCATGGTTGTTTACAGCCCTAGCATCCACAGGCCCAGTCTGAACTGGGGACAGGTCCACTTACTTTGCCCATCACCACATCACATGGCTGTACTCCACTTATGACAGCAGGGAAGTGGAGGCTGTGACCAGGAATTTACCACCATGGGAATAGCATGGCCTATATCCAAGACTGCTCCAGCTGGGAAGACAATGAAAGCACCTGAGGCTCAATGGTATAGGCAGGATCAAGTGATATGGGGTGACCTATGATTGGGTAGGACACTGTGCACCCCTGGCCACTCAGATATGCCTTCATCCTTTTATGGTATTTGAATCTTGTATGAGGTCAAGGTACCCTAACTTCTTCCCTAGAAAGAGAGGACAATTTCAGCCCTTAAAGACAGTGGTCACTTGCATTCTCCTAACAAATCTTAAAAAGTGTTTGCCCCCCCCCAAAAAAAACAATAAATAACAATTAAAATAACAATAATATAAACTTTACCCTTTCTCTAGTGGAAACAAAATAACCAAAATATAAAAAAACTAACTTTTCCCTGGAAATGAGGGAAAGCTTAGTTTTCAAGAAAATTTAGTTTTCAATAATTTTAGTTTCAAGTTTTCAAGATTAAATGGATATTGTAGTTTAATTAAGGAATGCTGTACACATCACCATATACACAAATCCTTAGGATCATCAAATCCTTTAGGCCTTCCTCAATATCCTATGACTCTCTTAGATAAACCATTTCTTCCATTCATCTCTATACAATCCCAAGTACTATCTTCTTTATAATCTTTATGAGTATCTGTAACTTTATTCATTCATTTATTAATTTATTTGTTTCTAGTCTTTTTCAAAAAGAAAATAAACTCATCAAGAGAAGGTATTCTATTGGTTTGATAAACAAGTACATGAATTCCTAATGCCTAGATTAATGTTTGGCACACAGAATAACTCAAGAAATATTTAGTATGTGCATCACAATTTTTATATTTTTGTTGAGGCATAAGGGCAAAGTTTATTGAAGATAGAAGACATATACAGGAACTGGTTTCCCTTTGTATTAGGTTTTATACAGCTATCTTAAGATATGTTTCTACTGGGAGAATTCATGTTAGTCAAAAGTATATGTGAATGTATATACATGTATCATGAGTTATGCTAAAAAGTGCATTTCACATTTTATTTGACCAATTATAGAAGAAATATTGTAAATATTACAAAATAGTGGGTAATAAAAATAATTTATACTAAAGTTTGAAATCAATTGGGATCTGGGATAAGGCATTTTATACCCGCCCATTCTATAAGCCATTGTATTTTGCTTTAATGTGATTTTTGATTTATTACTGAAGCACTGGATGATTAATTCAGAAAAATGATGGGTGATAAGAAGGAACTATTTGAAATTTTAAAATTGCAACAGATCATCCACAGTGGATAATTTACATGTAGATAATTGAGAGTTGGCTGAAGATAGATGTTTCTAATTTTGATGGTGTCTTTGAGAAAATAACACTCCTGATATTCGTCGGGTTGAAGAACCACTAGTTTAATATAATTTCTGCATGCTGTCATATTTTTTCAGTCTATTTCACAGGAAAAGTGTCCATTGTTGTAAGATATATTGTTTAAATGGCTTGATGTATTACTGTCACACTGTTAACCTTCAAATATTGTGAAGACCACTGCCTAAGGGCCACTGAGGTCAAGACATTTTAGTTACTCTTATTTTGGTACTAAAGCTAAGTGAGGAGCTTTTAGTTTGAGAGGCAAAGACAAAACGACACTGGCCCTTTTTTCCTACCGTACATTTTCTCCTTTTGTTCTGTGCTCCTCACTCTGATACCAGTTAAAATATCCTGGATAAAATACAGATGTGTGTGTGTGTGTATAATATATATATACCTATTATATATTTGTCTAAAACACATATATCATATATACTTTATGTGTAAAATGGACATAATTTTTTTAATTCTTGCAACAGAGTACCTAAATTGCATGCACAATAATGATTCTGAACCATTGAATAGCTCTTGGAACACCAAACTGTATACCTACATATGATGTTACTCATCTTTATCTTAGCGTGGTAGAAAATTATATTCTGAATAAGCATTTATAATATTAATTCATTTGTTGCCAGGAAGAATTATTAATACCTGGGCTTCATAATTTCTTTCATTTTCTTTTATAAACTAAATTAATCATTAATTCAAGCCTTGGGGTCACCTACATCAATCTTATTGTAAGTGTTTCATGACACTTTCAAAATAAAGTATTTTGACATTCAGAAAGTACAAGCTTTTAGCAAGATCACACATACTATTCATTTTTTTATTCAGTAGAAAAATTATATGCAATGCTCTATTTTTTGTTACATGGAAATGTTTTAAAGAAGAAAAATAATACGAATGTATGATGGTGTACAATGAAACACTTGTTGCTCATAAATATTCTCATCTGATAATCGATATTTTTATTCATATTCCTTATGATTTTTTCATATAAGCTTCTAGAGACTATTTTTTGGTGACCCATCATTTCTTGTTAGAAAGCTCTGGCTAGCTTCCAGCATGTTTCGTTTTGAGAATGTGTGTCTCAGATATGTAGGTTACATTATCACCAAGACTGCATTTTGTACATTCAGAACATCAGGGACCGTCTATGACAACTCATCCTTGGATGTGTGGGACCTTTCTCACTGCTCCATCATCCCCCGAATACGTGTGGGACCTTTCTCACTGCTCCATCAGCCCTGAATACATGTGTGGGGCCCTTCTCACCGCTCCATTAGCCCTGAACACATGTGTGGGACCTTTCTCACTGCTCCATCAGCCCCTGAGTAGATGTGTGGGACCTTTCTCACTGCTCCATCAGCCCCTGAGTAGATGTGTGGGACCTTTCTCACTGCTCCATCAGCCCTGAATACATGTGTGGGACCTTTCTCACTGCTCCATCAGCCCCCGAATAGATGTGTGGGACCTTTCTCATTGCTCCATCATCCCCTGAATAGATGTGCAGGACCTACCATGTTGCATTTAAGAGTTTCTTAAACTCTATGTTTACCATATTTTGAGTGTTCAGTAGCAATATATTTGAGATGTCATAAGTAGTATTTAAAAAAAAATTTTCTTCTAACTATGAGCTTAGCTCAAAGAGGAATAAATAGCAAGTTATATCTCTGACAGTTTTAAGCAAGAAGAAATAATGATAGAAATTGTCATTTACAAAAGCCCCTCATATGCCAAGTTCTGTGTTAAAATCATCACTTAAATTGTGAATTACTTATTTATTTTCATATATTCCTATCATACAGAAACTGTTGTTGCCCCTGTTTTGGATGTGAGGAATTACAGCATGAAAGGGGTTAAGTAAATTGTCCAAGGCTACATTGGAATAGCAACTGGCAAAGTGAGGATTCCAATATGGGAATTGAATCCATTGTCAGCACTTTAAACAAATAACTGCATTTGACATTGGAAACAATAAAGCTATACTTTATATGGACACTGGCAATTAATTATCCTGTCTCCTGTTTATTCATTGCCTCTTTTTACTTAGAACCTTTCTATCAACCTTAAAGCATGCTCTCCAATATTGGAAATGTGCAAAAGCAATGAAAGGATACAACAGCAACAAGATTTTTCTTACTCAACTTCTTGCCCCTCCCCTTTATAGCCACACACCTGGAAAGAGCCTCAGTCTTTCTCTCTCCACTTTTTAATATCCGACTCTATTCTTAACTTTATCTAATGTGGCCTTTGTCCTTATTATTTAACCAATATTTTCCTGCTATGTTCAACAATAATCATCTCTCTCCTTATTTCTCAGCAACACTTGTTGTGTAGGTAACACCCTCCTCCCGGAAAACCTCTTCTCTTTACTGACAGCCCATGTACCTAGTTTTTCTCTCCCATGTCCTCTCTCTTTCAAGGTTAAGCCTGTTCTATTTGTCATCCAGTTCTAGATTTCCTGCAAAGAACTCAAGCTTAAACCTTTTTCCTCACCATTCACCCTCCACTTAGACAAACTTATATCTAGAGCTCCAGCTGCCACCACACATTTCTCTCTGTAGCCACATTCTACTCTTTCTGATATTCAAGTTCCTACTTGACATCTCCCTTTTATTTCTAAAGGGAGACTGACTCATCATATTCCAAACAGATCTCATCATGATCTGCCCTTAAAAATGGTTATCACCTTTGATCCTGTGGAATGTACCTGAAGCCCAGCAGTCATTTATTTTGTTCTTTATAAATGAATTAAGTCAAATAATAGCGAATCCTACTTCTTATTCCCCGACCCCACAGTCAAATGACCATCATTTTTCATATTACTTCAGAATGTGTTTTGAATCTGTCTGCTCTCCATGAATCTAGTTGAAGATGACAATGATGAGGACGATGCTGATTGCTAACATTTATTGACTTACTGACTACTTAGCATATGTCAGGTGCTGTAACGCTCTTACTCTAATGACTACTCGCCAGAATCCTCACATCAACTCTTGTCATTCCACAATTTGTCCTCTACACTAAAGCCAGAATGATACAGTGGTGAGCAAAGTTGGTATCAAGCTTCTTCTCAGACCCATTTGATGAGTTCCACATCCTATTAGAATAAATACACAGTCTATTAAAAGGCTGGCAAGGCTTGGAAGATTTCACCTCTGCCTACTCACTTGAGACTTAACTCATACTCTCCCCCGACACGTCTCTCTTTGCAATACTTATTATCCCTTTTCTTCTTTTAATTTCCTGAACGTGTTTCACCCTGTGTTTATTGTATTTTTCTTTCTAGAATGTAGAATGACTGCTCCCACTGGTTCAGTTAACTGCTCATCATCTGTGAAATCCCTCTAGTTAGTCACAGAGTCCTCTGTCTACTCTCTACCCCACCCCCCACCCCTATGGCTTGATCTGCTTCTACTGGTTTCTTTTTCTCTACACTAGTAACCTCAGTGATTTTAGGAGATGATATAATTAAATTTTGTCTTCTCTTACTACACTGTAAGAACCACGAGATCCAGTAAACTTTCTTTTTTTCGCTTACCTTTCTCACAGATATCAGGATTCAATACACATCTGATAAATGAATAAATAAAGAAAAAGGAAGAAGTAAAATATACTCTTCTGCAAGCCAGCTTGGACCCTTACTTGTGCTTACGATTCGCTCTACACAAAGATCCTGTGAGATATCAAGGCATCAGGTCCTGCAGATTATGTGTCTTCTTATCTCTTAGATCCGCTCCATTCCGTTGTCTTACATTCAAACCCTCCTCATGTTTATCCAAGTTTCCGCAATAACTCGTGTGGCTGCCTTTGAGGTCTGTCTTTGTTTTATCATTGTTATCACAACTGGAGTGAGTCTCCTAAATGCAGTCCAGATTTAAAATTGATAAGTGGATTCTATTTCAGTTACCTGTTGCTATGAAGCAGATCTTTCTAAAGCTGAGTGACTTAGGACAAAGATTTATGATTTCTCATTGTTCCCAAGGACTGGCAAAGCTCTTCTGATCAGTTCTTGCTTGGGATCCTTGATAGGGTTGCAGTTAGATGTTGACCAGGGTTACAGTCATCTGAAGGCTTCAGGAAGCTGTACAACCCGAAGTGGCTCACACATGACTCACTGCTGTGGCTGGGCGCTTAGCTTAAGCTGCTGACTGAATCCCCTTTTGTGGCCTCTCTACATGGCTCGGGCTCCTCATACCAGAGCTTCTGGGTTCTACGAAGAAGCATACCAACAACTACCTCAAGAGATTGAGGTAGAAGCCACAAAATTTATTGACAACGCAGCCTTAAAAGGAACATGTTATGGCTGTCACTATATTTTCTTTGGTTACAAGTGAACCGCTGGATTAGCTTATATTTAATAGAAAGAAACTCTGGAAGAATATTAATACTGAGAGTCATGGTTCTTTTGGGGGCCATCTGTGGAGCCTAACTGCTACAATCCCGTTATTTCACATAATATACATCAATGGCATTCCCTAATTGTGCCTTGGCCTATACCTGTAGTCTTACCTTTGACCCCTATTCCAACCCCATTTATTTATACATACACTTTGCTGCATGCGTTTAGTTTCCTGAGTATAGTAATAATGTAGTTTTAGGCTACCATAAAACTTTCTCATATGCTCTTCCACAGGATGTTTTGTATTTGTTTTTTATTTGCTAGGTTTTTCTAACTTTATCAATTCTCTAAAATATAAATGTAGAAGCTGTCATCCTTTATGGGAAGCCTCTCTAACAGTCTTCCAGCTGTTTTCTATTCCTGTTGCAACCTGTGAATACTTGTATCACTGGACACTGTAATCATTTAAAATTACGTGAGGGCAGCAACCAGCTATTAGCCAATTTTATATGAAGAAGTCATGGCAGGTAACAGGGCAAGAAATAAATTCTTGCTGAATAACTGGATAAGAAGAAGCACTTATTTTGTTCCTAGACTAGACACACTTTTAGAGCTGCTTCTGGTAGATTTAATTTCTAGTCTTTTGCAGTATATGTATCCCTTCATTTTATGAGCCTATATCCTTTCTGAATGATTCAACAATAAGCTGTGAATTACACATAAAGTACAAGGGAAGCCTGATAACTATCTATAACACACTGCCTTGATTGTCTGACATGAAGGCTGTTCTGTATAATTTCAATAAAGATATTTAAAACTGAAGATTGTGATTCTTCACACGGTTTTGTGAAACTG
Source organism: Mandrillus leucophaeus (assembly GCF_000951045.1). Taxonomy (NCBI): domain Eukaryota; kingdom Metazoa; phylum Chordata; class Mammalia; order Primates; family Cercopithecidae; genus Mandrillus; species Mandrillus leucophaeus. The sequence continues at coordinate 47,574 of NW_012108086.1, forward strand.
CATGCCATTACATGCAAAATGGAAGTTTTGCATAATTTTCAAAAATTATTAAAGCAAATCTATTTTCAATTTATGTAATATAATAGTTCTCATCAAATTAATATTGAGTGTCTAAAAGTATAACATTTGTATTAGTCTGTTCTCATGCTGTTATTAAGAATTGCCTAAGACTGAATAATTCATAAAGGAAAGAGGTTTAATTGACTCACAGTTCCGCAGGGCTGGGAAGGCCTCAGGAAACTTACAATCATAACAGATGGGGAAGCAAACACATCCTTCATCACAGGATGGTAGGAAGGAGAAGTGCCAAGCAAAGGGGGAAAAGGCCATCAGATCTCATGAGAACTCATTCACTACCACGAGAAAAGCATGGAGGTAACCTCTCCCATGATTCAATTACCTCCCATCAGGTCCCTCCCACGACATGTGGAGATTATGGGAACTACAATTCAAGATGAGATTTGGGAGGGGACACAGCCAAACCATTTCAACATTTCTCTGTGGTTTGATACTGTGTGTGTGTGTGTGTGTGTGCGCGCGCGCGCGCGTGTGTGTGTACGCACGCATGTGTATCACTTCTTCCATAAATCTTTAGCCGCATTTCCTACCATTAAAGTGACAGAAAAAAATATATAATATGTATTCAGCAAAAATGAAAATGATTATTTCCTATTTGATTTTTATTGTAATACAGCAATATTTAAAATAATATGTGCTTATATATAAAGTCTCAAATATTTTTGTTTTTAAAATTCAATAGCTTATGAGTTTTTAGTGTAATTTCACTTTTACTAAAGGAAGTAGAATTAAATAGTGAATTTGAAAATAAATAATATTATTCTGAGAAACAAGTGCAGATTTGTAAAAGAAATTTGTTACACAAAGGAATGCCGACTACAATTCTCATCCTACTACCTATACATGATACATTAACAAATAAAAATTGGACATAGTGCATTTCTCCAGCCACGACATTGATTTTAAAAATGGCTCTTAGGTAGCATAAGTCAACTGCTTTAATAACTATTGTTGAAGTGATCTATGCTTATTTCTTTTGAATAAAATTAATCTTTTATTTTTTACCCATTTGAGAGAAAAATTAACTTTAAATGTTTAAATATCACATATTTTGTTATATAATTTCTTAAAAATGTTTCAATTTAATTGGTCTTATGTGGAAAAACAAAGATGCTTGAAAGGCATCAGATAAAGTCACAGGTCAGTGTTCAAGCAAAATAGAGCTGGGCTGCCCAGTGATTTCCTGTTATTAAGCCGATAAATCAGAGAGCTGTTGATAGATGTGATCGCTGGGACAACATGTCAGTCTCATGAAAAAAGTGCTGAACAGACACAGGTCACCAATGCTGTCAGTGTCTTGAAAATGAAAATTTTAAAAAGGTCAAAGGATTGAGAAGACTATCAGTGGTGTTTACGCATCCAAAAATGCAATTTTTATATGATTTAACTTAAAAGAGGGCTCCATAAGGCTTCGTAATGCACAAAGCTGAGGAATTGTCAAAATGAATGCACTTTGTTCTAAAGGAGTCCACATCAACACGCCACGTCTATCCAGACTGACTCCCACGGCATTTAAAGTTCATTCCAGTCTTTTGGGTTGTTGTTGTCTTCTGCCTGTAATTCAACTTGTTGTCAGCTCCTCATATTCTATTTCTGCCTGTATCTTCAGGCCTTGTTCAAGTTCTGCCTCTTCTGAGTTTTTACCTGAGTGCCCCAACTCAACAAGCACCTCTTCCTTGAGCCTATAAAACAATGTCTATTTAGTACAATTCATTTTGATGTGTAATGGATTCACACCTACATGATTATTTTATGAATTCTTTTTGCTTTTGACAAGTATGTTCTGAATACCTTCCTCTCAGACTCTTGTAATAAACAAACAGAATAGAATTTCTGTCAGTAAAAGATTTACATTCCAGTGAATGATTTATCAGTTTTGGAGGTCAACATTTCCTTTGAGAGTCTGGCTAGAACAACAGCCACTTTCACCCGAAAAAAAATATATTCACGTAAAACTTACCATGGAAAATCAGGTGAGGTAATCATATAAGGGGATAGAGGTGATGCCTTTCAGGTAACATTGTAATAATTTTGTAAAAATAGTAACCTCTTTTTCAATTAAAGAATGTTGAATGATATCTAGGGAGATACAACAAACAACACAGGTAAAAGGAAGAAATGTGAAAAAGAATGAGACATTGAAGGAATGTTAAATTTTTTCATGTGGCAAGAGAGCGCTGTGAATGTAGGTTGCAGATACAAGTTAGAACAAAGTGCAGATGGTCATATTTACTTGCTAAAATGTCTAGCCTATTTTTGGAGTAGATGTCTTCCTAAGAAGATTATTATTTTTCCAGACCCTATGAATTTAACCTTGTTTTTCTGTATCTTTAACTAACTTGAAGCATCTCATGTGTAGTGCTTTGCAAATACTAGATATTTAATTGATAATTGACTAAGAAAGAATGGAAGAAAAGAAAGGAAGAAGGTTATAGAGTAAGTTCATCTTCAGAGCTCTGAAAAGGATAAACAAAGACATAATTGAATTATAAATACTATACCAGGTCGATTACATGGAAGTATATGTTATTTTAATAGGGTGATTGATTTCATGTCATTTTATAGGATGTGCTTTAAGTGAAAATATTTTTCTTGTAACAGCTATTTAGTTTTGTTAATGCCACTAAAGAGGAAATTATAAATATTGTCACTATACAGTTCTAGATTAATCTTAGATAATGATACATTATTATATACCAGTATTTAGATTATAATTTCCATGAGGACATAGACTATGTCTGTTTTATCCACTTAGCTCCTAGCTAACTTTCTACACATTTTAAATAATAGAATAAGACAGAATAGATCATTTATTCCACACATATTTATTAAGAGATTACTAAGTGCCAGGCCCCATTCTAAGTGGTAGAAAAGCAGCAATAAACAACACAAAAGTGCCTCTTCTCAAGGAGCGTATATTCTAGAAGAGGAACATGACAATAAGTAAACGTACAAATATATAGTATGTGAGATAGTGACTGTGCCATAAAAAAATCAATGTGTGTCCATTGGACATTGTCACAAAGATACTATAAAACAATCACTAAGATTTCAGCTGTGCCCTACAGCAGTAAACCTGGATTGAACTCAAGTGTCTGGAATCAGCTGGAGATCAGCTGAAGTTTGAATTAGGTGGCTCCACAGATTTCAGCTGGGCTCGCTCTTGCATCTGCAGATTAGAAACTGACTAAACTGAGCTGGACTCAACTGAGATGGTCAGGCTGGGCTTCCTCTGCTCCATGTTTCTCTCATCTTCCCCTTAGAATCAACAGGCTATGGGCATGTCCTTCTCATGCCAATGTCAGAAATGCAAGATAAGGAGCCCAACCAATTGGTGCTTGGAAAGCTCTACTTGCATCATCAGCCTAAACAAGGAAGAGGCTAAGGAATGGGGAGTACAGTTTGCCCACCAAGATGGGAAGATGGGGAGTAAATATTTTTAAACACTAGCTAGTTGACCATATAATATAGCACAGGGAAAAAAAGGTAATGTGAGATGATAGTTTAAATAGGGTAGGCAGGACCAGGTTCACTAATAAGGTGTTATTTGACCACAGAAAAAAATAAAATAGAGGGTAAGGCATGGAAATATCCTCAGTAAAAAGGTTTAAAGCAGAGAGAACAGTAACGTCAAAGGCTCTAGGAGCATGCTTGGACTGTGCAGGAACTGCTAGAAAAAAGTGGAGCCAGATTTGAATGGTATGAAGTGAAAGGAGAGACAGTGAGGCCAGGGAGAGCCAGATTTGAATGGTATGAATGGTATGAATGGTATGAAGATTTGAATGGTATGAAGTGGAAGGAGAGACAATGAGGCCAGGGAGAGACACTTGCCAGATCATGTGCAGCCATGGTGAGGAAGTTGGGTTTTATTCTGAGCGAGATGGGAAGCCAGAAAATATTTTGACAAAAAAATGTACGTTATCTGACTTTCACTTTCAAAGGACCACTGCCAATGAGCTTTGGAATCTTTTGTATTAAATACATTTCCTCATTTAAAAAAAAAAATCTCAACTAGGTAGTAAATGGTTATGGTGGGGGAGGGGGAAATGAACTGTATGTTACTTATACCTGGACCCCCTAGTATTTTTTAAATACCTCTTTAATAGCATGCAACTAGTTCAAAAATTTTTGCTGATTTTATTCTAAGAAGATGTGAAGTAACCTAAATGAGAAAATTCAAGAGATTATAACATTATAATGTTAGATGTGAGATTCCCTAAAAGCATCACCATTAAGTCCAGTACTATAATTCTATTAATCCCCTCAGAGGGGTAAAGAAAGAGTATTCTCACAGGACGCTTTTTCTTAACTTTGCCTTGTCCAGGGGCAGTGGCTCCCGCCTGTAATCTCTGCACTTGGGGAGGCTGAGGTGGGCAGATCATTTTAAGTCAGGAGTTCAAGACCAGCCTGGCCAACTTGGTGAAACCCTGTCTCTCGTAAAAATACAAAAATTAGCCAGGCATGCTGGTGGGTGCCTGTAATCCAACCTACTTGGGAGGCTGAGGCAGGAGAATCACTTGAACCCAGGAGGTGGAGGTTTCGGTGAGCCGAGATCACACCACCACAGCACTCCAGCCTGAGCGACAGAGCGAGACTGCATCTCAAACAAACAAACAACAACAAAAAAACAAAACAAACAAACAAAAAAAAACAAAGAAACAAAACTTTGCCTTATCCCAGACCCTTCCTTTTTTATTAGTCTTCAAGTCTTTAAAAGCTATTCCTCAATGTTACTCTTGCCCTTCTTTCCTAAGTCTAGACTGGAGAGTTTACTGCTGAAGTAATTGCTTGTAATATTGTGGTGAATGATCCAGCTGTACTCAAGCTGTTTCTCTCTTCCCTTTTTGGATTTTGGTGAATTTGTCCCTGGCAGCTGAGGGGTACAATACTTACTATATAGATCCATCCACCTTCCTCTCTGATGATGTCAGAAACAACACCTGTCTGTTGAAACAGTTCTCTTTTTATTGACAGAATCATGACATGCTCACTTACTTGCTGGACAGATTATTGCTTTGGGCTGCTGCTTATTTGAAGAAATAGTTCATGGATACAATTTAGTCACTCCTCTGTTCCTCTCCTGTACCACTGTTCAATCCAGGATGATCGAGAGATGTGGCGGCCTTTTCTGCCACTATTGGCGTAAATCTGCAAGCCCAGGATTTAACGGTCTGTTTTCAGTTGGACAGAGGGCCAACAGTCAGGCTGAGCCACTTTAAAATAAACTTTGGGAATGACCAGATGTGACAAAGAGCCACGCTCCCATGGTATCTTTACCAAAGGAGATTTGGCCACACCTAATTTATGTTCTTGGGAAAAAAAAGGAAAAAAAAATGATTTTATAAAACATTTCTGGAGGCAGCAAACTCCAAGTGATATCTGTCAGACAGCCCAGATGAATGGTGCCCAGTGGCATTGTGTGGTCACCCAAATGATACCATCAAAAGAACCTGGACTTTCCTGCCGGGCAGTACCAGGTTCATATTCCCACACGGCTTACTGGACGTATGACCTATAACCTCAGTCAAACTGTCCAGCCTCAGCTGTGAAATGCAAATGATCATGTCTGCTCCATGGAGATGTTGATGAAAATAAACTACAGCGATCATACACAGCTTCTTTTTCCAGAGTTGTAAAATTAGTTCTCAATAAAGGTAAATTCTTCTGCCGCTGATCTTATATCATAACTATTAACCAGCACCTCCATGTTCGTAAAAAGATGATAGGTAGTATTCTTTCATATTCAGTTAGACCAAGAGTTGAAAAATTAAAAAATGTATTTTTCTTGCCAATCTGCCACTTGGGAATGATAATAAGCATCATTCATTCCAAATTATAAATCAGATTATAACAAATATTTTTATGATTAAAGAGCAGCCTACTCCATGTGTAACTTGTACTCAAAGCATGAGAATATGACAGTTACAATGCTATAAAAATAACAAACTTAAGTTTTACAACAAAATACAGTATTTAAATGTTGTATATGAAACCATAGGGAATGATCAAATTAATATTTCTCTCATTCAAAAATAGGAAAGCCATTATACCTCTAGTTTCTCTGACAAGTTAATCTGAAACTACCTTAATAACATGTCCATTTTTAAAACTTTTTAAAATGTAAGATCTAATTGCTCTTAATTTTTACTTTAAAATTGACACCTTTTGCTGTTGCTCAAATTTATCCACAGTCTTCATACTCCTACACTCTAATTCTGTTCCTTCCTTGTCATTGCTTACATTCAGTTTAATCATTTACCCCTCTTCCTGCTGTTCCTTATGTCCTACTACTAAAAAAAAAATCTCTGCAGGCTTTAAAAATCTTTTTTCTCTAAATTCTTCCATTTCTTTCTGCATTTTTTGGCAGAAACCACTGAGGGAATGTATAAATACATAGTGCAATACATTTAGCAATTTTCCTCTCACAATGAATGTCATTTCTCCATTCAAGAAACTTCTCAGCCTTTCCCCAAGTTAGTTCCTCCAATCACATAAGTAGCTGCTACTTCTAAATGGACTAGCAATTTATAGTAAATGATCCCTTAACAATAATTGCATAGATCCAGATATTAGTTGATTAAAAGTGCATTAAACAGTTACATACAAACAAATATTTATCTAACATCACACACTTTTTTTTTTTTTTTTTTTTTTTTTTTTTTTTTTTTGAGAGATGTGCTCACTCTTTCAGCTAGGCTGGAGTGCAGTGGTACAATTACAGCATCTTTGAATTTCTGGGCTCAAGCAATCCTCCCACCTTAACCTCCCAAGTCGCTGGGACTACAGGCATGTCACCTCATCTGGCTAATTTATTTTTTTGCAGAGTTGGCGTCTCACTATGTTGCCCAAGTTGGCTTCCTGGCCACAAGGGATCCTTCTGCCTTGGCCTCCCAAAACCCTGGGTTTACAGGTGTGAACCACCACATCCAGCCTAACTTCACACACTTTTAACTAGAAAGTTCCTTTAAAACACAGATATAGTAACTTCAATATCATGGTCTTCGTAGCATGGAAAAACGGCCTCTGCTGCATTAAGATGGCCTGGTTCTCACCTGCCTTTGTAGACATCAGGCAATCCTTTTGCATATCTTAACAAACTCTTTTTAAGGTTCACAATGTAGCATTTCCCTTAGAAATACCATATGCAAAAGCAAAATACGTTTTTTAATGGTATTCATGAAGCTCAATTTTAGTAGATGCTGGGAATTCTATAATGTTACAAAACGGTTCATAAAATATTGCCATCTGCTACACCAAGTAACAGTTCATTTTCACTGGTTTTAAACGGCTGTGCTTTTATGTGTTTGGGTTTGTGCCTAAACTTCAAGTTCCCTCTGAAAATTCCTTCTGACCTCTGCCTGAGGAAATGAGAAAATCTGCCTTTCCTGTCTCGTTTTATAGGCTTCAGTGAGAGAATGTAAATGGAACAAATGCACTCGGCAAAATTTTACATAAAAATCTTTCACATGCTGCCTGCATGGCTGGCTCTGTTTATCGTACTTCCAGCTTATACTGAAGTAACCACTTGTAGAAGAAATTGCCCCGAGTACTAGTGCTGAAAGCAAACATTTATAGAGTAGTGTGCAGTCAGCAGATGATAAAGGCTTTTATTACAACGGAGGAAAAATTTTGCAAAATAAGTGATCCTGACAGAAAATACAGGATGGAATATAAGCTTCCGATTTGAAAATTATCTAATCCAACTACTTGCTAAGTGATGAAAATGAGACCCAGAGGAGTTTAGCGACTTGCCCAGGGTCTCACCTTTAGGAACAGAGTGTCCAACTTTGGATAAAATGTCTTTGTTGGAATTCAGGTCTTAAAAGAGTTTGCATTAAGTAATCGTATGCACTCTGTTGTTTTCAATTGTTTAGACATTGGCTGAAACCAGCAAATGAGTGAATGAAGTTGGTAATTAGTGATTTGATGGTATTTACTGGACAGAGCCAAAATAAAGAACAACAAAATACAAAGTAACTTTTTTAAATAGAAAAAGGTGAGAAGAAAGAGGATGAAGAGGAGCTGAGAAAGGAAAAGAGGGGCAAGTGAAGGAGGAGGGAAGGAGGCATCAGCATCATAAGTTATTAATTCCGACAGATTGTGTCCATCATCATTCGATATACTTGCCAATTCTTTTTGTTTCTATTCCTGAATATCTAATTAAATGATTACACATTCACTTTTCTTCTTCACTCTCCTAGGATAGTGATATCCTCCTCATATAAATTCTGAGAATACTCCTCTTTAAGAAAATGTGCTTTGCGCCCGTAATGAATTTGGAAAACCGGCCCTGCTCATGGCCTCTGTTTGAACGAGCCCTGGGTGTCCTCGCGTTCACTGCTTTTCTGTTTCTTAATTTTCTCATATAGACTTCTAAGGAGAACACTGTCCTACATTTACCTAAAATGCAGGCTTCCTTTGTCACGTAAGAGGTTGTCTTAGTCCATTCGGGTTGCTCTAACAAGAATACCATAAACTGAGAGGTTTATAAACAACAGAAACGTTTTTCTTACAGATCTAGAGGCCGAGAGGCCCAAGATCGAGGCACTGGTAGATTCAGTGTCTGGTGGGGGCCCATGTACGTATCCATAGACGGTGCTTTCCAGCTGGGTCTTCCCGTGGTAGATTCAGTGTCTGGTGGGGGCCCGTGTACATATTCACAGATGGTGCCTTCCTGCTGGGCCTTCCTGTGGTAGATTCAGTGTCTGGTGGGGGCCCGTGTACGTATTCACAGACGGTGCTTTCCAGCTGGGTCTTCCCGTGGTAGATTCAGTGTCTGGTGAGGGCCCGTGTACGTATCCATAGACGGTGCCTTCCCGCTGGGCCTTCCTGTGGGAGAAGAGGTGATTCACATCTCCGGGGTCTCTTTATAAAGGCACTCATCCCAATAACCTTCCAAAGGTACCACCTCCTCATGCCAAGACCTTGAAGTTTAGAATTTGGCCATACATACTTTGGGTGGACCCAAACATTCAGATTATAGCAAAGATAATATTTTCACCTCATAAAAATATCAATATCCTACTGAAACATTCTCAATAAGAACGGATGCTTAGGCAGATGTACTGGTTATCACAAGGGTCTTATAACTTTTCAATTTCTGATTGAGGGGATATGGCAACACATTATTGAAAACATAAATTTTTTGGAGAATGTATAGAGTTATTAAATATGTCAAATAGCCCCAGCCAATTCATTTTGTTCAGTGGTGTGTGCCTAGCTGAACCATCTTCAGTGTTGACTAGCAATGCCCAGTGACAGGAGATATGAGCAAGGAAATGCGTCTCAATAACCTCAAAGTTTTCACTTCATGATGTCGCAGTTTTTGAAATTGATGTTGGCTCAGAGGCATGGTTTTCAAATGTGAACACTCAAACCAGGTCTCAAGCATTAGTATGCATTAGTTTAAGTAGACTGCTTTCTTCATTGCACATAAATGATATCCCCTGTATTGAGTAAATGGAAATTGTGATTGCAGGGGGGAAAAAGAAAGTAATGAAAAACTGGGGGAAGGAACCATTTTGAAATTGAATTTCCTGCAGGGATATAGAAGCCAGAGAAGGCATCACGATGTTGGCGGGTTAGGGCAGCAAGAAGACGTTGATCAGCTGGAACGGGAGAAGATGATGTGCATAGTTCTAGTACATTCATTATATATACATCTGTATGTTGATATGATTTACTGCATGATCAATGCGTATCTCAATAAATGAATGAGGACAATATGAATGAATCCAAGCATATGCCAAGGTAGCTATGCGGAAGCAATAGCTCTTAAAGTTTGCATCAGCATCATCTGGGAGCTGGTTAGAAATGCAAATTCTTGGACCCCACCCCAGTTCCTTTAAACCAGAAACTCTGTGAGTGAGTCCCAGAAACCTGTGCTTTAATACACCTTTTAGATGATTCTGATGTGGGTTTAGGTTTGAGAACCACTGAGGAAGAGTGAAAAGAGCATCACCCCACGCAGAAGTGTGACTCTCTGGAGCATTCAGGGAGATGAGGTGATCAGATGGCATCATTCACAGAGCCTGAAGACCCCCGAAAAGTGGATTTTTCTTCATCCAGGCAGAATACAAACTGTTACTTGTTCTCAGCAAACGTATTTTCACTTGCCCTGTCTATGTGACTGTCAGGAGCCTCAGGATGTCCAAGCAAGACAGCATCAGGTCCTTACATTCAGCAAGTTGGAATCCCCAACCAGAGTTGGCCTCCTACATGAAGAGGAACCACCTGATGTGCCAAATCTTACATAGGAGCTGCCAGAAACCCCTGCCGAACCGCCCGCTTTGCTTCCCAGCATGTGGCCCCCAAACCACCCGCTTTGCTTCCCAGCATGTGGCCCTAACTCATAGCCAGCGTAGAACCGCTCTCTGCAGGCACACCTTTATTTCATGTCATCTTTTCAAAGAAAAATAAGTGTTCTGCCCCATGGAACAATTAAATATTTCCATTCCAGAAAAACTGACAAAATATGATTGATATCAACAATTATTAGAATCTTACAATAGTCCTCTGAGGACTTGTTCTTCCATGAATATTCAAGTTTATTACAGCTACCCGGAACAGCCACCATGACGATGTGTGTTAGGTACATTAATTCATGCAAAAACCATTAGTGTCTTTTTCTAAGTCCTTACTTTTGTGACGAGGCAGAGTTTCCATTTACTATAGAAGGAAAATGTGTCCCCTACAAAGATACTATAATTGCCCATTTTTAGTGCAATTTTCTTTTACTGATCACAGCCGTAGATTTTCCAAAAGGTTAGGTAACTGACTAATTTAATGCCAAGTATCTTATCTCTAGAGACGTAGGTTAAGAAATGTCACTCTGATTGTCTCCATGGCAAACCATGTCATGTATGGACAACTCCATCTCACTTCTAATTTGACCCAGTTTTCCATATTGCTTAATAAGCACATTACGGTGAATCACTGATGTATTATCCAAGGAATTCTGAAGCTTATGGGTTATCTTCCACTGCACCTGCTTTAATCAGTGTATTGCCTTGGGTATTATGGCCACTTTATCCTTTAATAAAAGAATTGTTAATATCTTCATCTGCAATTTCAAGCAATTTGCAAAATTGGGTTAGCTGGCTTTTATATGGGACTTATTACAAACTCAGTTACTTAATGTGATGTTTTCAGAAATCATTTCTGTGTTTCCAACATCCTCAAATTCATATTTTATTTAAACAAATTGTCAGTATTTAAAGTGATAAAATTCATTTAGGGAGATAAATGGAAATGTGGGATTTTGTTCTAAAGTTATTTTCATGCTATATCTGATATTGTTTTATTGGCTGTTTTTTCTTTAGTTTACAAAACTAAACTAATAGGAACTATAGTGCTTATAACCCTGTATAGTTAAGGATATTTAAAATTGTTTTTGGAGACATTTTTTCTAAGAGATATGATACCATTATTTTATTGTTGTATAGAATAATTCTATTACATTTGAATATGCTGTTTTCTGTATGTAACATGTTAACTGTCATTTTTTTTTTTTTTTTTTTTTTTTTTACAATTTCAACTTTTATTTTAGGTTCATGGGTTCCTGTGCAGGTTTGTTACCTGGGTATATTGTGTAATGCTGAGGTTTGGGGTGTGATTCATCCATCACCCAGGTACTGAGCACAGTACCTAATTATCATCATTAAGAAGGATCCGTTATACCATCTCCTTACAAGTCACATATGTAGCCAATACATAAATACTGAATATGAAACCAGCACATGCAGAATCCATATGGTCTCTACCAGAATGTTAAAGTCTACTCCACACATTTGAAGTTATTCTACTTCATTCAGAAGGAAAACTCTTGTGTCACGGAGGTTTGTTGTACAGAATAGTTCACCTCCCAGGTACTAAGCTTAGTGCGTTATTCTACTTCATTCAGGAAAAAAACTTGTGTGTCACAGAGGTTTGTTGTACGGAATATTCCACCACCCAGGCACTGAGCTTAGGGCTCATTAGTTATTTTTCCTGATCCTCCCCACCCATCCTCCACCCTCCAATAGGCCCCAGTGTGCATTGTTTCCCTGTGTGTCTAACAGTTCTCATCCTTTAGCTCCCAGTTATAAGTGAGAACGTGTGGTATCTGGTTTTCTGTTCCTGTGTTAGTTTACCAAGAATAATGGCCTCCAGACTCATCCATGTCCCTGCAAAGGACATGATATCATTCTTTTTTATAGCTACATAGTATTCAATGGTGTCTATGTACAACATTTTCTTTATCCGGTCTATCACTGATGGTCATTTAGGTTGATTACATGTCTTTGCTATCGTGAAAAGTGCAGCAAAGAACGTACACATGCATATGTCTTTATAACAGAATGATTTCTACCCTTTTGGGTATCTACCCAGTAATAAGATTGCTGTGTCGAATTGTATTTCTGTCTTTAGGTCTTTGAGAAATCACCATTCTGCTTACCTATGTAATAAACCTGCACTTGTACCTCTGACATTAAAATAAAAGTTTCCAAAAAGAGGTACTACTTTTAAAATAATGATCCACTGGCATTTAAGTCTTAGTGCAATGTTCTAAATATGTGCTCTGAATATTTGAGAGGAAAAAAAATAGTTGGTAGGGCTACATCTTCTTTTTAATGCAAAATATATGTGCTTTTAAAATAAGCTTAAATTTTAATTTAAAAAATAAGAAAAAAAGCACTTAAGTCTCTGTGTGTGTCAGCAACCGTGCTCAGGGGCAGGAAAGCTCATCCCTTAAACTCAGTGAGTCCGCAGTTAAGTGGGGAGTCGACTCTGCAGCATGGAAAGCTCATCAGAACGCAGTAATTAACACCTCAAAGCCAAATACCCCTGTCTCCCCAAGAGAAGCTGAAATTCGTGAATTTTTATTTTCTGATCGTTATAGATTACATTTCCTAAAACCTTGAACGTGATTACCTCCTTTATAATACCTGCAGTGCCAAGGAACTGGAGAATTTGTGTAAGGTAATTAATCGAGATTTCTGCTGCTTTATTGTACCCAAAATTTTAGTGTTTCTTGCTTATTATTTCAAGTGGTAGCTAGTTCTTTGTTTGGCATGTATCTACAGGCCAGCAAGAAAACATTTTATCTCATTTAGTGAACAATTTTTAAAGAGAATAAAAGGAAATTTTCTACATAAAAAAATGTTACTAATATTGATTATAAAACCCTAAAAGTCCTATTAACTAGGGACATTTTTTCTCAATCCCGTCACTATGCAGGGCCCTATTTGGTCAACTATCTATGCTTTTCAGACTTTATGTCCTATTCCCTTATTATTTACTTAAACTAACTTAATACTGTGCAATTGCAGTCGCCAACCTTTTTGGCAACAAAGACCAATTTCAAGGAAGGCAATTTTTCCTCAAACGGTGGTGGTAGGGATGGTTTCAGGATGTATCAAGTGCATTGTATTTATTGTGCACTTTATTTCTGTAATTATATTGTAATATATCATGAAAAAGTGTACAATTCTCATAATGTAGAATCAGAGGGAGCCTGAGCTTGTTTTCCTGCAACTAGATGGCTCCATCTTGGGGTGACGGGAGGCAGTGACGGATCATCGGGCATTAGATTCTCATGAGGAGCAGGCAGCCTAGGCCCCTCGCGAGCGCAGTGCACAACAGGGCTCATGCTCCTGTGAGAGTCTAATGCCGCCACTGATCTGGCAGGAGGCGGAGCACAGGTGGTAATGTGAGCAGTGGGGAGACGCTGTAAATTCAGATGAAGCTTTGTTCACTCGTCTGCCACTCACCTGCTGTGTGGCGCGGTTCCTAACAGACCGCAAACTGCTATCAGTCCATGATCCAGGGGTTGGGGAACCCTGCTCTATGGAAAACTACATACTCATAGCTCCCTCCATAAAACGTGAAAAGACCTTTGCCTTGTGTGAACCTGCTTTGAAAAATAGTTGTCACCTGTTTTTTTCTGAGCAAAGGCTATAGATCTCTGCCTTTTTCTAAAATATTTCTCATAGTTAAGGGTTGCTGTTTGTACTGAAGTGAAACTGTATAGAACCGGATTACACACAAAATTTTGCTTTTTATAATTAAAAAATAAAGTAGGCTACTATTGCTTTGGTGTGCCATACGTAAATTAAGACTACAGTCGTGGATCTTAAAATAACAACAATTTGTTAGATCAAAGAAACAAACAAACAAAATTTCACATTTTTCCTTGCTCACCATTCTAAATTCCATAAACTCTCACTAGACCAAAATATGGAAACATGGAAAAAGAAAATGAAAGAATTATATGAGATGTCACTCATAAGATTTGGTTTGCATCTAAGCTCAATCACTCTCCAGCTACAACACATTGAGCAGCCGTCTTCACCTCCATCTCCTGTCCAGAGATTGTGAAATCAGCCCTGCCTTTGTTATCATCAGGGGCTGCAAAAAGCATCAGGTGGCATAATCCATGTGAACCTGCTTTGTGAACTTCAAAGTGTTATATAAATGGTTGAAGTTTTTGCTGGGAAGGACTTGGCAGCCACAGGGGCGTTATCAAGATGATGTTGGAATTGCTCAGGCCTTCTTTCCGGAGAAGGAAGCGCTCAGACTTGAGCTCTTACGCAGATAGCCCTTAACGTGATTCTACATGATTAACTGCTTTGGGTTGAAGTTATGTCACTTTTTAGGCTAATGATTTGTGGTTATGCAGAGAGATTTTCATCTATCATATGTAAAACTGAGGCACATTGAGTTATGACAGTGTTGAACACCATTGGTGGCTTAAATGGAACACCTATCCTTTACGTAAGGCGAGTTGGGTTTTTGAGGTTTTTGCAGAATTTCTAACAAATATTTTTTCCAAAAAATGTTTACTCAGAAAATCTCTGGTTATGTGATAATGAAAACTCATATCTTTGAAATGTCTTATGATGACATTTGGCAAGGATCAGTGAGAGTCTTCTCAAATATTAGAAAAACCAAAATAAATGTATGAGGGCAAATTCTAAAGGATGCTTTATGTTCCTGTTATTTAGCAGTTTTCTGAATCTCAAAATGATAGCTAATACTTTTTCTCAGAAACAAAATGTATGATATTATTATTCTTTCTCTCCGTTGTCATGTAATGAATGGAAGTGCAGACAGGGTACAATTAAGGCCTATAAGGTTTTCTTTTTCAAAATTTTTCCTATGTGTCCTTGATATCTTTTCTAAATAATTGTTATCCCCTAAACCCTCTAAATGTTATAAGGGAGTAAAACTTCTGGAATACTCAAGCCACAGACTCACATTTTTGCTCTGTTTGTCTTTAGAGACAGGGTCTCACTTTGTCCCCCAGGGTGGAGTGCAGTGGCACAGTCATAGCTCACAACAGCCTCAAACTCCTGGGCTCAAGCAATCCATCTGCCTCAGCCTCTCGAGTGGCTAGCACTGCAGGTGTGTGCCACTATACCTGGCTAATTTTTTAATTTTATTTTTTTTGTAGAGACAGTGTCTCTCTTTGTTCCCAGACTGATCTCTAACTCCTGACCCCAAGCAATTCTCCTGCTTCAGCCTCCCAAAGTGCAGGGATTACAAGAGTGAGCCACTGCACCCAGCAAGACTCACGTATTTTTTTGCTTTCTATTCTATCACATCCTTTTTATGATAATAGACCTCAGTGACATAATCTATGGGATTAAAAGGGGAAAAAGAATGTAAAAATGTAAAAAAATAGAGGAACCAATGTAATAGCTTACTATCTTTAAAAGTGTTATTGATAAAAATATGTAGATTTTCTATTTCAACAATAAATGAAACTTCTAATACTTTAGTAAAACTTCTCACATGGAGCTTCTGTTTAAGTTTTTAAAATAAGCTCAGTGGTCCAGGAAATAACACTCCAAACACCAGTAGTCATAATACTTTCTCTCCGACTCATATGATCAGGGCAGAAGTTCGAGCCTAGTTTACTTAGGTTCTCTGTTTAGAGTCCTAGAAGGCTGCACTCTGGGGGAAATCCAGCTGCAGCTACAGACTCATCAGATCTCCACGGGTGAAAGATCTTCCTAGTTCCCTCAGGTTGTTGAAAGAATTCATCTCTTTGCAGTTGTAGAACTAAATTCCCCATTTTCTTACTGGCTGACTGCTCCTAGAAACTGCCCACAATTCCACATGGCTATCTCCGTGGACCCTTTCACAATCTGGTAGCTCACATCCTCAACACCAGCAAGAGAGACTCTCTCTGAGTTTAGCCTGCTAAGATAGAGAGTTATACAATGTACGGGAATCACAGAAGTGACATCATTACCTTTGCCATATTCTACCATTAGAAGCAAGTCTCAGACCACACTCACACTTAAAGAGAGAGGATTACACAACCATATAAACACTGGGAGTCAGGGATCATCAGGGTCAACTTAGGTCCTTTCTGCCTCAAAGTGAAAGTGTTTGCATTAGTTTTCTATTGCTGCATTACAAATGACCCAAATTAGCAGCTGAAAATGCAAACGTATGACCTCACAGATTCTGTGGGTCAGAGTTTTTTCACAGCATCACTGAATTCTTTGCCCAGGAGTTTACTTGGAAGACCTCAAGGGGTTCTTTGGGGCTACTATCTTATGACCTCTTGGCCGTCTTCCACACCATTCAGAACATTGACAGAATTTAGTTCCCTGGGGTTGTAGGACTGATGTTCTTGTTTTCTCGCTGGCTGTTGAGCTGGACAGTTCTCTGCTGTTAGAGAAGACCTGCCATTGCCTGCCATGTGGTCCTCTCCACAGCATATCAGTTGCTCCTTCAAGACCAGGAGGGGTACATCTCTGCTACTTTGAATCTCTGCTCCTCTGCCACTGACTTCTAGACCCAGATTTAAAAGGCTCATATGATAAGGTCCATCCTATCTAAATACTCTCCCTTTAATTATATCTCCCCAAATCCTTTTTTTCCATGTGAAAGAATATAATCCCTGCAGTGATATCCCACCATACCCATAGGGGGCAGATGTCTTGGAGGCCACTTGAGAATTCACGGGGTTTAGGATAAAGGACACACACACAGAAAGGGTGTGTCAGGAATTTGCCTTTAAAATCCTAGAATTGCTTTTATTGAAATCACACACATACAAAGTTAGAAAATCAAGTTTACTATGGAAATTGTAGCCTTTGTCCTACTATCTAGAAGGACAATTTTGTGGTATTTATTTTTGTGCAGTTCTTACTTTTCTTCTTCTTCCTCTATTTGGCGAGAGGGCAAAATCTGATGATTATGGGAGGCTGAAGCAGCAGCATCGCTTGAACCCGGGAGGTGGAGGTTGCAGTGAGCCCAGATTGCACCACTGCACTCCAGCTTGGGTGACAGAGTGAGACTCTGTCCGCAAAAAAAAAAAAAAAAAAAAATCTAATGATTAGAACACAGGTACTGACTTCTTTTTTTTTTTTTTTTTTTTTGGCCTCTTTTAGGTTCTGTCACAACCTAAAACATTTCTCAGTGACTCTAAAGAAAAAATATTTGTAATGAATGGGTTTTATAAGAGATAAGAACTTACACTCTGTTCATTGCTGAAATGGGAAATTACCTGCCCTACCTTAAAAATATCAGGATAAATGGAAGCCACAGTGACATAGTAGGAAGGGCACTCAACTAGAAGAGGAGAGCCTAGAGTTCTGGTCCTGATAGCCTGAGCAAGCCGAACATTTTTGGCAGAATCTTAAAGTGTCTGGGCTTCAGTTTTCTCATGTACAAAATTACAAAGTTAAACCACACAGTGAATTCTCATCCAGCTTTAAAATTTTATGATTTTGTGGTTCCAAAGTGAAGTAAGTATGTAGTAAGAAGTTTTCACCAAACATCGTCAGTAGCAAATGCATACTCTCATGAATAATTAAAAAATTGTTTTATTTATAGCTTCTTCTCACGTGGCCATTTGAGTTCAAAATTTTATTTGAGTTATTGTTACTTTGAGCAAAATAATTGTATTAAATGATAATTTTAACTTTTATATATGTAAATCTAGGTGAATTAAATTATAAAAGCTGCCAAAAGTACATAAAGATATATGGTTTTAAATAAAAAAAGATTTTCTAAATATTCTTTTATAAACATTTAATGTTTTAGTTAATGAGGTATTTTTATACTTATTGAATTAGAGAGAAAATATACCTGAAACAAAAAGCCTTTCAATAAATATTTTTTCTTCAAGGTTTTCAAAATGAACATATTAGGACATGCCTCAAATTGAAATGAGTATTTCCAAAATAAAACAATAGTATATTATTTGCCCTGCTCATCTGTGATTATCCTGGGCTGCTATTTAAAGATTTTCTTTAAAAAAAGAATGCTCTCCTAAATGCCAAGTGCTTTTGCTTGCGTTATGTCCACCCTTTTTGGTATGGAAGCCTTTTGTTCCTTAAAATGTCACAATATTTTCTACCTTCCACTTCCTCCTTTTTATGAAGAAAGAAATTATTTATCTGTTTTCTCAGGGCGAAAGGATGGATCCCCATCACCAAAGTTAAAGAAAATCAGGATTGATGCCCATCCTCGCTGTCACAACCTAAAACATTTCTCAGTGGGATTGTGTGACAGTAACGATCCAATTGCAGATCAATGCTGAACACTTTGGCAGAGTTGGCTGTAGAATGAATAGTCTTCTCTCCTTTTGGGTCAGTGGAACCCCAATAGTTCTGATTTTTACAAATCTGTTTGGTTTCCTAGTGTTAGTAGTGTCTATTGTTAGTAAGTTTTAATAGCAAAGCAAAATGCGTATTATTTGACACGAAGAAAAAAAGTTTACATTTTGCCAGAAGGACTCTCTATACTGAGGTTAAGAGTTATTCTAGAGTGCTCACAGTTCAGGACTGTGAGAAATGATGCAAGTAACTCTTGTCACTCTAATATGTCGTCATGATAAAATTGTTCGTGGAAAAAGGACACATATTTTTATATTTTTTTAATCTAAAAAAATGCAACCCCAAACTTGAGAAAATCCCAGAATGAGGACCACAGACAGAAACTGTCAGATTTAAGACAAGAAAGTGTGGAATGTCAATCGCATTAGTTATGTGTCTCTGAGCTTTCTTATGGCTTATATCCTGTAGTCTACATTTTTATTCAGGGTTATTTAAAGCTTTAAAAATCAATATATTAAAAATAACAGACAAAAGAAAATTGAATAGGACAACTCCCCTAATTAAAAGGCAAATAGTATAGAATCAATTCATTTGATCCTCAATGAAGGTTAATTTTGTGTGTGTGTGTGTGTGTGTGTGTGTGGGCCGGGGGCAGACGATGGAGTCTCGCCTTGGGTTCCTCAGGCTGGAGTGAGCGGCGCCATCTTGGCTCCCTGCAAGCTCCGCCCCCCGGGTTCCCGCCATTCTCCTGCCTCAGCCTCCCGAGGAGCTGGGACCACAGGCGCCGCCACCGCGCCCGGCTAGTTTTTGTATTTTTAGTAGAGACGGGGTTTCACCGTGTTGGCCAGGCTGGTTTTGAACTCCTGACCTCATGATCGGAGCTCCCAAAGTGCTGGGATTGCAGGCCTGAGCCAAGGCGCCAGGACTAAGATCAAATTTTTTAAAAAGTAATAGGTATCATCGCATCAGCTGCAGCAGCGTATGATCTCCCGTACCGCATTCGACGCTCAGTCTTCCCCAATCTTGTAAATTTATACTTGCATGCACGTACAATGACTCATTCTACTTATAAATCCGAAGTAGTTAACAATTAGGTTGAATGAGAGAGATTGAGTTAGCAAAGGAATGTGGAAGTTACTGGAGAACTAGCTGCATTGTATATGAATTACAGAATGCATTAGATAAAAAGGAAATCAGAAATGTGCTGCCTGGCATTGACTCCTTTAAGCAACTCCTGGTATGTATGACATTAACAGAATGATATTCTACCTTTGTTTTGCCCTTGTTTAGGCATTATTACTTTGAAAAGCTACACCTATATTGAAAATTTTCTTAAGAAAATGCATGCATTACAGTCAAACATTGCTTCCTTCTGGAAGGAGAATTTGAGCTTTCAGATTGTATTTTTATTCTTATATTCTCCCCTTTATTCCCTCTCACCAGTACTTTGTAAGTTGTGGGACTGGAGACTGGTAATGAAACAAACAAGCCAGGTGCAGTGGCTCACGCCTACAATCCCAGCACTTTGGGAGGCCAAGGCGGAAGGATCACCTGCGGTCAGGAGTTCAAGACCAGCCTGGCCAGCATGGGAAAACCCAGTCTCTACTAAAAATACAAACAAACAAATTAGCTGGGTGTGGTGCATGGTGGTGGGCGCCTGTAGTCCCAGCTACTCTGGAGGCTGAGGCAGGAGGATCACTTGAACCCGGGGAGGCGGAGATTACAGTGAGCTGAGAGCGCCACTGCACTCCAGCCTGGGTGACAGTGTGAGACGCCACCTCAAAAACAAACAAACAAGCAAACACCCCCAAAACTTAATCTAGCACTGTTAACTGTTATTAGCACGTTTAAAATATAGGCTCAATAATAAAAGCAGTTTCAATTTTGGGCTATATTAGGCTTTTAAAATCACCTGTTTAATTTTATCAATCTGGTTTCAATATTTGTTATTGAGAATAGATGAGAATTAGCTTTGTTGACTAAACAATCTGCCTGGTGTATTAAAGATATTAGATATGGCCTGTTTATGTGTTTGCTCCTTTTGACCATGCGTGTTCTTTCATAGACTCTGCCCACGGTCTGTTTGCTTTCTAGGGCAGCACTAAAAATTATTTTGAAGGTCATCCTTCACTTCAGGTTTCCAGGAAACTTACTGCACATGTTCTGTCTTAGATGGCAAAATTGTCACAAATCAGAACTTTGACATTTAGTTTTCAAAAGGGCATAAAGAAAAAAAAAAACAGAGAGGAAAAATAATCAACTCAGTTCCTTTGTTTCTGAGTTTTGCTGTCATATGGTCAAATTTCTCCATGCCTTACTCTTTTTACCTGATTTTTCCATCGTCCTATATGAATTAGCCATAACCACGTACTACACACGGCTTTCTTTTTAGAGTAAATAGAGGATCCTCATTCAACTAACTTGGGCTTTCTGACAGTTATCCATGTTTTTCCACTAAAATGACAAACACAACAGAAAGGACATGACTGAATGACTTCTTCATATTTTATAGTAACATTCTAGCAATTTTTATAATGACTTTAAATAGTTTTATAATTGGATATAATAATGTAATTATGATTTTATAATTTAATTTCTACATTGTACATTAGTTATAGTCACATTATGTTTTTAAAATAATAAAATATAATGCCTCACAGTTGAAGTATTTGCACTCACTGGAAGAGACATCCGTATTTAAAACAGAAAAAGGCAATGAAACAGAATGACATGTTTGGGGCATGTTTTTGCACATATGCGTAGCATTGTGGCTGTCTCAATATTTAAAAGTAGGTAGAAATGTATTTGACTGTTGCTGTCAACCATCACACTTTCTTAGCCTCTTTTGGTTCTTTAGTTATTTTCAAGTTGCTAAGCTCACCCAACAACACAAGTCTTCCTGACATCTGGCACTATTTTGTCTTTCTCTAAAACAAACCCGTGATATTAACGTATCTTAGCAGTTGAATCCAAAACATGTAGACAAAAAATTATATATATGTATAATTGTATATGCATGTACAAAAAAAATTTCATGTACATAACAGTAAAAAAAGTCCATCCAGTGACTTTCTTGATGAGTCTCAAATATCAAAATATTAAAAGGTTGCTTTAGGATGTTATTTTATTTTTGTTTCTCCATATCTAATTATTTTCGAAAAGTTCATTCTCTTCCACTAAAATATTAAAACATATTATTTTTTCCTACATGTTTCCTTGCATTTTCAAACTTTATATTCTTTATGTTGACATCTTATGTTATGTGAAGGCTTCAGTTTTTCTTGATGACACTCACTGATGCTATCTCTTCCCATTTACTATCGACTTCATTCCCAAACTAGTAAAGCTGTTCGAGCACAGCCTTCTACTGCTGGCCCCTGAGCCCTTTGCTAAAGCAAGTTTTGTCTTGTACCTCTGCAAGGCACTGAATGCATCTCCCCTTTCTTCTCAAAGTTATCATGAAATATCTCAATAACAAAAAATAATTTTTATCCCTTTTATTTATTTTTAACTAAAAGCTTGATTTCCTGAATTTGTTCCACAAATGAATGAATCTAAAGAGATACTTAACACAAAATTGAGGGGAAATCTGCTTTTAAAGTACGTCCATAAGATCCAGCAATTTCACTCCCAGGCGTGTACCCCAAACAACTGAAAACAGCTAAAAGGATATGTACATGAATGTTCACACTAGCACCAATCACGATGGCTAAAAGGTGGAAACAATCCAAGTATTCATCAATGGAAAAGTAGACAAACTAAGTGTGGTATATACATGCAATGAAATATTATTCACACATAAAATGAAGGAAGTACTGATACATCTGTAGGGAAGGCAAAATTTTACCTCTACCTTCTTAGGGTGCTTTAGCTGAGCCTGCGAATTAAACTGACATAAGATAAATTAAGAGGAGAAAGGCATACACATTTATTAAATACACATTTTATGTGGCACAGGAGTCTTCAAAAGGAATGAAGATGGAAAAGAGTGGCAAAACCTACATACTTTTATACTCCATTGAATAAAGACATGCAATTGTAGAAAAGTAACTAAACTATGTGGGGAGGCTAACGGAAGATGGAATTATTTTAACAAGGTCTGTTGGTACAGAATTTTGGGGGTCTCGACCTCCCATACTTGATGACAATGTTATATTCACTGTGGTACAGGGAGGAGATCTTCCATACGGGGGTTTTGTCTCCTGTTCTCAGGAAGAAAAAGGGGAGCGTTTGAGTGCATTTGTACCTGCTGTTTCTTTAAGTGACTTTAGCTCACAATAATCTTTATGCCAAACTGGCAGAAGCTGGGGTGGTGTATTCTGTTACTCTTGTGCTATAATGTGGAGACACCTCAAAAGCATTATGCTAAGTGAAATAAGCCAGACAAAAAAGGACAAATGCTGCATGGTTTCATTTATAAGAAATATTCAGAATAGTTGAATCCATAAAGACAGAAGAGATATTAGAGATTCCAAGGGCTGGAGGAAGTAGACGATTAGGAGCGACTGCTTAATGGATATAGGGTTTTCTTTTGGGGTGATGAAAATATTTTGGAACTAGATATAGGTGGTGACTTCTCAACATTGTAAATGTACTGAATACCACTGAATTGTATCCTTTAAAATGCTTAATTCCATTTTATTTAAATTTCACCTCATTTTTTTTAAAAGCAGGGAAAATACCCCACATGTGTGTTCGAAGTTAACATTTGCAAATAGATGAAGACAAATATAGCCTATGGAATCTAACTCTTTAGTATACCATTAATTTTTACTAATTTAGTATTGCTTTGTATTTATCTTCATTTCGCTTTCTTTCTTTCTTTCTTTCTTTTTTTTAATCTGATTCTGGAGTTTAAGACACATACAAAAAATGTGATAGCCCTACAACTGCCCTAGGTTATGTTTTATTGGTGAATTAATATCTCATTTAGTGGTTGAAGATATTTGAGTGTGCCTGAGTTGTGTATTAATGGAGTGCTAAAACACGCCCTGTCATGTCTTAATGCCACCAGACAACCTCATATTCAATAAGTGAAAAGCGATTAAAACTTAAATGTCTTACCACTGAAGTGCTTACTAACTTAGATGAGATTAAATGATTAATCATTTGTTCACTAGCAATCATAAATCTTTCTCCATTCTAGTATTAGGATTTTTTTTTTTTTTTCTGGATCATTTAGGCCATAGACCATTTTCTAGGTTTTTTTAGATTGTATGTGCTCTGTTCTTTCTTTTAAAGCATTCTCAAGCATATGGAAGAAACATATGGACAACCAGTTATGCTATGAAAGTCCTTGAAAATTGAGTGAAAATGTTCACATAACGGGGTTTTACAGCAGGTCTCATATGTAATGAAGAACACCTATGTTATCGGAATACAAAATATGAAATCCATATGTGAGATAAATCCAGTGTCAGTCTGGGTATTTCTTTTGCATCAATAATTTAGAAGAGTGATGGACATTTCTTACTACAATGATGCATGGTTTTATGTTTCTGTGGAAGTGGAGTGTTTTAAGAAATATATACCTATTAATATTTTGTAATGAATTTAATTAACAGCCATATTGTACTTCTTGAGGTCAGAAAAGTAATATCGTAGAGTGGAAGCATTTCCAGAATTGTCTTTGGAGTCTGCCTACAGGCAAAATGTTGCATGACTTTGAGCAAACTGCTTTACTTCAATAAGCCCTCAATTTTCTTTATCTATAAAGTGGAATAATTTTCATTTCAAGATTGTTGTAACAGTTAAATGGATTCATCTATAAAACGTGTCTGGCATACTACCCAGCTCCTCAACCACTTCATCTTCACGTGACAAATATTGCTCTTCATTCTTTAAGTTTCAATTAAAATTCTTAAATTCAATTATTTCATTTTCATCTTCAGAGAAAAATGAATAGATGGATTAAGAAAAGAGACTGGCCATAATTAATCTATAAAGTTAATGAAGTTTCCATAAAAACCCATCTGGGGGGTACCTTCACAATGTTACTAAATCTCATCTAGAAAAATAAGTGATTTGTGAATGCCTCAGATTCTGTTCTAGGACCTATTACCTTTATAAGTCCCTGGATAATTTCATATGTTACTAAAGGCTTATTTACTTCCATATTTTGAAAACTGATAAATGTACTTCTCCTGTTCCCCAGATTCTCATATCCAGCAGGCTACTTGATTTCCCAGTGTGGATCTCTAATAAGCATCTCAGAGTTAAACTTAACATGCTCCGAGCTGAAATCTTGACGCCCTGGAGTCCTTCCCAGTTTCCATCATCTTGGTAAATGGCAACACCACTCATCCAACTGCTAAAGTCCAAAACCTTACAGTTTTTTAATTTCTCTATTGTTTTTACAACCCCTATCCAAAATATCAGCAAACCATTTTACCTATTTTCCAGATATGTCCAGAATCTGACCACTTCTCATCAACCATCCTGTTATATGGTATCCCATTCCACCATCTAATACTGCAATAGACTTGTGGCTTGTGCTTCACCTTTCACTCTTGCCCCTCTATGGTCTGTTTATTATTTAATAGTCACAATCAACCTTTTAATAGCCAAATCAATTTATGCAATTTATGGCTCCAAACTCTACAAAGCTTCCCATTGCTTTTAAAAGAAACAAGCCCTTAAAAGGCCAAATCACCTTTTGCTGCTTCTGTCTCCTTGGCCCACGGCGCTCCAGCCACAGTGAACATTATGTGGTTGTTTTTCAAACACTGCCTGATACTCCTGCCTCAGGGCCTTTGCATGTATACTTTTCTTTGATTGGAATGACTCATCTCCGGCTATTTTTCACTGTCTTGCTTTTTTTCATGCCTCCGTTTAAAAATCTCTCTCTCGCTTGCTGAAAGGCTCACCACAGCCTCAACCTCTCATGCTCAAGCAATCTTCCCACATCAGCCTCCCAAGTATCTGGGAGTACAGGTGTGTGCCAGCACACCAGGCTAATTTTGTTTAATTTTTTAAAGATGAGGCCTCACTGTGTGGCCCAGGCTGGTCTCAAACTCCTAGGCTCAAGCCTTCCTCCCACTGTGGCCTCCCAAAGTGCTGGGATTACAGGCATGAGCCACCACACCGGACAGTGTCCCGTTTTTAAAGGGGAATTCTCCAACTACTGTATCTAAAATAATATCTCTTGTCTTGTGTGATGATTAATTTTATGTGTCACCTTGGCTAGGCTGTAGTGCCCAGTTGTTTCGTCAAATATAAGTCTAGATGTTGCCATGAAGGTGGTAGTTACAGGCAATTCACATTCAAATCAGTAGATTTTGAGTGAAGCCTAATCCTCTCTATA
This sequence comes from Mandrillus leucophaeus, assembly GCF_000951045.1. Classification (NCBI taxonomy): domain Eukaryota; kingdom Metazoa; phylum Chordata; class Mammalia; order Primates; family Cercopithecidae; genus Mandrillus; species Mandrillus leucophaeus. The sequence continues at coordinate 73,512 of NW_012108086.1, forward strand.
ATATGGGTGGGCATTCTCTATTCAGTTGAAGGTGTTAACAGAAAGACTCAGGTTTCCCAAAAAGCAAATAATTCTTCCCACAGTCTGTCTTGACTCAGGCTGCAACATTAACTTCTGCCAGAATTCCCAGCCTGCTGGCCTGCCTTATAGAGTTTGCACTTTCCAGCCTCCACAATCACATAAGCCAATGCTTTATTCCTTAACCTGCCTTATTTGTCTTCATAACTCATCACTCCCTCACGTTATATTTTAAACCTCTTTGTTTACTCATTCATTGTCTGCCTTCCCAATTTGAAGATAGGTTTCAAGAAGAAAAAATTTTCAGTGTTAATCCAGGAATGAGAGTCAAACACCCAAACGCTGGAGGAGGGCGGATTTTAAAACTCGGGGTGCTGGGGGGACAGTAAAAATAGTTTATTTTATTTAATTAATTTTTATTAGAGATAATCTCGATCTGTCACCCATTGGAGTGCAGTGACACCATCACAGCTCGCTGCATCCTTGACTTCCTGGGATCAAGCAATCCTACTGCCTCAGCCTCCTAAGTAGCTGAGACTACAGGTGCAGGCCACCACACCCGACTAATTTTTGTACTTTTTGTAGAAACAGGGTTTCATCATGTTGCCCAGGCTGGTCTCCAACTCCAGGGCCAAGCAGTCTACCCACCTGGGCCTCCCAAAGTGATGGGATTACAGGTGTGAGCCACCGTACCTGGCGAAATAGTTAATTTTAGAGGAAAATATGGAATATAATATATAGCCATACAAGGGCAGCTGTAAGGTGATTCCTGAAGTGCCTAACTACCCTAGGACCAGAGGAAGTGACCCTGCGAAACAAAGTCAGTACAGAAGCTCCTACTTTCCCTAAACAACAAATTCCTCTGCAGACGAAGGAGAGGGGGGTACCACATTTGTTACCTTCTTCACAAAAGCAGTCACATCAGTTTTTCATGACAGAGTGACAGCTCTGGAAAGCTCTCCACATTACTCAAAAATCTATGAGATAAAAGGTAATTTTTATTTTATTAAAGTCAGTTCTAGAAGATAAAGTTGGAAGTTGGATATCTTTGCATGGTGATTGCATGGTTCAAAGTTTTCTGAGATCCTTCTTCTCAATTTTGAACAAGGAAAGAATAAAAACAGTATAATTTTTTAATAAAATGATAGGTATCCAGTATAGCATTCCTCAAAAGAAATGCTATTTTTCAGGGACTATGAATTATCACTTGACATGTCCTGTGTACAGCAGCTTCCAGGCTGTGTCATAATTCTAGAAGGCCTGGCTTGACACTGCAGGGAGGGCTGGGAAGCACATTTGTCATAAATCTCGTAACTTATCCTGCCAAATATCAGAAAAGCTGGAAATGAATGCCAAAAGGCTATTATTGCATCTATTTATACACTATTCACTGTATTATTATGTATCAGAATTGGATTTTATTTTAAACTAGATTTTATCAATTTGAAGGTTAATTTTATTTTGGAAAGGGACTTAAATTATTTCTCTTAAAGTTCTTTCAAAGTTTGAAATAAATTGTTTAGTTTGCATTATACTTCAGAGAAACGTCTACTGCTGGTTTGTCTTCTCAAGGGAGGGATCAAAGTCTCTGCTATGTATAATAATTGGACCCAAACACTCCAGTAATGATCAATTTCAGCCCATTATATTATCCGAATCTGCTACTGTGGAAAGTGAAGGAGATGTGAAGAATCAGAGTCAGAAATGACGGTAATACAAATACGTTTTCAAATACCATGCTAAATTTATTTCAAGGGCTGTTAACTCATTCTTCCACTCAACAGGTATTATTAAGTGTTCAATTGTGCCAGGTATGTGGAGTAGTAGTGGACAAAATGGCCTAAATCTAATACTGCAACAATCTTTTCATGTTAAGTAAAATCTCCCAGCTAATAGGTAACAGAGCCAGAATTTGAACTCAGTTCTGACCAGAATTCAGAGCCTGTATTTTACTTTGCTTCTTTATCCTAAAGTATATTTTCTCTTACTTAATGAAACAGATTTAATTAGAAAGGCTCAAATCTATGAATTAAATACAGGGATATCATTTGTATAATATTTTATATTAACAGGGGACAGAAAATAAATATACTCAGCGGGTGGGAGTGGTTAATGTCTAACAGTAAGCCTTACCTCCAGCCTTTTTACATGTATGCTGTCTGACTTACTGTCTTTAAAGGACACTGTTATTTTTATAGTTTCTGGAAGAGATTGATTGAAACTTCAACTATTGTGGAATTAATTTGAAAGTTTTCAAAACTACTCGTTTTGCCACAGAGGATACTTTTAAAATAGACTCCCATAATCTTTAATGTTCAAACATTTATAATAATATATATGGTTTTCAGAAGCATACAGGATACAGTGATCATTTTAAAGTATTCATGACATCAATTATGTTTTGTGAAAGATATAATACATCAGACTTTGCTAGGACAATGCAGAGACAGCCCAGAATCATGAAGGTGGAAGTAAAGACGATTTTCTTCTGCCTTAATAGTTTTAATTGCAGGATACAGTAGAATACAGCTGCTCCTCCCTTCAAAGTTTCATTTCATTGCCTGTCTAGAAGCTGTCACACCATGCCTGCCACTTGACTGTTCTGTCACCCAATGCTGTTCCACCTGAACAAATTTGTGGCAATATGTGCTGAATGCTCCGTTTCTTTGCTCTAAAGTATAAACGCACTGTGCACCACTGAAATAGGAGTAGTTTCAGCTAGTTGATGTAAACTTATTTACCAAGAATAATATAGCAAGGGCTCCACCGGCATCAATAAAATTTAAAGTTTAGGATTGACATTTTACTCAGAAATAAAACTAGCAATTTGCTTCATACATCCTTTTTAAATTTTTGAATTTTAATTTTTACTGTTTATGGATACATAGCAAGTATACATATCTATGGGGTTCATGAGATGTGTGGATACAGGCCTGCATTGTGAAATAAGCACATCATGGAGAGTGGGGTGTCCATCCCCTCAAGCATTTATCCTTTGAGTTAAATGTGAAATCTTGTGATGATTTGAACAAGGTGACATAGTTAAGTATAAAGAATATCAAATCCTTTATTTAATATGTCTACAGGTCTTTTAAACAAGAAAAAAAAAAGGAATTAAATCAACCCCTGAAAAACAGCAAACTTGCCAAGAAAAATGTAGACTATTTTTTGAAATATATTATCTAAAATCCCATTAAAAAGTTTAGCTTTCATGGAACAACCATGTATTAGTCAGGGTTCTCTTAGAGGGACAGAACTAATAGCATATATATATACACACACACACACACATATATATGTATATATTATATATATATAGATATATATTTGTGTTTATATGTATATATTATATATATAGATATATATTTGTGTGGGTGTGTGTGTGTGTGTAAAGGGGAGTTATTAAGTATTAACTTACATGGTCACAAAGTCCCACAATAGGCTGTCTGCAGGCTGAGGAGCAAGGAGACCCAGTCCGAGTCCCAAAACTGAAGAACTTGGAGTTTGATGTTTGAGGGCAGGAAGCATCTGGCATGGGAGAAAGATGTAGGCTGGGAGGCTAGGCCCACCTTTCCTTTTCATGTTTTGCTGCCTGCTTTATATTCGCTGGAAGCTGATTAGTTAGTGCCCACCAGATTAAGGGTGGATCTGCCTTCCCCAGCCCACTGACTCGAATTTTAATCTCTTTTGGCAACACCCTCACAGACACACTCAAGATTAATACTTTGGATCCCTCAATACAATCAAGTTGACACTCAGTATTAACTATGACAAGTCCATATCATCTCACTACTGGGTATACATTCAAAAGAAAAGGTATCAGTATATTGAAAACATGTTTGAACTCTCATGTTCATTGCAGCATTATTAACCAAGATATGAAATTAACCTAAGTGTCCATCAACAGATGAATGGGTATAGAAAATGTGGTATATATTCCCAATGGAGTACTAGTCAGCCTTATTACAAAAATAAAATTTCGTGACAACACAGATGAACCTGGAACATATTAAGTTAAGTGAAATAAGTCAGGCACAGAAAGAAAAATACCTCTCAATCTCACTTACATGTAGAATATTGAAAAGTTGAAGGTCATGAAAACAGAGAGTAAAATGGTGATTAGTGGATGGTGGGAGGTGAGGTTATAGGGGAGATGTTGGTAAAAGTACGCAAAATTTCAGTTAAGCAGGAGAAACACAGCCAAGGGATCTGTTTTTAAAAGTTTGGCTTTCAAATAATTCACAGAACATGTCTGGTTTTTGCTACTCTTTTGTTTCCGCATTCAAATGTGTCATGAAAATCATTATGTAGATAACTAGAGTTAAGCTCAAATTTGCTCTTTGTGTAAAATAGATGATTATGATTTGCCATGATTTGTAAACAGAATAGTCCTTTTTTTATATCATTTTCTCTCTTCATCCACTAACCTAGCAAATGACAATGATTTAAATTATGGAGAGCACAGTGCGTAATGAAAAACACGCATAACAAAAACTTTGTTTTACAATGTTTGGCCACTGAGAACACTTTAAAAAATATATGTAAAACAGCGGTTTTGTGCGACGTTGGTAATGTTCACCACGCAGTTGCACACTTTCACGAGTGCACTAGCTCTTCAGCAAAAACACTCGCTGTGACTTGATAAAAGCCATACATTGGTTTAGGAAGCGAGAGGCAGAAAATGATGCGGAAAGCAATGGCCAGCACCGGATGGCTGTGAAGAACTCTGCGGCCCATCAGCTAATTCTTTCTTAAGAGGGACAGTTCTAGTAACTTGAAATTTGGTAGACGTAATTTATCAAAATTTCTGGTTATTCCTTCACTAAATGTTCATCAGAAAGCTTAGAAAATATTCATTTTTCGCTCTGCGGCCCAGGCTGGAGTGAGCGGCGCCATCTTGGCTCCCTGCAAGCTCCGCCCCCCGGGTTCCCGCCATTCTCCCGCCTCAGCCTCCCGAGGAGCTGGGACCACAGGCGCCGCCACCACGCCCGGCTAGTTTTTTGTATTTTTTTTTTTCTTTTGTATTTTTAGTAGAGACGGGGTTTCACTGCATTAGCCAGGATGGTCTCGATCTCCTGACCTCGCGATCCGCCCGCCTCGGCCTCCCACAGTGCTGGGATTACAGGCGTGAGCCACCGCGGCCGGCCGAAAATATTCTTTACACTGTGAAAACACTTTGCAGGCCTAGCCGCTAGCATTAGGTTATTGGTCATAGTCTTTATTTTGGGGTGCCAAGAGTTGATATTGTTTCATCATTGGCTTAGAAGATGGAAAACCACACACATTTATTATGTTTGCCATTGACACTAAGCTTCATCTTTGTATGTAGTAAATGAGCAGTGTGGGGAAATGGGATAAATAATTATTGGAAAGGAAAGAAAGAAGAAATTGAAGACAAATTAGATTTGAAAAAAACAGTATCAATATAAAAATTGAGAATTATTTTTGAAAAATGTAATTAAGGATCCTTTCCTAGACTATGACTACCTACCTAAACAAAATCACATTTCGATGAATTAATAAAAGGAGTACGACTGATGGTTTGATCTTTTGGTAAAATGCATCACAGATAGGTTAGATTTTCTCGAATACCCAGGCAAAAATCATCGGTTATTTCCTCAATAAGGAGCTCTGGCTTCCTTGGTCACACTAACAACTAACAGCTAGAGATAGTTCAGCATTTAAAAAAAAAAAAAAAAAAGCTATTAGTATGTGTTATGGGCTCCACTGTGACCTCCAAGAGGATATAGTCAAGTGCCAACTTCTGGCACCTGTGAATGTGATCTTATTTGGAAACAGGGTTTTTGCATATGTACTCAAGTTAAGATGAGGTCATACTGCGGTAGGGTGGGCCCTAAATCCAATATAGCCGGTATCCTTGTAAGAAGAGAAGTAGAAACACAGACACAGAAACGGGTGTTCTACCCACCGACAGAGGCAATGACAGAGACAGAAATTGGTGTGAGGCATCTACAAGGCAAGAGATATCAAGGATTGCAGACAACCACAAGAAACTAGAAAGAGCCAAGAAAAGTTTTTCCCCGAGGGCCTTGACCCTATCAGCACCTTGATTTCAGACTCCAAGAACAGGAGAGGACATATTTCTCTTGCCTTAGGCTGTCCATTTTATGGCATTTTGTTACTGTCCCCTGGGAAACTAATACAGTATGTCATCCACAAAAGAAAGAGTTACAAAAGTTTGCTTTTAGTCCAATTAATGTAAATGAATATTTATGTTTTATACACTTATACATGTGTAGGTAACACCTTGGAGCTATGATAGTAAGTCACATAAACAGAAACTACATTTTGAAAAGCACTGATGAAGAAACTGCAAAGAATAGAGATACTGACTCACCTGAATATGAGCAACGTGCATTCTTCACTGACATCACCATTGTCTCTCCAAAATAGCTCTGCCAGCGTCTCTGTCTAGCTCAGCAGCCCTTGGTGACTTCCTTTTACTTACAAAGAGGGACTCCGTATTCTTCAGCTGGGCACACATATCTTTTTCAATGTAATATCTTGCTTTTTAAAAAAATATATACACAAGAGAAATATATTACTCATGATTCTGGAGTCTGGGAAGTCCAAGATCAAGTTGCCAGCACTATTAGTGTCCTGTGAGGGCTGCTCTCTGCTTCCAAGATTGCATTTTGACCTCTACCTAATATTCTAGTCTATATTGTACTGTGCCCAAGTGGCACCAATGTTCCAGCTGCACTAGATTACATGTCATCCTTCAGTGTATCCTTCATTTTCTTGCCCCTGGATATTAATTTCTGCTGTTTTCTTTTGTTCTCAAGTAACCAAAACCTCATTCCAGTTATTCAAGGACTAATTCAAATGCCACCTTGCCTCATGAAGCCTTCCCCAGTCCTCCTCATTGCATTATTTTTTCTATCCGTATTTCCATTATTCTTTGTACCTTCATTAGAGATTTAATAAGCTATTGTGATTTATAATTTATGTATGTCTTTTGTTCTCATTTTATCAGACAAGATGGTGCTTATGATATTCTTTTACAGGTCACTGTTAACATACCCTGGCAACCTGAAAACAGTTAAACATAAAATGTAATCTGTTCCTTAGAACATGGAGACCTGTTCAAGGAGGAATGATCAGTGATTCATGAATGAGTGAGTGAAGGTATGACTGAATGAGGAATCAATATAAAACTGAATGTGTTTCTTCTTTAAATCTAAAAATAAAGAGTCAGCTGGTTTATTTTAATTTTTGATAATCTTAATTGAAATCTAATAAAAGTTATGATGTTAAGGTTTATGAACTTTCATAAAAATATATGAATTTAAAATTTGAATCTTCTCTCAGAAATATTAATATCAATTTTAACAATTTAATAATGTTGATTGTTTGCTGTGAACTAAATCTTGAATTACATGTTTACATGGCTTTTACTGATTCATAAATTAGCAAAATAGTTACAATCAACGTAAATTAGAAATTTGTACAGGGCGTAAATTAAAGGTACTTAAATATTTAATGGAAATAGAATCCTGTTTGAAAATGCATGAAGATAATAAGTTTTTAATTTTTGAAAAAATCTAAATACAAATAACATGATGAATATGAGTTTATTTATGAAATTTGATGAGATTTTATAATTTTAAAGATTATTCTAGCTATATAACCCCTGCTTTATGTAATTGCTAAATATGAGCTTATGAGTTCTTTGTAAGAAAAACATTAATAAAGTAAACATAGTACTTGTCTTTCAAAGAAGAGTCTGGTGTTTGGAGACAGAGAATGTTAAATCTAATACTTGCAGAAATTGGAATACTGAAGTTCCCTTTACAGAGAATGCCTCTTCATTCTATTAGAATGGAATCTTTAGAACCAGCTATAAAAGAGCTTAACAGTAACAATAGCACAATACATACCAGATGATATTTTAAGTGTTTTGCATATATTAACTGATATAATCCTCACAACAACCCTAAGGGATAAGTACTGTCATTACCCCTATTTCACAAAAGAAGAAACTGTTTTTTACTTAGTGTAGATTAACTCACGAAGGTCACGTACCATATACCAAGCGCGTGACAAAAACACGATCCTGGTCCGGGTCTAGAATCCATTCCCTTTACCGCTCTTCTCTAGAGTCCTCTAGTTTTAGGAGAACAACTCTCTGATCTGTCTCTCTCTTTCATAGGAAATCAAAGCCATGAGGACATATGTTTCACACATTCAGTAGCACACAGCACTCCAGAAGGAATAATTTACAAAGGGTTGTATAATGAACACTCCTCGGGATGTCTTCCTCTTTATGTATGTATATGTATGTCACCTCTCTAAAGTAAAAGAGAGCATATGAAATAAAATACATGTTTGATGTAGCATCATAGATATCCATGATACCTACACATTTCAAGTACTGTGTGACTTTCCATTCATCGAAATAAAGCATACATACATACATGTACAGAAACTTGTCATTGTTAATTTTAGTTATTGTGATTTTCTTAAAATCTTTACCATGCTGTCCCTAAAATGGTCATTTTTAGTATTCCCCTAAATGTGGCAACAAATTATGTGAAACTAATTAGAACTACGTTCAAATTTAAATTCATCGTTAATTATTCTTGTGACCATTGGCAACATGAACTGCATTCCTTAAATGAATTTTCCTTATTTATAAAATAAAGACAGTATATCTATTTGGAGGCTGTTGTGAAATAATACATTCCTTGCAACAATTTGGACCTACTCAATCTATTTTCTCCTTTCCTTATTCTTGTGACAGTGAATATTTGTCTGCTTTACTAATGAAAAATTATTAAGAATGTTATTTAAGAAATATTAAGTAGGTGGAAGAAACATGCATATCTATGTTCATGTCCTTTGAAGGGACATGGATGCAGCTGGAAACCATCATTCTCAGCAAACTATCGCAAGGACAAAAACCAAACACCGCATGTTCTCACTCATAGGTGGGAATCGAACAATGAGAACACTTGGACACAGGAAGGGGAACATCACACACTGGGGCCTGTTGTGGGGTGGGGGGAGGAGGGAGGATGGCATTAGGAGATATACGTAATGTAAATGATGAGTTAATGGGTGCAGCACACCAACATGGCACATGTATACATATGTGAGCAAACTGCACGTTGTGCACATGTGCCCTAGAACTTAAAGTATAATAAAAATAAATAAATAATGTAAAAATAAAAAAATCATTAATCTATTTATTTTAGTACGAATGTAGTAATCCTGTGGTATCCTTGGATTGACATACATTTTTCTTATACAATAAGTTGCTGAAGCAATTATATCTTGCTCCCACTCAAAAAACTTGATGCTTATCATATCATTCCTCCAAATATTTAAAAAAATTGAAAACATTCTGGCAGTTCATTAAAAGACAAAGCATCTCAGTAATTCTTTTCAAAATGTACTGTTGATATGAACTCTCAATGAATTACTTTTTATTACACTGATTTGATTTCATTAATATAGTAAGTGGAGGATTTCTAACCCAGGTCATATTGATTCTGTCTGGATTCTTCATCCATTGAACCAAATGATCCTTTTTTATATTATATGATGCATATGTAGATATGTGAATCTGAAGAAACTCTACTATTTCTATTAAAGCCCTTATCAAAGTTATATACATGCCTATATAGTGATTTGGGTTTGGGAGTTAGCTTCTGTGTTTGTTTTTCCTGTCTCTAATAAGATTACTGTCAGGAAACTACCTTTGTTATTCTTAGAAAGTTACCTTTGTAGAAACAAAAGTAGTTTTTCTAGTAAAAGAAGGGGTAGGGCCAAGGTAGTGCCATTTTAGGGCTCCTTCTGTGAAAACAACCGACTCTCAGTGGCAGACAGCCCTACTCTCTGAGAAAGAAGATATTCAGTCACACCCATTCTGTGTGAATGTTTTGCTGACAAATTTTACTCACCCCTGGTGGAGTAGAGCCAGAGAGAGAAAGAGGCAGAGATTCAGTGAATGCCAGGCTTGGTCTTGGCAGCTCTTCTGGGTGGCAGCTTAGCCTTGGATGATAACTGCCCACGGGTCACAGATAAACACTAACGTGCAGTCCTGGAACTCCAAGCAAAAGTCACCCTTGGTTGAATTTTCACTGAGAAAGGAAGCTTATCCTTATTCAACAGCAGATGGTGGTATGTTTACACAGTACCTGGAGAGAGAATTAAGAGCAGTGGGTGGAAAGTGGAACAAGAGACATTCAGCCCTGTGTTGAGGCAACACTTCCCAACAGTTGCTGCTGTCCAGCAATGGAAGTCACGCTTCACGAAGCTGTGAGTGCCTCGTCACAAGAATTATCCTAGCAAAGCCCACGTAAGCATCTGCCACGAATACTTTTCTTTAAATTTCAGAATTCATTTTGGCAAATATTTATCTAATGCCTCATTCAGGTTGATCACCCTTAGCCTGAAAATTCAAAATCTGAAATGCTCCAAAATCTGAAACTTTTTGAGTGCCAAAATTATACCACAAGTAGAAAATTCTACACCTGACCTCATGCAATGCGTCACAGTCAAATACAGGCTCACGCACCCAGTTTATTCAATGTCCCCAAGACAAATATAGACTCTCCCAGACCCATTCAGGTGCAACTCGTCCATTCAGGTGCAACTTGTCCATTCAGGTGCAACACGTCCATTCAGGTACAACTCGTCCATTCAGGTACAATACATCTTTTCTGCACATGCCCAGATTCCCCAAACAAGCACACCCACAAAGGGCAATAAAATGTCCCATGTGTAGGCTGGACATGCCAAGGGAAGATTCCCTATGATGGTCTACATGGGACCAAGATCTGCATACATTATTTACTGAGATTTCTTGCTTATTCTCTACTTTGTGTTGAAAGAATATTGTCAAAAAATGTCAAAAAAGGCCTGAAGATACCCCTGTGAGTGACAGTGATAAGAAAATGGGTAAGCATTTATGTTCACTGATAACACACAAAATCAAGCTGCTGGAGAAACTGGACAGTGATGTGAGTGTGAAATGTCTTATAGAAGAGTATGGCGTTAGAGTGACCACCATATACAACCTGAGGAAATGGAAGGATAAACTGTTGAAGTTCTATGCTGAAAGTGATGAATAGAAGTTAATGAAAAATATGGCTGGGGTCAGTGGCTCACGTCTGTAATCCCAGCACTTTGCAAAGCCGAGGTAGGTGGATCACCTGAGATCAGGAGTTCGAGATCAGCCTGGCCAACATGGCAAAACCCCGTCTTTACCAAAAATACACAAATTATCCAGATGTGGTGGTGGGCACCTGTTGTCCCAGCTACTTGGTAGGCTGAGGCAGGAGAATTAATTGAACCTGGCAGGCGGAGATTGTAGTGGGCGAGATTCCTCCACTACACTCCAGCCTGGGCAACAGAGAAAGACTCTGTCTCAGAAAAAGAAAAATAAAATAAATGAAATAAAAGAAGAAGTTAATGAAAAATAGAAAAACACTGCATAAAAGTGTGAATGAAGATCTCGATTGTGTACTGAAAGAATGGATTCTTCAGCTTTAGTGAACACATGCCACTTAATGGTATGCTGCTTACGAAGCAAGCAAAGATCTATCACAAGAAACTGAAAATTGAAGGGAACAAATGGACTGGTTGCAGAAATTTAAGAAAAGACACAGTATTAAAGTTTTAAAGATTTGTGGTGATAAAACTTCTGCTGATCATGAATCAGCAAAGAAATGTATTGACAAGTTTGCCAAGGTCATCACTAATGAAAATCTGACACCAGAACAAGTGTCTAATGCTGATGAACTATCACTGTTTTGGTGTTACTGCCCCCGAAGGACACTGAATGCGGCTGACGAGACACCCTGTACAGGAATTTAAGAATGCGAGGGACAAATAACTGCGCTGGCCTGCGCTACCGTGTCAGGCACGCATAACTATAAACTTGCTGCGATACGCAAAATTTTACATCCTCACTATTTTTAAATTGTGAATTTCTTTCCAGTTCGTTGTTACACTAATAAAAGGCGTAGGTCACAGGAGACATGTTTTCTTACTGGGTTCACAGACACTTTGTACCAGTGACGTGTGCCCAGCGCAGAGACTGGATGATGACTGCAACGTTCTGTCCTTTACGACTGTTCTGCTCAGCCTTCAGCTGAAACTCTCATCAAAATAATATTTATGCCATATATTTTGCCCCAAATGTGGCTTTATTAATATAACCATGTGACCAGGGTATCTTTAGATCAAAGCAAGTAAACATAAAACACTTTTTTGAGCAGTGTACTAGCCTCAGTGAACAGAGGCATGAGTGTGGGAGGTTTTCAAAAGGAGTTTAGCATGAAGGACGCCATATATGCTGTTGCCAATGCTGGGAACACAGCTACTAAAAATAGTTGTGCATCCCTGATACAACCTCTGGCCTGCCTTTGTGTTCACGGAAGATAATGAACAAAGTAGTAACTTTAAAGGATTTTGTATGTCAAATGAGAGAAAAATTATGTCTGACTTCCTTTCATATGCAAAACGGGTATCTTCAGAGCCCCTCAGTAAGTGGGAAGAAGTGGATATCAAAGAAGTTTTTAACATTGGTAATGAGGCTCCAGTTGTTCATTTATTGCCTGATGGTAAAATAGACAAAATGGGTGTGAATCAAGTTGAGCATGGCAGTGATGTCTGTGTTAACACTGCCTGAAAAATGCCTACAGATGACGTGGTGGAAATGTGTGATGGGCTTATTGAAGGACAAGAGCAGTAGGCATCCATAGCAGAACAAAACATGCCAGTTGTAAAATCAAAGAGAGACTTCTAAAACAAAAATATTGTTCACGAGGCAGATGACTCTGGAGGAAACATTTTTAAAAGCCTGAAGAATCCTCCTTATCTCTAGAGAATCTCCTTCCCGGTCCCTCAATTGCTTTTGATGTTTCTTCATATATATGTATATCTAGTGTACTTTAACTCTTTAATCAAAACTCAGCATCACAGATAGAGACTGAAGGCCTGCCACTGTCAGCTGTTGCTGTTGTTTAACAGCTGATACAGGTATTCTGGCAATGCTACTGTGCTATTACTCTGAACACATAATTTTTTCACGCTATTAATGGTATTTTTTACTGTTCGGCACTTAGCTGTGAATAATTATAAGGAAATGATTGCTTACTGCTTGTCAGTAGCCTATAAATTCAGTCAGGAAAAAGAGTGATCTCAAACAACCACAGATCATCCACCCGGGTGGCAGAGGTGGTGGTGCCTTTCCTTTCTGATTGTTCAGTGTACACACACTTTCTTTCAGGCACAAAATTATTTAAAATATTTTATAAAATTACCTTCTGGCTATGTATGTAAATACATATGAAATAGAAATAAATTTCATGTTTAGACTTGGGTCCCATCCTCAAATATTTCATGATGTATATACAAATATCTCAAAATCTGAAAAAAATTTAGAAATCCCAAACCTGTTTGGTCCCAAGTGTTCTGGATAAGGGATCCTCAACCTGTAAGTGCTAACCTTATTCTGAGGGATGGGATAACAGCCATGAGCAAAACGAAACACTGTTATCATAAATATTACATTCTGCAGGGGAAAAAAAGTTCAATAAACACAGCAATACATAAGACAGTTTAATTTAGAAATAAGTAGTATAAGAAAAAATGAAGTCTGATAAAGGAAGTGAGAGTAATGGTACCACTACCTTAGAAAGTGATCAAGAAAGGTCTCTTGACAATTTGAGCAGCAGCACGGGGTAAATCGTAATTCCTTGTAAGCCATTGTAAAAGCTATAAATTTTTTTCAAATGAAACTTGAAGGTACATGGTGATGAGGCAGGCCACATTGTTTTAACTTCTCTTTGAATTCTGTACAACTCTCTTGTTTTTAATCCTCAACTTTGCCTTCCCCAAAATGCCAGGACAAGTGTTCAGGTTATTGTGTGTATTTATTTATCGATTTATTTATTTTTATTTTTCTGAGGCAGAGTCTCGCTCTGTCACCCAGGCTGTAGTGCAGTGGCGTGATGTCAGCTCACTGTAACCTCCACCTCCTGCCTGGGTTCAAGCGATTCTCATGCCTCAGCCTCCTGAGCAGCTGGTCCACAGGCTTGCACCACCACACCTGGCCTGGCCTCCCAAAGTGCTGGGATTGCAGGTGTGAGCCACCGCTCCTGGCTATTCTGAGTATTTAAAATAGGCCAACTAGCAAAATTAAGTATAAATCAAATATTTAATATAATTTTAGAGTTATGAGTTGTTTCATTATTTAATTTTGTCTTACATAGTTCACATTGACTGACTTTGAAAATTTTCAAATGTATAAACAAAAGATAGAGAGATGAGTGTAATAAACTCCATATATCCACTACCCAGCTTAAACAACTATCAAACTATGCCAAACTTATTTCATTTGTAATCCTACCCACTTCTGCCAACCTCAGGTAAAAGTGAAGCAATGAGCAAATGTCTTGCCATTTCACCCTTAAAATTTTCACCCAAAAGTATGTGAGAACTTTTTGAAAAATAACTAAATATCATTAACACTACCAAAAATGTTGACAATCATTTCTTCATGTTATCAAATATGAGGTGTTCAAATTTCCCCAGATGTCTCATAAATGTATGATTAGAACTGATGTACTTTAATTAGTGTCTTCATTGCATATTGTCGGTATGTCACTAAGTCTCTTTTAATCTACCTGTCACTCTTTTATGTTAAACATCAATTTACTTGTTGAAAAAAGTGTGTCATTTGTCCCATTATTCCCCTACATTCTACATTTTGATAATTGGATCCCCATGATATCATTTCGCATGTTCTTCTATTTCCTGTGTTTTTTATAAACTGAGAGGGATTTCCAGATGTTTGATCAGATTTGGTTCAAGATTCTCCCCTCCATGTTACATGTAGTCAGTCACTCTCCCCTAGGGCCCACCCAGGTGCTCACCTGAACCTCTCCGTACCTCCTCAACTTTAAGAATTGCTTAAGATACAATCCCAAACATGAGAATAAACTAGTAAAATTCACAAAGCAGCTGAGTCTTCAGAAAAGCCCGGTAACTGTGGTTCATTAGTGTTTCAAGATATTCTTCATTATCCAAATCAATATTCAACTGGAAATATTTATAAAAATAATAATAATGAAGATATCAGATAAATATATTGTTGGACAAATGTTGCCATTATCCTTTTAATCTCTGTTATTGGAAAATCCTATATTATTGTTGAGGTCTCTGGAGTTCTATTTAATCTTTTTCAACTTTTATTTGTTTTTTTTGGAAACCCACTTCTAAATGTCAGTTTTCCCTGAAATCTCACCTTCAACTCACTTTCTCCAGCTATCATATGGACTTACAGAGCCTATTCTCCTTCATGAAGGGAACATTTTAAAATTTATTTTTGATTATTACTTTGGAAACTCAGAGGTTAGATACATGACTGCCTGAATGAAGTGTCCACCTGCATTTTTTCTTCTTTCCACAACGTTGTTCAAGAACAACCTGCTGACTAATGACAGCACACATTAGCCCTTGGTCGGAGACACACACAAGTTAGAGGTGGTGTTTCCATGGTGTTTTTACAGAAAATAATAGGAATATAAGCACCTAAATTCAGCCTTTTCCCTCACTTCTCATGGCTTGTTCATTTATAACTTGTTTCAGAATTGCCCTGTGCTGTGTCTCTCTCTCTGACCTTCTGTTCTACAATAACAAACACTTTCATTAACTAATCTGTATTCTATAATGGCAGCTATTTCTAGTTTGATATGTTTAAAACAGTGGTTTCCTTAATTTGCAGCTATAGTTCTTTTTTAACCCAATTTTAAAGTTAGTTTCTTTATACCTTCTTGCCTTCTCCCTCCCTGACTTTCTATTGCTCAGCAATCTTTAAAATTAAAAGAAGGATTCAGGTGAAAGGGAAAAAATGAAGTTCGTGTTACTTATTTCTATATTTTGAGGTCTACTTTAACTTTATATTTGTTATTTTATTCTCAAATAACATATTTCTACATATTCTACAAGTGACAGTTGGAACACATTTTGTTTACTGAGAATGAGAAGGGAACGAACGTTTGACAGAGAGTGGGTTACCCATTCAATGGTTTTCTTTCTAGAGTTCAACAGTATTAAAGACAATAACTGTTCCTCTCCCACTGTATTATTTCCTTTTTTCCCCAACGATCACAAAAAGGAACTGGAATATAGTACATCTCCTTTCAGAACAAAACTGGATATTGGAACTTGATCATTATTTCTTCCATGCCTGCAAGGCATTTTTTTGTACTAATGACTCAGATATGTTAAATTCATCCATTCAAATGTGTACACATCGCTTTTGCTCTCCATTGTGTACACTTGCACATAAAGCCTAAGCATATCTTCGCTCCTTTATTAACAACAGATAAAAATATATACTGAGCATTTATTCTGTGTCCGGCACTGTGTACAGTGGGAGAGGAACAGTTATTGTCTTTAATACTGTTGAACTCTAGAAAAAAAACCATTGAATGGGTAACCCACTCGCTGTCAAACATTCATTCCCTTCTCATTCTCAGTGAACAAAATGTGTTCCAATTGTCACTTGTAGAAAACTTGAACTGTTTTCAAAGAAACATGTATGGTTTCGTGATTCTTCATTTATGTCTCATTTTCTCCCAGCTTCACTTACAAGTTTTATATATTGGCCGATGACATGTGGTACTGAGAGCTGCAAGGCATTAAAGAAAGTGAAAAGTCAAAAATATAAACCTGTTATGAAAAAGTCAGAGACGAAAAGCTAGATTTAGACATCTAGTGGACCTTGGTTTATTTAGACCTTTCCCTGTAATATGTTTAAAACTGTAACAGAATAACATCCCTAAAAGTCAAAATTCCATTTGTGTAATTTACAAAAAGTGAGAAATGGATTTGTTACAGTCTGATTTTGGGTGATAAATGTAGTTTCATGGTAGGAAAATATAACTGGGACTCTCTGAGCAACAGAAACCTGTGAGAAGACCCTCTGCAGCAGAAGCCCCCACATTGTTCTTTTCTCCCATCCTGCCTCCATGCCCACACCTGCTGCTGTTCACACCAAGAATGAATCTACAAAGTGCAGACGGTATCCTTTTTATGACTTCCCCACAGCTTTCAGAGCTTCCGCAAAGGTTTCATTAATCTCTTTGAAGTTCAAAATGTGACCTCGAACACATTCTCGTATTGAGTTGTAGCTTCCCGTTTATTACTAAAGAGGCAGTAGCAATAAAGGGACACAATGTATTACAAGATTTTTCTCAATGTGTCATTGGACTGTGAAGTTGGCTCTTGCTCCATTTTAAAGTTTACCAGTGTTCTCTTGTGTACTCTCTGTTCTTGCATCCTCTCTCCCAACCATTTCTAGAAAAACGAATCTCTAAGGAATCATAAAATCATAGAATATTGTAACTAATAGAGACCTGAGAGATTCTGTTTTCTGATCTTTTAATTTTCGAGAAGGAACTAAGATCAAATTTTCTGTAATTTGACAAGCATTCTGACCTAAAAACAGCGTTCATAAGAAGCATAAATGTTACTAGAAGGAGAGCTTCTCGGGCAGAATGACATTCTAGAATGATCTGCAAGTCCCTGAAGGTAATTAGGCAGCTGTTTTATTGCTTAATCCCCATGTCATGTTCAGGTTTTCTCTTCTTACTTTAAAAAAGAATGTTGTTCTAAAGAGACAGAGATTATTGTGCACAGTTAAAGAATGGAGATGAGGAATATGGGATCCCTTTTCAGTAATATTATGTGTTTAACTTTTATCTAGGTAGTTTTGAAAGAAAAACAGGTTTAAGTGCATTAAATTATGTATTTATGTCATATGACTTTCTTTTACTATAACTGGTATAAAATTTTCACACAATGTGATTGCAAGCACTGTGTTTCCTGGGGACATGCATGCATGTGACTATATATTTCAGTGCTTTTACCCATGTTTGTACATATACGTGAGTGTTGAATGAGTACATCTGCCCATTGGAGGAATTTCACTTCATTCTGACAATAAAATTGCCTGTTTAAAGGGAGGAAAAAAGACTGATAGTAACTAAAAGGAAAAATAAAAAGTTAGAGTGACAATTTGTTAGGTGTTTACTATGAGCCAGGCACTGACCTAGTGGCTTTATATGCATCTTGATTAACTTCACCGTGGCACTAATAGGTCGATAGTTTTCTCTTCATCTTCCAGATCAGAAAAGGTTGAGACCTCAGAGAAGTGAACTGACTTTTCCTGCGTCACATAGATGGCAGTAGTAGAGTATGGATTTCTACCCAAATCCAGTTGGTGGCAAAAAACAAAAAATAGCTGAATGTAAAACAATGTTTATACTGCCTAAGTATGTTATATCAATTAACCCATTTTATGATCCCAGAATTCGATAAGGTTGATACTGCTATTCCTGTTTTATATATGCGAAATTGAAAACCATTGAAAGTTTAAGTAACTTGCTGCAGTTAAAATGACACATCTGGGATATAAACCAGTAGCCTGGTTGGACTACATACTTCAAGTCACTTACATACAGTGCTGTCCAAAGTGGGTATCTACCATTTCCTCTCCTTGTGGAGAGGAAAGAACAGAGAACAGAACATATTCACATTTTGCATGTCATTTTAGATTTAAATTATCTTTAAAATAATATTTTACACAAGGTTAGTAATTGTCACTTTGGAAAGTTCTGATGTTTATCATTCCAGAGGCATTCATTTTTTATATTAAGAAAAAAACTACTTTATCATGCATCAGGGGTTCCCCTACACTCAGTAAAGAGACACTGACATAAGATTTAGAATACATTGTAATTACTCATGTGAATTGGAACATACAGCACTATATCAGTGAGATATTGTCCGGTAGACTTCCATAGTGGAAAACAGAAACAATTATGACACATAAAAGAATTTTTTAAGAAGGCAGTCCACAAGAGGCATGCAAGTGCACCAATATGACCTGAAGGACCCAGGCACTGTCTGTATTTTGGCTTCAAGGTGTCCACTGGGAGTTGACTCTTGATTTTTTTAGAAATTTTTTATTAATTTTAATTGTTGTGGGTACATAGTAGGTATAATATTTTGGGGGTACCTGAGGTGTTTTGATACAGGCGTGTCATGTAAAATAATCACATCATGATTTCCACATTCCAGATGAAAGAGGAAGGTAGGAAAGGCAAGAGTGTGCTCCTCCCAGCTGGGTTAAGTCTCTTTAAGAAGCGTCTCTGAAAGTTCCATACACCATTTTTCACTCACTTCTTATTGGCCAGGAAGGAATCATAGTGTAGTACCTAGCTGCAAGGCGAGTTGGGTAATGTAGTATTTTATCTCAGCTCATGTGGTGGTTTTACCTCTTTAAATTTCCTATGTATTACAAAAAACAAATATATAGCTACGGCCGTAGTTCACATCTTTATTTGTGTTATTTTAAAAATAAATAAAGAAGCACATTTTATTTATGTCATCATGTTCTCTTTGAATTTAAAAAGATCCGATTCTCTGATAAAGCAGAAAAACAATGAACTTAAATTTCCTGATGCATAGTGTCGAACAATCACTTCTTACATATTTAATTACAAGCTACAGTCAGTCTTTGGCCATAGGGATCAAAGATGAATAACAGTTTATCCTTCTCTCAAAAACCTACAATTTTTTTTGGAGGAGAAAGACGTACAAACTCATCATAATACACAATAGAAAATCTATTTAAGAAGTAATACGCCCGAGGGAATAAAACTAACTCTGACCTCCCGGCTCGACAGGCGGCGAGGGCGGTGGTTCCAGGACCTCGCCAGGCGGCCACGGGGCCTTCCTCAGCGCCGTCTGCAGCGCCATCCTATGAAGAGACGGTGCTGTTAACGGTCATTACC
>NW_012108086.1:94004-98806 GCF_000951045.1 Mandrillus leucophaeus
CACACAGCTCCCACGCCCGGGTGTGAAGAGACGGTAATGTTAACGGTTATTACCTCACACAGCTCCCACGCCCGGGTGTGAAGAGACGGTAATGTTAACGGTTATTACCTCACGCCTCCGGCTCCCATGCCTCGGCCAACTACGGGGCTGATGACAGGGCCTGGAGGGAAGGGCATGAATCCTGCTTTGTATTTTGCCAGCCAGCGCCCACCCCCAGTAACAATCCAGTGACCGTGCAGACGGTCTGTGTGCAGCACCCCATCCCCTTTTTGGACCGTGCTGTCCAAATGCGTTGTCCTTCCTGCGACAAGATGAGCGTGAGTCAGCTGTCCTGTAACGCCGGTGCTCTGACCTGGCTGTCCCGCGGGAGCCCGTGCCTGCTGGGGTGCGTGGCGGGCCTGCTGCTTCATCCCCTTCTGCGTGGACGCCCTGCAGGAAGTGGACCGTTACTGTCCCAGCTGCAGAGCTCTGGTGGGCACCTACCAGCGTTTGTAGGACTCAGCCAGACGTGGAGGGAGCCGGGTGCCGCAGGAAGCCCTTTCCACCTCTCATCAAGCTGCACACCTGGTGGAGGTTCTGCCCTGGTGGTCTCACCTCTCCAGGGGGCCCACCTTCATGTCTTCTTCTGGGGGGCAATGTCGCAAAACTAACAAACCTCCAAACCCCGGCAACTGCTGCTTGGAGTCGTGCCTAGGACTTGCAAAGACATTCCCCTTGAGTGTCAGTTCAACGGTTTCCTGCCTCCCTGTGACCCTCAGTCCTCCCATCTAACTGTGATCATTGCCCTCTCCGAGCATCTTCCAGTGATCTGCCATCAGTGGCTCTTTTTTTCTGCCTCCGTGGGCCTTTCTGGTGGCAGCCTCAAACTGAGAAGCCACAGTTGCCTTATTTTTGAGGCTGTTCTGCCCGGAGCTCAGCTGAACCAACCTTTAGTGCCTACCATTATCTTATCCATCTCTTCCCATCCCTGATGATAAAGATCTTGCCTTACAGACTTTACAGGCTTGGCTTTTAGATTCTGTAACTTCAGACTTCATTAGCACACAGAGTCACTTTAATTTCCTAATTTATTTTTAAGTACAAAGAGGGGCTATTAACACCCAGTACATACATATCCATGAGGTCATAAATGCATGCTAGAAAACCAGGGCTGGATTTTATCACTGCGCTGTCTCCCCTTGTTTCTCTGTGCCAGATCTTCAGTGCCCCTTTCCGTACAGGGATTTTTTTCTCATAGAGTAATTATATGAACAGTTTTTATGACCTCCTTTTGGTCTGAAATACTTTTTAACAGAATTTCTTTCTTTAAACAAACAAACAACAACAACAAAAAAAAACAGAGACGGGGTCTTACTGTGTTGCCCAGGCTGGTCTCGAACTCCTGGGCTCAAGTGATCCTTCTGCCTTGGCCTCCCGAAGTGCTGGGATTGCAGGCATGAGCTACCGTGTGGGGCCTGAACATAATTTCAAGAGGAGGATTTATAAAACAATTTTCTCTAATCATATGATTGGTGTCATTTTCCCATTTGCCAAGGTAGTCTCACTTAAAAAAAAATAAGGAAAAGAAATGGATAATTTCATCCGCTGCCTTTACTTGGGGTTAACGTGGTTCTTAAACACCTTCATCTTGGAACTCTCCAAGTGGGGTCCCTCTTGGGTTCCTGGTGGTGGGTTTTGAAAGATAAGGGAAAGCACATTTTGAGCATCTCTGGGTACCACGGTGCAGAACACTTGGGAACCAGAACTGTTTCAGAGGAATCTGAAGTCTGCTTTTAGTTTTCAGAGACACGGCTTGTTGTAAAACATCAGAAGACATGACTTCCAGGACTCAAGCAGCAAGCCAGGATTCTAGGTTGGCTACTGTGTCATCTTTGAAGTCAAGACTAGGCTGGGCTCGACCTTCAAGAGTCCTTGTTTTGACAATAATTCGGCCTAGGGAACTCATGTGAATACTACTATGTAGAAATAAAGCCTAGACCTTGAGCAAACATCTGTATATTGGTTGAAAATGATAGTGGTAACCGTTGATCCCCCTTACGTCATTTGACGTTTGGAAAATTCCAGTAATTACCACTTTTGCAATGAATATGGATACCACGTAGTACTTTGGTGTTACCTGCTTTTGAAAAATAAAGTCTTTGGTTCACCTGGTAAAAAAAAAAAAAAAAAAAAAAAAAAAACCTAACTCATTGGTGAGCCAGGGGTGACCACAAGAAGAAGAGGTTGGAAAAACTTCCCAGAGGATGTGATACTTGATCTGGACTCAGAAAGTTGAGTAAGATTTCACTGCAAGGCGAAGAATGAGGAATCCAGACAGAAGGAATAGTTTCCAACACCTTATTACATATCCAGTGATATTTAACGTATAATGATAGTTTAATACTGTGGCACAAATGTATGGTCAGAAGTTCAACATTTCTGTGAACAAAGTTTTATTGGAGCACAGCCATCCATTTGTTTATGTGTGTTCCTACTACATGAGCAGAGTTGAGTAGTTATAACAGGGACAATATGAATTGCAAGCTGAAAATATTTACAAAAGGGTTTGCTGACTCTTGATATCAATTAAGACATTTGCACAGGTATAAAAAATGTACTGATGATTTCAGAAATTAATTAAAATGTACATGGTTAAACCTTCCCAAACCCTCTGTCTGCAATTACCTAGCAAAGCAAGGTAGAGGGTTAAAGGTGGGTAAATACACGACAGTCAGGGGATAACTTTAATAAACTAGCTTGACATCTCTAAGAAAATAGCTAGCATTGTGGCCTATACTACAATGTCCCAGATTTTACCCTTCTCACTTTTGTGTACCAGGGGATTTGCATACTAAGACATTGGAAACTGCCAAAATGATAGACATGAAGCTCATCCTTTTGCTAGAAGAGATGTAAGACAAAAATAGAAATAGAGAGGGGAAAGGAAGTGAATTGTAAAGTATGTATTTCCATTTAAGGCTCCTTTTTTTTTTTTCTTAAAGTTTCTGGCTTAAGGTTTAAGTACCTTTGATCTGAGTCAGTCTTTTCCTTTTCCCAGTGCTCAGATGCATTGATACCCTTGACAAGATCAATGCAACTGGAATGGAGGGGGGAAATCAAGAAACGAATATTTTACAAATTAAGTAGGTCAGCCCAAAAGCCTAAGAGCAGACTCAGAGCACCCAAGGACTCATTCAAATAGGGACCCCTTATTATCTTATAATCCCAATATAAATACCTCTTTAGTCCCTCTCCGTATCAGTGGATTCCACCAAACCTGGGAGTGGCTGCTTCCCTTCTTCCCTTTCTCTATTACACGTTCCGATTAACCCTCAAAGAGCTGCATCATTGGGCCTCAGCACATGAGAAGGATTTCTAGGCCAGGCGCAGTGGCTCGCACCTGTAATCCCAGCGCTTTTGGAGGCCGAGGCGGGTGGATCACCTGAGGTCAGGAGTTTGAGACCAGCCTGGCCAACATGGTGAAATCCCTGCCTCTACTAAAAGTACAAAAATTAGCCGGGTGTGGTGGTGGGCACCTGTAATCCCAGCTACTTGAGAGGCTGAGGCAGGAGAGTCACTTAAACTTGGGAGGTGGAGGTTGCAGTGAGCCAAGATTTGCTACTGCACTCCAGCCTGGGTGACAAACCTAGACTCCATCTCAAAAAAAAAAAAAAAAACTTTCTAGAACTGTGATGATAAGTAGTATAGCATCCTATAAAGAGCACACAGATTAGTGGGCTGAGAATCAGAGTGCTTACGGTCACTGGATTTTACAGCTGGAAAGGATCTTACCAGTTATCTAGTCCAACTTCTCATTTTCCTCTGTAAGAAACGCAGGTCCAAATCAATAATGTGACCAATATTTTAGTCCTGGTCTATTCCACTGTGGGACCTTGGAGCCTCTAATTCTCATCAGTCTCTGTGTTTTAAATGCAAAATTCACATAAATCAAATAATCTCAAGAAACCTCTACATTATAGAATGGTAGTAGTCCACATATTGACCAAACAAAACAAACCAAACATTTTAAAACATTTAAAAAGCGCTATTGAATTTTAAGAAGGGCCTTTCTGTTTTTAGCATCAGGCTTCAGAATGTAACCTTTCATATCTGGACTGGACTGTCTCTTAGAGTGAGTTCCCAGCATACTATAGAAAACATTGAATTCTCTTCTTCATTTATTATTATTTTTTTCTTAAAGGTGCCTCTCATATTATTTGTCCAGAAGTTTGATGTGAAAAAACAGTTGTAGCAACAATTGCTTCTTTTTTTTTTTTTTTAGACAGGGGCTCCCTCTGTCATTCAGGTTGGAGTGCAGCTGTATGCCCTCAACTCACTGCAACCTCTGCCTTTCGGGTTCAAGCGATTCACCCACCTCAGCCTACCAAGTAGCTGGGACTACAGGCATGGATCACCACGCCTGGCTAATTTTTGTATTTTTAGTATAGACGGTGATTTGCCATGTTGGCCAAGCTGGTCTCAAACTCCTGGCCTCAAGTGATCCACCTACCTCGGCCTCCCAAAGTGCTGGGATTACAGGCGTGAGCCACCTTGCCCCGCCCAGCAAGTGCCTTCTGCACGGCGTGATTCCAGTGGAGGCCCCAGTCAGCAGGTCATTCCAGTGAGTCATTGTCACCAACCATTGACAAGGCCCAGGAGAACAGCAGAGGCGGGGATGTGGGGCAGGAATAGGGGAAAGGGCAGGAATTGGGGAAAGGGCAGGAATAAGGGAAAGGGCAGGAATGGGGGAAAGGGCAGGAATAGGGGAAAGGGCAGGAATAGGAGAAAGGGCAGGAATAGGGGAAAGGGCAGGAATGGGGGAA
>NW_012108086.1:99118-129336 GCF_000951045.1 Mandrillus leucophaeus
GGGGAAAGGGCAGGAATGGGGAAAGGGCAGGAATGGGGGAAAGGGCAGGAATGGGGAAAGGGCAGGAATAGGGGAAAGGGCAGGAATAGGGGAAAGGGCAGGAATAGGGGAAAGGGCAGGAATAGCAGAAGCAAGTTTTGAAAACAGATTTATCTGGGTCCAAATTTGAAATATTTTACTTACTAAATCTCTATCATGTTTACGATAACCTCATCAAACTCTGCAAGCCTCAACTTTCTCAATGGAAAAATAGCAATGCCTGTATCGTTCTGTTAAATATGGGTTAAATAATGGTGAAGTGTCTCTAGATAACCACCATATTCATTGCAAAGTAAAGGGTGGAAAAACTCTAGCCTAATATATATATTTTCTTTTGTTCCTTGCCTTCTTTGTCTGTACTTCTTTTTAGAATTGACCTTCAGAAGTATATCTTCTTTCTAAGTTTATATTATTCTTATAGAGTTATTATAAATATGGTATTTGTATATTAAATATAACTCAATTTCAATTTTTTATATATAAACTAGGAAAGGTGATCAATGTTTATAAGCCACATGGCCATATATTTCACTCTGACTATATGTGCGTCTATATGTGGCTTGAAGTTAGCTGTTTGGGTGATCAAATCAGAATAAATAAATCAACTTGATTTATGTTTTTGTTTTTCAAGAACTTTGTGCAATCCTTCATCTAAATTAAAGAAATCAACTAGTTTTGTAACAATACAGACAACGCTCTAAGAATAGCATTTTGCATTGTGTGTGGTATGCAAAAAAATGTTTTTCCCTCTGTATCCAGTATGTTTATGGGCCCCTCCTCACCCCAACAGTTGGTATATGCCCAGGGAATGTGAAATCATTTCAGCATTGGCCCAAGTACAACATAGAGTAATTAGAGAAGTAAATCTATTCTCTACAACTCATTGTGTGTATTCAAGAGCCAAATGAAATTTTCCTTGCAATTACCCTATGTTTGGGGATTATTCACCCCACCGCTTATTTCCTAACTCCAACTGTTTGCCCATGTGTCTGTCTGTCACTCTCCATCTTTCTTCATCAATCCAATAAAATACAGCTGACCCAAAATGAGAACCAAGGCAGTATGTGTAAAAATTAATTTGAAAAGCAAAATGTCAAGTTTGAAAATACAAACAGACAAGTTCTTTTCTTCTTTATATATAAGTTCTAAATTCATGGAGAACTACATGGTGTTTTTAAGTACAGAAATAACAAGTTAAAAATCACCCTGAATCCAACAATCCAAAGGAAACTATGAGTTTAGACACACAATTTACCTTCCTGGGATATTGAACTAAGATTCCACTGAATGGTTTGTCTGCATTTTCCTCAGCAATTCATCTATCTATGCTACATTCGCTGTACTACTTATTAGCATAAGTAAAACTAGTGAGCTGCAAGAATTGATTATCAATTGTTTTTCTCTTGCCCTAAATCTCTGCCTCCAATTTTGTCCTGAAATGAACTAAACTGAGTACCATCAAATGGAGGCTAGAGGTCATATCCCCCTCATTTCCATATTAGCTTATGTTATATGTAATGATTTATATATAGAGAGATAGATATAGATACCTGTATATATTATATACTTTATCATTATAACAATATAATAATTATATAATTAAAGTTTCATATATATAACTTTATACATATATAGACTATATATAATATATAGAACATATTTTATATATACATATATATATTCTAGACCTAACCTACAGCTAGTACTGCAAGTGGAGAATTTTGGTCTGTTTTTCCTTTAAAGAGGGTCAGGTCCAAATATCTTAAGTTTGTTTAGTCTTTACAGAAGCTTGGGAGAGAATAATGTACTTATTCTACGAAAATTGTCCCGTTTTTTTCTGTGTGAGTGTGTGATATGCCTGTCTAAAGGAGAAGACCAAATGATTAATACTTTTATTTGTAGGATGGATTTTTGATGATGCCTAGTCGCTTACAGAATGAAGTCCAGGCTTTTAATCGACTTTCCCATTCTATCTTTAATTTGGTCTCATTTTTGCCTTTCTTCTGTTACTTGGACATGTCTTGAATTTTCTGCCCTTTTCCTCTGTACCTTCCTCTGGAAATACCTTTTGAGGGTACTAAACTCTTTGTTTTAGACATGAAACAAGAAACTTAGTACTAGGTAAACTTAGTGGCTAGCCCAAGGTCACACAGAGAGTTAGTGTCAGCCACCTGCCATCTCCACAGCTGCATCTCAAGCTTCTCTGATGCCACATTCCACTTCTGTATAGAGCTCATTCCTGTGGTTTTTCACTCTCCAACACACCAGATGTACTGCTTCCACATTCTGTCATTATCTCCGCACATTTCTTTCAGTCTTCATACTTTCTTTAAGTTGTTTATTTTTATATCTCTTTTCCGGTGATGGGAAGAAGGCTCCTACTGAATAACAGCCTAAGAAAGGGATAAGCAAGCTGCGTGAGAAACGCTGGCAATGCTCAATAGTAAATGCTGTAGTCAGGACGGAAGAGGCTGGAAATATAAGATGAATGATTCCAATGTTGTATTTTCATACGGGAAAAAAATCAGGCAAATGGCAAAAATAATTGTTTATTAATGGGAAGAAACAATCTGGAAAACAATGATTTCAAGTGAATAAAGATGGGGAGGAAGTGGTAAGTGAATATGCTGTGTGTGTGTGTGTGTGTGTGTGTGTGTGTGTGTGTCTTCACATATCAGAGAAAAATCTGAAGAAAATAAAGTTATGTCCAAGGTTGAAGTCTTACTAATACTGTTTATATCTCTTTTCTGGTGATGGGAACAAGGCTCCTACTGAACAACAGCCTAATAGAGGGATAAGCAAGCTCCGTGAGAAACGCTGGCAATGCTCAATAGTAAATGCTGTAGTCAGTACGGAAGAGGCTGGAAATATAAAATGAATGATTCCAATGATGTAATCGTTACATAAGCAACACAAATTTTAGAAAATGACCATAACAGATGTTAATGAGCTTGTGAATTTACGTACAAATCCTGTTTATGTTTCATTTGACTGGGCAGCAGGCGAGGCTGAGGATCTCCATATACTATAAGAGTGTACAAAATATCCTCTATTTGGAAACATTTGCTAAAGAGTAATGATTTGATTATTGCTCAAAGGGAGTGCAGATTAAATGTCATTGAAACTACTCTAATGCTGTAAAAGTGGCACTGCTAAAATGAGAAATAACCTTCCAAGGCAGGTGTTTGATATATACCCTATGGGTCACTTAAATCTAGATACACTGACAAATTAGAAGGTCCCTTATAGATAGATAATAAATGCTTTAAGGTGAGGGAGACAATTTTTAAGCACCCAGATACTTACTCTAATGGTTTGGGTTACTCTCCTAATACCTATAATTTAGAGATTATGGGACATTTTTCAGTGGAATTCAATGATTTCCATCAGTTATCATTTTTATTCATTAAAAATGCATTGATTTCTCTTACCCTTATACTACTGTGTTTGGTTTTTGATCCATTAAAATAATGTATGTATTGGAAATTGTAGACTTCCAGACAATTGTTTTCATTATTTATGAAATGTTGTCCCCTCACTTTTCAAATGGTAGCACTTTGAAATGTGCCAGGCTTTCCAGCAGGGGGTTTTCTTAAAAACCTATGACCCTCTTATTTCTAAAAAAATAATAATAATGAAGTCAGATAAATCAAATAATTGATTTCTTCTCCTCACTTTGGATTCATAAAGATCCCATGAGTTAGAGATCTATGCAAAGCAATTTATAATAAGGAAAGCAAGGGAATTCAAAGGAAAAAGATTACACTGGAAGACAAAGAAAGAAACATGTGTATCTAATAACAGATACTGAGGTGTAAACAAAACCGTTGTTTTGCTTTTACAAGTTTGTTTTTCTCTGTTAGACTCTAAACCCCTTAAGGGCAGCAAAATTGTTTTACCCATTTTTAAAAATATCTAGCTCTAGTACATAGAGCTTCCAGTACATAGAATGCATTCAATAAATGGTAGAAAGAAAAAGAGGAAAGAGAGGAAGTGACAAGACATTTTGGAAAGAATCAAAAATAATTGAAATAAATATTGAAAAATTGGTTTTCAATTTTTCCACAGATGGTAAGATGAAGGATGATCTTTGTGGTTTTGTTTTTTAAATATATTTATTCTAAATAGTGTATAAAACACATTTTAAAATAAGGAAAACCTCTATGATATTGTTTTGTTTCTGACAGATTAATGAATGAGCTCTTTAAAAGTGGGTTACCTTAGGCTTTAAGGCGAGAACGTAAGCATTGTTTCAGGTAAAGATGCATTTTCTGTATAAGTAATTCATCTTTCTTCCTTTCTTATTTAAACGGAAAAAAATTCTTTTATTTCAGAATCCTACTTCTGAGTCACTTGAAATGTTTTCTCAACCAATGTGGCCAAATTGTGCTGTTATATTAGGAATGCACTCAAAAAAGAGGTGCTTAATTTCTCTTATCTCCTCTAGACAGACTGTAATTAGAATTAACCAGGGTTTTACTTAATTTTGCAGGAGTTCTTGTGTACAGCAGCCTTCATAGTCATAGTATAATTAACATTGTATCACTCCCATAAGTGTTTTTAAGCACTTAAATTGTGCCATAATGGTCACAGCTAAAGTTGCCATTAAAGGGCGATCGCTATTTATTATGCTCATAAAGTAGACACTTCACCGCAGAAAAAAATGTATATAGTAGGATTCCATTTAGAAAGCAGAAACAGACAGTGCCATTAGTTATGGCACCCTTGGGCTGAAAGGGCTGTCTCAAATTGATCCTATTCTTATTTTATTCAGTAGGCAGTGGAGAAATCTAAAAACAGATGACAAGTCATTCAAATAATTGCTTTAAAGGAAAAAACAGGTCTTGATTAGCTGAGTTCCCACATAGACTTATAAAATGTTGACATTAGGACAAACCTACAGGATGAGGGAGTCTAACTCGTTCATTTTACAGATGAGAAAACTGAGACAAGAGAAGGTTGGGCATCAATCTTAAGGTTACAGAAGCATAGTGGGGCAGGGTTAACAGTCAGATCATAAGACTTAGAGTTCTCATGCACATTTCACAAGGCCATACTGAATAAATTTAACGGTAGGTTTTGTTTTCTGTTGTTCCCAGCAAATGATTGACACCCCTTTAATTAGGTTTAGCTTCATTGACTAGCAAGGTGCATTATGTTTCCTTTACAAGACATTTTACCTGATTTCAGGGTCAACAGTGTCATATAGATATTCGACAGGGTTTGTTTTTACATGTTTATTGATTCTACATGATGTTGTTGTTTTGTTTCATTTTGTTTTTCAAGATTCATTTTATTGAAGGTGGCAGAATTATCCTGTCATTGGCTCTTGTCATTGAAAAGAGAAGAGCTCTATACAATTTTAGTTTTTTCTAATAATCGTATTATATAATCAGTTCGGTTCCACTATCTATACATTAATGTTGTTTCCCAGTGCAGGCTGGTAAAGATATATTTTATTCAGCTGAATTGTTGCAACTCAACACAAACCATTTATAAGAGTAAACAATTATCACTGAAATGAGAACAATTTAGTGGTCTTGCATGATTAGTGTCCTACATAAATTCTTTATGACACCGAACTGAAAGATGATGTTATGAATGTATAATGGGAAGTTAACAGAATATGTCACCTTTTGATTTGTTTGTGAGGAGACAGGCCTTGCAATCAGTGATTTTCCAATGGCCAGAAGCCTATAAAACTACCATATTTGTTCCTTGTAAATTAAAATTTAGAAGCCACAATGATGTATGTTGTTAGACCAGCTGGGAGAAAAATGCCTGGAAAAGGAAATTGCTTTATATATTTTTTCTGATAAATTTCAGCTCTATGTGTATGTGTGGAATTTTATTTTTCTATTTCATGTCATCATTACTTTGGAAAGTTTAACAGCAAAATTTATAAACTTTCTCTTTTGTTATTGTTTACATTTTGGAGAAAAAAAGGCTTGAAAAAATGGTATAATGCATGTAATCCTCACAAAAGCCAGACTGATAAAAATACGTAAGAGTTAAATAATTATACAAATGTCTGTTTTCTTAAATGGGACCAAAGAATAGACTATAAAATCTATCATTAATATTTAAAAAAAAATCAGACATGCAAGGGATCTTATGGATTATCTTAATTTTTATCTGAAGATGAGGCCATTGAAATTTTTCAAGTACAAGAAATACTTTAAGATGATACAGTCCATTAGTGGCAATGTCAGGAGTAGTATCTGAGCATATTTAATTCCATTTCATATTGCAAACTTTCTAATTTATTCTCTTTCATATGCTGCTCCTCAGTGACCCAAACCAGGCCTTCTTCACATTATTTGGCTTGATTAACTCATTAAATCAACACAAGTTTGTGAATGCCTACTATATGCCAGATACTACCTTTCTAGGCATTAAGAGAAAATAAATAAACAAACGAGATTAAAAAAAAAATACGCGCCAACATTTATATTCAAGAATTTGGGGAGGAGATTTTATTTAAAAATAAGGAAAACATATAGCACATTACATGATGATAAATGTTATGTTATGTAGAAAATAAGGCAGAAAAGAGAATACCAGGTGAGTATTAGTTTTAGATAAGATGGTCAGGAAAGGATTCATAAAAACTTTTACCAAAGACAGACAGCACGAGAGCCATGAGCGATCTTGTGGAAAATCATGTCCGACAAAAGGAATGGCAAGTCTTCTGGTGCTGAGGCCAGAGTGTGCCTGTTAGATCTGGGGAATACCCTGTCTAGCCGTAAGGAAGAAGCAGGAAAGAGGGTAGAGGTGAAATGGGGGTGTAGGGTGCAGAATGTGAAAGCCTCATAGCTCACCATAAGGACCTTAGCTCTTACTTTGAATAATAATATGAAATTTTATTTCTTCATTCTTAACTCATACAACACATATTTAGTGACTGTCTACTGAGTGCAGGCCCTGATTGTTCAAATCATTGGAAATAGGTTAGCAAACTCAAGGCCTCATTTTTACTGCAAAATTAAAGAGAAAGTTTTGAGCAGAGGAGTGATGTAACATTCCTACCTTTAGTGGGGGCCCTGTGCCTGAGGTTCAGCATGAGATGTATAGAGAGGCAAGAGCTGGTGGAGGCCACATTTACGAACAATTACAATAACCCAGGAAAGATGACAGTGGCTTGGACAAGGTGGGTAGAACTGAAGGTAGTAGCAAGCGGTTAGATAATGAATATTTTGAATATATATAATAGACCCTCCTGATGATTAAATGTGATGTCGGAGAGAAACAGGGATCAAGGATGTCTCCAAGTGGTTTGCCTGAACAACTGGGAGGAATTAGTTGACAACTGAGTTGAACAAGCTGCAGGCAGAGATTAGATAGGAAAGATAGAGAGTTCAGAACTGGACTTGTTACATGTAAGACACCTATTGGACATCCAACTGGAAAAATCAAGCAGATAGTTGGACTTATAAATTCTGGAGTTCAAGAGACAGATTAGGCTGCATATGTAGACTTCTCATTAGCATATAGATGGTATTTAAATCTATGAGACCAGATGTGATCACCAAGGGAAGGAGGAGAGAAAACATAAGAGTTCCTAGGACTGAAGCCTAGGGTACTTCTACTTGTACAGATTACGGAAATGAGAAGAAACAACTGGAGATACTGAGATGCAGCAGTTAGAGGCAGAGGCACAACAAAAAGTGCAGTATCCTGAAAGCTAAATGGAAAAAGTATTTCAAGGAAAGGTCCACAGTCTCTTATTCCCAATAGGCCAAGTAGGAAGAGGTGGGAGAATTAACAGTGAATTTACAGCATGAAGGTCATTGGTGACCTTGATAAGAACAGTTTCTGTAGTGTGGTGGTGGGAAAAACCGTGTCTGAAATGGGTTCAAGAGAGAATGAGAAAGGTAAAATTGTTGACAGCTCTTTTGAAAGAAAGCATGTCATTGCCCTGAATGTATTCCAGGTAGGATTGGAGTATTTGGGTCCCCTGCCTGCTGCTGTGGTTAAGTGAGAGGCAATGACGGTATTCCTCTTCTCAACTTCTCTTTCTAAAAAAAAGATAACAATAATAATGATGCCAATAATAATAATAATGTACACAGATCTAAACTCCACTGAGAAAGGTCTGCACTGTGACATATAATGAAATAAAAATAAGATGCCTTTTGTTTCTAAAATGTGTGAATTATTGTGGAAATGTGTATTCAATGAGATGATGTTTGTTATTCTTATTTAAAATTAAAATTATTTTCTTTTCTATATAATTAGTCAAGTTCCCATTCATACTACTAATGGAAAGAAAAAGCTTGATCTTGATAATTTAAGCTATCAATGGGTTTCTAGAGTAAAGCATGTTGTCTGTCTTTCAGTTAAATCCATCAGTTCAAATCTTATTCCCCTTCTCCCTCTTCTATTTTCCCCTGCAGCATCTTAACACAGGGAAGACTTACTTAATACCATGGTGCTAAGATATGTGGAGGTGGCTTATTTCCATAATTTTCAGATTATTGCTAGTATCCACTATTGGTGTAACTGGTCCATGATCCCTGCTTTTGTCTTTCTGTGTCAGATCTGCTCACTTCCTCTCTCCTCTCCTGGTCCGAGGATCTTCTGTTCTGTGTCCTTTTAGCACTTTGGCAGACACTCTATCATCTAGGTTTCCCACATGCCACCTTCTGGCCACAGATAAACTGGAAACACCATTCCAGGGCCCTCTTTATGCCTCAAGAGGCCTGCACCTGTGTATCTACCTTACTTTGGTCATCATGACTACCGCTTATCCAGAGTGCACACAGGGCTACGTGTCAGTGCCGATGGCAATTCTATAAAGATGTAGGATTTCTTACAAAGTAATTTTCCCCTGGACTCCCAGCTGGAAAAAAGAACAGAAGCTACACATGATTTTGGATTCTCCTGATTTGTCTCATTTTAAGTTCTCACTCAGACTTCCCTGCCTTGATGTAGGCCTTGGAATTGGAAGACATTGACTCTATTACCAGGCAGACAGGCAGCAGCCCAATCCCAGCAGTGTTCCTCTGAACTGCTCCTACATCTCCAGCTCAGAGTAGAAAACTATTTTCTCTCTCTTGTGTGATGACAACATCCTACATCATGCCATACCTTCTTCCCTAGTTCTCTATCATAATTTATTCTTTGGTTGACCTCCCTACAGACAGAACATCCGAAAACCCCCTTTCGTCTCAGTAACTTAGCTCCTTCTTCCCTAGTTCTCTGTCATAATTTATTCTTTGGTTGACCTCTGTAGAGACTGGACGTCCAGAACCCCCTCTCATCTCAGTAATTTAGCTCCTTCTTTCCTAGTTCTCTATCATAAGTTATTATTTGGTTGACCTCCGTAGAGATTGAATATCCAGAACCCCTTCTTGTCTCAGTACGTCTTGCAAGTGAAAGTGATCCTCAGATTGGAAACATGCAAAGCCCTATTTTAATCAATTAAGCTCACTTTGACTTCTTTTCTTCTATGCTTCTTCCACCCTGCCTCCAATGAAATGTATGCACAAACTTTAGAAGGTTGAGAGTTTGGGAAAATTATAACTTGGGGGAATAAAATACACAGCAGATACTATTTCAAAAAAGATTATCCTGCAACATCAGTAAAGACAGTAACAAGACTGGTTTCTGGTGTTATTGTAAAATACCCTCAACTTCCCTGTTGGCCTTCATTTCCCTTTGTGAGTGCTGCCAGCCTCCTCTGTCAGAAAAGTCTCTACTTCCCACGCTTGTGTCCCCAACATATATGCTCTACTCCTTCACTGCAGAAACTCGTAACTTCAGTTATGCTAAGATATAAAAATTACTGATGCATAACGTTTGGCCTCTCAATAGATTTTGAGGTTTTTGAAACAACGTCATAAAAATTCTACTGAAAATAAAGTGGGACATATATTTTTTTTTGTCTGACCTCAGAGAAAAAGAATGAAGGTATATATCAGGAACTTCCTAAGTTGAGACATTATAAAAGTAATGAAAGAATCTACTGTGAATGAATTAAAGTTCACTTTAATGAAAACTATTATTTTCACCATTAATTCATTGAACCAAATGCATATACACCATGGTACAGATATTTTAGCATGAGCTTCTAATAACAGCATACTTCACTTTCTTTAACTAAGAAGCTGGTGACAAGCCTTTACTCTGGTTTGAACTTCTCTTCTTTTCGGTTCAATGATATCTTTTGATATCCCCTGCCTTCTAATCTCATTCAAAGCCAAATTCTTCAGAGGATACAAATATTTAAATTATTACGTCTTCTCCAATGTATTTTTTAATTGACTAACTTATGATTTTATTTTTAAATATGACATAAAACTTACATCATGAAAAAGGTAAAACAACTGCCCCATAGCCTTTCTGATCTTCTCCCTCTCTTTCCATTTTTGTTTTATTTGTACAGTTTCCTTGTTTTGGTTCCCTAAGCACATGTTTATTCTTTCCTCTTGGTGATTCAACAGTAATCCAGTGAAGTTGTTGTATAGTATATCAAGGCTTCTGGTGCTAT
The DNA here is from genome assembly GCF_000951045.1 of Mandrillus leucophaeus. Classification (NCBI taxonomy): domain Eukaryota; kingdom Metazoa; phylum Chordata; class Mammalia; order Primates; family Cercopithecidae; genus Mandrillus; species Mandrillus leucophaeus. The sequence goes on from NW_012108086.1 coordinate 109,650, forward strand.
TTGTTGAAAAAGCAACACTATTTTCTTAATTTTTGAATATGCCTTAAGTTTAGTTTTAAGAATAAACATTAAACCTACCATTTACTGAATGTATTTTACGCACCAGGACTATGCAGAACGTTTTACCCTCATATTTAATTCTTCCCCAACTCCCAAAACAGGTCTGTCATAATACCCATTTTGCAGATGAGAAAATGAAGATCAAATAAGTACTCTGCCCAAAGTGACATGTCTGATAAGAGTTTGGGCAGAAGTTAAACCCGTTTCTTTTCAACACTAGAACCTGCGCTCTTAGTAAATAGAAGGTACACCGTTTCCTCTTACGCCCTGCCTCTCCTGGCCTCACTTAATCAGGACATGACTTTGTCTACAAGAGTGTCCTATTCCACAACCTTCCTCCTCCCAACTAGACCTTTCATTCTCTTCTCCTTTTCTTCTCTGCAGTAAGCTTCTCCATGTGATAGCTGAATGCTGAATTCATAATCTCCACTTCTGGTGAAAAGAGTGACAATTTGATTTCTGAATTAGTGAAAAACTGAAAGCATAAAACTCTGACCTTTCCGGTGTAGTTATGACTGATTTCCCTGGCAGCCTGAGAAACATCCAGTCTCTAACTTCACATGCCTTTGGAGGATGTTCGAGTCATCTGACCGTTGTCATCAGAGTGGGAAACAAGTCCTTTCTTTCAAATGTTATGGTTGTACATGTTTTAAGCTGTCCTTTCATATGATCAAAATAATAAGAATTTGTCATTAAATGTTCAGTAATATGTTAACTTTTCAAGAATGATATAGGCAGTTTGCCTTATAAGCATAATGTACAATTTTGACCTTGCCACTTTATATTCTCTGTCAGCGGTGACAGGTGATTTTCCTCACCTCAAGTTAGGCAACAGTTCTAGCAACTCGCAGTGATTTTTGTGACATGACTGACATGTGAAAAGTGATATATCCCTTTCATTAAAAGATGCATGTTCTAAGCAAGGAAGCCTCTGTGCTCCCATAAAACCATAGCAAAAAAGAAAACACTTCTACATTGATAATTCTGAGAAAGAAAGCCTAGAAAGCCCATTCTCATGCTATCCCCATAAACATCATTATAAACTTTGAGAAGAGTAGGGTCATGTCTTATATCAGTTCCTCAAAATAATGATTAAGTTGAAGCACTTTTTAAAATACAACATATATTTGATAAACTAAGAAGCTATTGAAAATTTTGATACTAGAAAGAAAGAAAATAATCCATCCTATTTATCTGGATGATATTTAGTTACTTTCATCTTGTTTTATATTAACTAATGTTTTGAAGAAATATTCAAAATCTCCTAAAAGAGGATTTCATCAGAGGGGAGGCTATTAAATAATGAATTTCCAGGCTTTTAGAATTTATGCATGCCTTTAAATAAAACAACTTTTTCGAGTCATAAATCTCTTTAGCCCATGTGTACGCTGCAGCATTTAGGCATGGGTCTAGAGAAATGCCAGCGTGTTGGGATGTGAGGATTAAACACAATGCCTGTCAGACACTGAGTTCAAAACGGTGTTTTGTTTTTCTTCTTTTTTATTTCTGTGAGGACAACTTCCCCGCTCAGCATATCTGCGCCATTTGGAATAATAGGAGTGTTTTAAAATAGGACTCAAATTAATTATCTGTTGTTCTTAAAAAGTACTTTTCTTTTGGGGAACTGCACAGTTATTTAAACCCGGGAGGAAAACATGCTCATGTGAAAGCACACATCATATGAGTGTTTTATTTTAAACCGGAAAGGTTATAAAAATAGAATATATCCTCCAGACATAAGCATAATGGAAACAAAGTATGGAAAAGGGAAAGTCAAGCTTGTCACATGAGTCTGTATAGAAGACCATCTAAACAGGCTTTGTGTGAGCGACAAGGCTGTTTGTTCACTTGGGTGCAAGTCCGAACAGAGCGTCAGCAAAGGGAGACAGGAGAGGGGCAGCTGTAGAGAGGTGGGTGGGCCATGGAAAGTTACAGGTAAAGGTGGTTATCTGTTGTCAGCAGGTGGGGGTCACATGGTGGAGAGATCATGAGACTCATCATCCTGGAGAAGGATATCACAGGGTCCACTGATCAGTTAGGACAGGGCGGGAACAGTCCTCGTGGGGGAGCGTCATAAGGTGGATACTGAGTGGGGTCTGATGGGAAAGAACATTTTCTTCAGACGCTGACTGATTTGGGAAAGGTCTGGTAGAGATAAAGGTACATGAACCCATACTATGTCCTCTTTTGTCGGTTAAGTCATCACCTAAAAGTTTTGGACAAGTTTGGGTTAATCAGTTAAGGCAGGAACTGGGGTTTCACTTTTGTTGTGTGTTTTTTTGTTTTCTTTTGTTTTGTTTTTGGCTGCTCTAGATTTCTTGGCTCCTGCAGGCCATCTGGACGTATATGTGCAGGTCACAGGGGTTATAATGGATGAACTCTGGCTCAGAGGCCTGACAAAACTCACACACACACACGTACCCCATATTCATACACATGTGGGCAAGTATATGTATGCAGAAAATGAAAAAATAAAGATTCTGTTTTAACTACATACAAACTCAAAGAAGAACAAGTTCCCTCTATTTATTTTTCCCTCTCCCTTCTGTTTTCTATGTAGGCAATTCCCAGTGTCCAGCAGGATTATAACTTCTACAAAGAAGTTGTCTTTAAAATTTTTGATCCAGACTTATCTTTTTCTTTTCTGAATTAACTTTAACCACCTGTGTCACTGAGTTAGGATATTAATCATATACATCTTGAGAGCAGGCATGTGTTTACATCACGTACCATCGTTTACCTGCTGTTGCTATCTTCTAAAGCAGTACTTGCATAAAACTTCTCACCCCTGGGACTATCAGCTCCTTGGTGTGAAAACCAATATATATTTTTTTCTTTTTCAAATTTATTTTAGAATTGGGTACATGTGCAGGATTGCTACAGAGGTAAATTGTGTGAAGCTGAGATTTGATGTATAAATAAACCCATCACCGTGTTATTGAGCATAGTACCCAGTAGGTAGTTTTTCAGACCTTGCCTCCATCCCTCTCTTCCCTCTCTAGTGATCCAGAGTATCTTTTTCCCCATATTTATTTATGTCCATGTCTACCCAGTGTTTAATTCCCAGTTATAAGTGACGTCATGCAGTATTTGGAAAACCAATCATTTTACATTTTAATATTGGTAATATATCTAGTGGAATGCTAGCGTGCTGTCCTATTTACAATAGCGAAGACTTGGAACCAACCCAAATGCTCAACAATGATAGACTGGATAAGAAAATGGGGCACACATACACCATGGAATACTATGCAGCCATAAAAAAGGATGAGTTCATGTCCTTTGCAGGGACATGGATGAAGCTGGAAACTAACACAGGAACAGAAAGTCAAACACTGCGTGCTCTCACTCATAAGTGGGAGCTGAACAATGAGAACATGTGGACACAGGGAGGGAAACATAACACACCAGGGCCTGTTGGAGGTGGGAGGAAAGGGGAGGGAGAGCATTAGGACAAATAGCTAATGCATGTGAGGCTTAAAACCTGGATGAGAGGTTGATGGGTGCAGCAAACCACCATGGCACATGTGTTCCTATGTAACAAACCAGCACGTTCAGCACATGTATCCCAAAACTTTAAGTAAAATTAAAAAAAAAAAAAAGAATGCTGATGTGCTGCCATTAAAGATTCTGCATTGTGTTTCATTCATGCATAGTAGGCCACAAAATTCAAGAATGAACAAATCAAATGGCATCTTCACATATTTTCTCCTTGAGATAAAAATGTTTGAGTTGTATTATCCATCCTAAGTAGCAAAGTATAAAGCTTAAATATTTAAACCATTGGAAAAACCTAAAATTACCCGGTTTTGTTCTATCTTCAAAAATGTGAAATAAAGGCATTCTACTAGAAATAGTCTGTGGGGAAAAAAAAAAGTCTAAATATAAAGACAGACTAGTAGGTCAGACAGAAACAGGATCTGCCTATTCCCATTCTTCTTTATTGAGGCTTTTCTCCTTTCTAATGTCAGAAAGCTGAAAGCGTTAAAATTTAACCAACAAAAATGTCCTGACAGAGTTTCCGTAGTCAAGCCAATGATCCAGAAGATGATAAGAGAATACTGCTTTTCCAGGTGAGAAAAGAAGACACTTGGTCTAATATATTCATGCAAATGTCCAACTCTAATGAAATGCATTATGAAAACTTGAGTATACCTGAGGAGATCTGTACCCAGTTTTTGGATCCTACTGGAGAGCAGCTAACCTTGCGTTTTAGCCAAGATTGTTAACACAGCTATTTCCATTTTAAAGGACACTCTAAGAATGCAGCATAACCTTTAACGGTGCTTACTTGCCTAAAAAGGCATTCCTGTAACACAGAGTTGAGTATGCATGACGAACCAAAAAAAAAAAAAAAAAGGTTTGTTGGAAGAGACAAAACTCCAGTGAAATGTCAGGGACCTGAAAGGAGGAGAAGAATATGAATTGGAAAAGGCCAAGGGAAATGGCTTGCAGACGTAGTGACTGCAAGGGATAAATAATGAGAGCTTTGGTAACTGGAGTGAAATTGTGCTTTGTAAATGTGTGAGAAATGGAATTAGATGGATTGGACAGTGCTGGATTAAATAGAGAAGTTTGAACTTAATGCAATAGGTAGAAGAGAATCATGTTATTTTTGTGAACCTAGTAGTGGTGTGGTCTGACTGATGGACACTATTACATCCCTTTGCTCACTGAAAAATATTCAACTATTTTTTGCTGCTAACTGCTTCCATTGCAGAAATACTAGGACATACAAATAAGCAAAATTGACAAAACTAAAAACCCCATATACTTACTATCCAGAGACTGAACAAGTGTTAACTTTCAGAATACAAGCTTCATACATAAAACTTCTGGTCAAGTAAACATGAAGTTGGAAGCTCAAAGGCAGTCCATGCAGTGAACACTATTCTTCCCCTGTCATTTGCCTTATTCTCTTTGAATTTGAAATTCACAAACAAAGGACCATTGGCTCTGACATAAGAAATAGAAAAAAAGAAAAGTTTGTTATTCTTAATATTTTTAATTTGACTTTTGATTTATTTATTTTTATTTATTTATTTTTTTGACAAAGAGTCTCGCTCTGTCACCCAGGCTGGAGTGCAGCGGTGAGGTCTTAGCTCACCACAACCTCTGTCTCCCAGGTTCAAGTGATTCTCCTACCTCAGCCTCCTGAGTGTCTGGGATTACAGGCACGCACCACCACGCCTGACTAAATTTGTATTTTTAGTAGAAATGGGATTTCGCCACATTGGCCCAGCTGGTCTCGACCTCCTGACCTCAAGTGATCTGCTCGCCTCGGCCTCCCAAAATGCTGGGATTACAGGCATGAGCCACTGCACGAAGCCAATTCGACTTTTCGTTTCGTTTAAATAATTATCAATTAAATGTTAGTCCTCCTCCTGGCACTTGTAATAATTGATTGCTTGATATTCCTTCAACATATAATTATGGAGTAACTACTTCTTATTAGGCTTAATAAACAAAACAGCCCATCTTCAAAGAGGTTAACATCTAATACTCTTTACATTGGTTTCTCTTTGGTATCTTTGTCAAACGTGTGGAAATTTATGACACAGCTATGCTTTATCAGGCTCAGATTAAAATGACAAACATTTTCAAATCTTGATTACCATGCCAGTTTTATTCTCAGTATCAAATTTCTCACATACTTAAGATGCATTAATTTTTTTAATCACTGAAGAGGTGTTTATTTCTTCATTGTTATTTAATCTGTGTGTGCCATCTGCTAGTCCGTACCAGTCAGGTCCTGTTATAGGGGCCAGGGATGTAAAGACAAGTGAGAGCTGGCATAGGAGAGCCCACAGCCTTCAGATGCAAAGAAAGAAGAGTAAATTGAGTGTCTTGTCAGACCCCACGGATGACGTGGCACACGAAGAGAGGTGCTTCCCTGGAGGAGGTGATTTCAGACCTGGTGTAAGCAGTTGGGAAGGTATTAAGAGGCTGACATAGTTTGGACTGGAAACTAGGGGTTCTACCTCTTTTTTTATGTTACCTCGGTTTTGCTTTTCATTTTGTCTGTCACACTGTTCCTACCTTGTTCATTTTCATAACTTTGTTCAAAACAGCCTCCAGGCTTCTTGAGCCATTTAATATAATATATATATTTAATACAATATTATTAAATAATAATTTAATATATTATATATTAACACCATCTCAGGGGATTACTTTGCCACCTCCTTCTTAAGAAAATAAAGACTACCAGACATGAAGTTTCTTGATTTCTTTCATCTCAGCATTTACCTTCAGCAAATGCTTCTTTCCTCCTTCCCTCCTCTCTACCACTAAATCGTCCACTTAAGTGCCATATTTCATCTCCATTCATCTTCTCAAAGTCTTCAGTGATTCTTTTTTTTCCCTCTTGTAGTTTAGACTCTTTTCCTCTACCCTCATTTTCTTTTTGATCTACAATCATGTCAAGTCTACAAACATGTTTAGGTGCCTTCTATATTTTTTTAAAAAGTGAAGTAAATTTGTCATTGACTGCTGGGCCAAAGATCCGGAATGTCTTATAGGGTCCAGTGATGCAGGAATGTATAATAGTGATCAGCACTTATTTCTAGTGATATATACGAATATGGTGAGCCTTTCTGTGCTGGTTTTCCTTTCTCTAACCCCACCCCATTCTACAGTATTCCTCTGAGCTTTAACCCGTAAAGATAGTAGGTCCAGGCCTTGGCTTCCCTTGCCTGGCAGATTGGTCACTTTACATCAGGTATTGAGGTTGGTCATAGGAAAGCTGTATCTACTCATTGTATCTTTCTATCTTAGTTATGGATATTTTTGCACTGCTGTTTACTGACTGAGTAGAAATTCTAAGGAAAAGTAACCTAAGGCTAAGTTCACGTCTTCATTTTCTCTTATTGTAAGCCTGGACAAACTTTCATGGACTAAATCTGTTCACCTTCTTTCTATGTCTCTTCAAGATGCTTCCTCTCTCTCTCCTTTCCTTCCACTTTACAAGATCTTGAAAGGAATGGTCCACACTTACTGCACCCACTTACTCAACTTCTCTTTACTCCTCTGTCCGATAATATCTGCCTCTTCCCCAACCACTCTACTGATAATGTACTTGCCAAGATGTTTAAAGACTTTGATATTGCCAAATTAAATGCCATTTTCAGTTCTAACTATACTTGACTTCCTTACAGCATTTAGTGCTGTTGACATCTATTCCTTTCCTAGAATCAGTTTATCTCAATATTCCTATGACATTCTCATTCTCCTGTGCTGTCTTCTCTTTTTGTCCTTCCCTCTGAAACCGTGGTGTTTCTCAGGACTTCATGTTTGTTCTGATTAACTTCTTACTTCATGTTCTAATTGAATGGTATTATCCATATTTTCCACAGCTGATAAATCACAAATCAAAATCTGCATTCTGAATTTTCTTAGTAGTATTGTATTTTTAACTCTGTACTAGATACACTCATCTAATTGTTCACAGTGACTGTTATGGACTGAACTGTATTCTCCCCAAATTTATATGTAGACGTGTTAACCCACAATGTGACTGTATTTGAAGATATTCCCGTTAAAGGAGTAATTAAGGTTAAGTGAGGTCATAGGATGGGACTCTAATCCAATAAGCCTGGTGTCCTTATAAGAAAGGAAGAGACACCCAGGAACAACATAGACGAGGAAAGTCCATGTAAGGACACAGCAGGAAGCTATTGAGCCTCACCATTCATCCCAAACAAACAAAAATCAGAAACCTTAGAATCATCTCTTTTCCTTGTTCCTGCATCTAACAGAAAGGAAGATGTAGCAGTTTGGTAAAGAGTACGGGCTCAGCGACAAACAGTCTGTATTTCAATTTTAGGATTGCCGTTTGCTAGCTCTATAACTGTGGCAAATTATTTCACCTTCATATCTCATCTGTGACCACGGTTTTGATGAAAATGTCTATTTCATAGGGTTGTTAGGAAGAATAGAATGCTTCTATTCTCAAAGAGTATGCATTTACTAATGTTAACTTTTATAATCACCAGCATCATTATTAAATATTGCCACATCTTCTCAGTTACAGCTGCAATGTTTAAATCCAGACCATCTTTTTTTTGAAATCCCTGTTGTCACTCCCAAGCACTCCTCACAACTCACCTCGGGTATCCCCTCGGATATCTTCTTTCTAGCCGCTTCTTCCTATAAAATATTTTATGCTCCTCAGTCGATCTTCAGGGGGAAAATATGCTAGAATAATCCTTGGTGAAAAATCTGAATACACGCTCTCCATTTTCTTCTAACACTCCTCCCACTGCGTATGAGGGAAAAATCCACATTTCTTAACATATTAGACACTATTTTAAAAAATCTCATTCCCACAGTAGCCTTTCACCCATCTATAGATGCAATTCCACTTTGCCAAAACTGAGCTCATCTTGTTGAGAATATGCTCAGTTTCTTCATGTCCTAAAGAGTCAGTAGCTGTTTACCAACATCCTTCCTACTTTTCTTCCCCTGGAAAATTATAATTCATCCTTCAAAATTCTCTTAAATAAGTTCTTACTAACAGATGTTTATAAGACCCTAATGTCTATGGTATTTAAAGATTACTTTCACCCCATGTTGATCCATCTATATTTCATCTTTCAAGAATGAAAATATAGATGTATTTTGAAAGTCAAAAATAATTAACATGGTCATTTATTTATATTAAAATAAACCTATTTTGACTAGAGTTTTATAGTATCATCTAAGTTTAATGTGTTGTTTAAAAATTTCCTCCAGCCATTTCTCTTTTTGGCTTTTAAAATTCAAGTGTATTCCATTTTTCTGCATATATCCCTACATTTATACAGACTAAATTATGCTTTTATGTAGTTTTAAAATACCCATATTCGTAGACTAGTTCTGTCCACATAGTTGTTGACTTTAGTAAGCTGTGAAGAAGGACACAGACTGTGGAGTCAAACTTCCTAGATTCAAATTTCAGGTTGACCACTTAACAGTGGGGTCACTACAGGCAAATAATTCAATTTCCTGTGCCTCTGTTTCCTCAGTAGTAACCTCACAATGTCATGATGCCCATTAAATTAGTCAAAGGATGTAAAACTCTTAGAAGAGTGATTGATAAATAGTAGTAACTCAATAACCATGGGGTACTTAGTTTAAAAGCCTTTACTGCTACCCTTTTGTTGACTCAAGAAGTTTCTTCTTTTCTAGTTCAGAATCCTATCCACAATTGCACAAGTCCATGGACAAGCGATTCCCTCCATCTTATCCCACACATTGAGTAGATGTTGATGTCCAGGGGCTAAACTTACACAGAAGATACAATCAAACAAACTGGATTTTTTTTACTCCACACTATGGCAAATAATAACATTGATTGAACTTATCCATCTGCTATTTCTATTCAATATTGCCATCAGAAGAGTACATGGCAGAGAGACCCAAGTTAAGTGGATACTTCGATTTTTCTCTAGGGTCCTAGGCCTCGTAAAATCATTAAGCAATACGAGCACAGTTTATATTCCGAAATGCATGTGATTCATTGAGAAGTAAAGTGAAATTAAGGGTCTATTTTTATCTATGTAGGACAATCAAGTCCTGAATTAGATGTAATTATAGAAATTCTTAACACTGCGTACCTACTGTCGGTTAAGTCATCACCTAAAAGTTTTGAACAGAAGAGTTTTTCATGTTTCTGTCAAAGTGATAAATATTTCCCTTTGAATATGTGGAAGTTTTCTTAAGATAAGGCTTTTAAGTAATTACTGGTGATACTGAGATGATTCTCCTTGAGCCTTAAGAATTATGGATTCTGTCTTCAATAGCCCTCCTGTTAATGATTCTAACATTGTTAATTTTTTATGTTCTAATCATGTTCAGTTACAGTCTTAACTTTGATTCTCATGAAATATGTTCCTAAAAAATATCTTTCTATCATCATAAACTGAAATTCATAATGGAAAATTATTTCAATTATCCAAGGTTATGCTGATCTTTTTCTTGGACATATTTTGTATTTTCTTAATTTATCTTATACTTTGTCAAAAAGTACGGTTTTATTCTAAATTTTTTTCTTTCAAATTAATGCTGAATTCTATCTACTAACATATTAATAGTAATATCTGTGCATATACTTAATTAGTTGTTTTCCAGCTTAAATATTTTATATAAAGGCAATATTCAATTTATTATGAAAGCAGTATCTTTCCATGTTCTGAAAGGGATTTAAGGTGACTTAAAATGATTATACTAGAGGGGAGTATGTTTGTTGTTACTTTTTGTTCCTGACTTTTCACAAGAATTAAGTGACAATGGCTAAGTTTCCATCCACGGTTTTATTATAAAGATAATAATATTGTGGCCTAATTGGGTATATATAGAAGTTCTATGGTAAAATCATTCCAAATTCTCAAGTAGGCATATTTTTAAAGAGTGGTCCATCTGCAAAGCTATAAACAGTAGAAATCCAAAATATTTCTCTCTTCCATCAGAAATCTACAGTTATTGGATATTAATTAGCATTCGGCAAATTTAACTACCTATAATTCTACAAATGGCATTGAAAGAAAAATACTTGTATTGTTTCCTGTCACAAAGCAAATCAAATTCTTCACTGTTCACTAATTATTTTTAGCAATTTCACCTGTGTAGAAGGTAAAAGGGCTGCCCAAAGATGCCGATGTCTTAATCCTTAGAACCTGTGAATATATTAGATTGCATGGCAAAGAGAAATTAAGATTATAAATGGAACTAAGGTTGCTAATCAGCTGACCTTAAATTAGGGAGAGTAGCTTGAGTTGTCCAGGTGATCCTGATGTAATCACAGTGATCCTTAGGGAAGAAGAGGAAGAAGGGAGCCAGAGAAATGGCAATGTGACGAAGATTACATCTGTTGTTGCTAGCTTTGAAAATAGATTCCAGAATTGTAAGATAACACATTTGTGTTGTTTTAAGCTCCTCAATTTATGGTAATTTATTACAGTAGCCATAGGAAATTAATATGCTACCCACTTCTACATGACCACTATCTTTAGTGTTTCACAGTAAATTATTTTTTGTTTCTACTACAAGGAAGTCTAACACTTGAATTTTTTTTTTTTTTGGAAGTTTAACACTTGATTTTTACTCTACACAAAATTTCACATTGCTGTCTTGATGACTTTGCTGTATTGACCTAATCCAAATTCAAACTACGGAAAAGGTAAGGTTTCTACCCCAAGAGCTTGTCCCTTGGGCCAAGCGATGCTTAGATTCACAGTTTTGAAAATTAGCTACCCCATATTTAAGCAATCCAGTTTAGAAGCAAAACTTAATTACTTAATTACTCTAGAGAGTCTTCAAAGTTCAATGTGCAAAAGCAGTTAGGCTAATTTCCAGAAATCAAAAATTTTCCCTTTTCATTTATTTGATACAGTCCAACTAGTATAACTTGATTTCTGATTTCATATTTTATTAAAGTACACCGAAACTGTATTAAAAATAAAGATTATTTTAATAGCAAATTCCATAATTTACTTTTACTAAAATTAAATGGTCTTCCTTTTTCACATTTTGCAAAGTCTGACAGCATATTTATTTTTTCCTTATGTATATGCTTTCAAATAAACCTTGTTCAATTTAAAGCACTGTCTTAATTCACTGGTCCCATGATAAAACATGTGACTTTTCCCTAAAACCTGTGTATTTTCATTTGTATAACACCAAATGTTTTACAAAACACAGCTTTTTTAAACTAATGGCTTTATGTCTGGGTGGGTAAAGTTGATTTTTATGTTCTGCTGATGATAGAAAATATCTGTGGAAAAAAGAAAGCATTAAACTCATACTGAAATTTCAAGTTATAGAAGTAAAATTATTATTATATTGTGTTTTTAAACTGAAGATTATTCAACACATTCCTCTACTTGAACTATGCTGGGTTATAGAAGGTCGATAATCAATAAAGTAGCTGCTTATCTGTGATACTTCTAATTACCTCTATGCTAGCAGTGAGGCTGTGGTTTCACCAATGCATATTTTAAAAATTTGCTAACAGGATCTTGTTATCACCCTAATTTTTGGTGTGGAGTTTTATTAGAAAATCACGTTACTCATCTGACTGCCGCAACAACAGCATTATCTCTACGGTACTGTTTTTTATATCAAGGTTAATTTAAAGTGATTAGCATAAGCCCTCCAGATGTTGCTATGGGGATAAGAACTGCACATCTTCTATGATGGACATCATATGATTGCTGTTACAGTCCTGGTGAGATTGGATTATTTGTTTTAATGTCATGTGAAACAAGTCACATGATAAAGATCAGTATCTTTTTAATAGCATGCCGTATTCCTAAATCAATCACCTTTTCACTGCTACAGAATGGTGCATATATAAAACTCACGACTTTATTATTGGCTAAGGTAAATTCATCATGATGTTTGGATGTTCAGAATATTTCTTTTAATTGGCATTGATTCTTCTGCCTCTCAGGAGGAAAGACACAGTGGTTAAAAGGAGAGTGCCTATTCACATTCAATTCACTCAACAAACAGTCACTGAGAGCTTACTATGGCTCTGGCATTTTCCGTATGCTGACAACAAAATGAAATTTTGTATAAATATTTGCTTTGCTTTGTTTTTCCCAGTTGAATTTGGACACACATAGATTCCAGCCCTGGAAATAGTGTAACATGTGAGGATTGCGAGGCAGAGCTCAGGGGCTGGAATACAGAACCCACTGGCACCCTGTCTTCGAGAATGGGTAAGAGAGGGACACCACTGAAGAACAGATATGACACATGAGAATCCCACATGGTCACAAACAGGAGTGGTGAAGAGTGGGCATTCTGAGAGAAGAGACTGAGAAATAAATATTGAAGTCTTGAGAAATAAATATGGAAAGAAATTCCATCACTTACCAGTTTTATTTCTGGGAACTGGAGGGAGGATTTTTTTTTTTTTATTGAGGGGAGAAGTCAAGGAGAAAGCAGTAAAGCTGAAGAGTAAATGGGAGAAGTAACAGTTATTTCTCCACCATAGCCAAGATTTTTGTGTCTACTAACATCAAGAAATTGAAGTCAGGTGACAGAGGGACACTAATGACAATGGAAAGATGAACAAAGTCTGTAAACAAGAGAGCATTCAATTCCCAGAAAAATGTATGACTGTGGAAAGAGTTCGTAAACACTGCCCCACTCCACCTCCACCGTGGATTATAGTGAAGATTGAGTAGTCAAATCCACAGTTTGTGCAGTTCAGTTTCCTAATGCCCGGAGACACTAGCAACAATTTAAGGTTGTATCTAATTATTATTGTAGAGATAGAGTATCACACTAATAAGTTTTCAAAATTCTCTAAAAAAGTGTTAAGATGTTTATGACACTGATCACAAATATATCTCACAATATTTGGGGTTGGGGTGTGACAAAATTTTTATGGGAATTTGATAATTAGAACATTCATAATGCTGAATTATCTATAAACACCATTTTTTTATCTTTAAATTTTAAAAATTGTCATGAAAGGCAAATTTTCTCCAACTCAAATTTCATATAAATATACTGAGTTCTTGCAACGTGAATATGAACTCTTTTCCCCAAAGTCTTTTATCAGAATCCCCATCATTTCCTGTAATTTGGCCCCAAAGAGCAGATCACAGTGGCTGTGGTGTAAAACGTTACCTCCTCTTTAGATAAAATTATTAGGAAAGTGTTGCAATTGCCTCTACTGAGATTTTTCCTGAGTCAATGCCCAGTGTGACAGCAGGGAGGAAACCATTAACTTTCCTCTGAGAAGATTCTGTTTGATGATAGAATTTTTAAATTAAAGTACTTAGTGATTGTAATCAAGTTGATATTTCAATGTAACAAGTAGAGCAGAAAATATGCCTGTACCTGAGAATATTCCATCAATATACACTTTCCGATAGTTTATCCTATTTCCTGGTCATCAACCTTGGCAAGTGACCATCAATAACGTAGGGAAGCATCTTAGGGATAGCGGATTCACTTTCTCCAGAAGCAGCCGATTTCATTTTTGAAAAGATTCATCTATTAGAAAATTCCTCCTTAGGTTTGATTGGGGTTTGCCACCTTAAAACTTTCACTGGTTAGTCCAAGTTGTGGTCTGTTTATATGGAAGTTTTCACATATCTGAGAACTTGGCCAAATCCTGCCATCATCTCAAGCTTCCTATGTGTAAAAGTAAACTCATTCCTCTTACTGTAAAGATGATTTGCCCTTTCTTCTTTCTCTCTTTTTATAGTGTTAGAGTGTTCTCTCTTGTCAGGCAGCTGACAATCTAACTGAATTTTTTCAGTGTTAAATGTAAGTAATAAGCGTCTGACTGTTACTACAAGGTTCTTCATGTAGCCTCAGTGGATTGTTTTGTTGTTGCTTTTTGTTGTTTTACATTTTCTATATTTCACCATGTGTCTTCACCACAGTAATTGACAGGTGCTTATCATCTGTCTCCTTTATAAAATGACCACTTCTAGCTAACTTGTAAAATCACCACTTCTTGCTAACTCGTATTCCTGTGTCACATGTTTAATGTACATAATATTTTAAGAATTCATCCATGGTGTAGGGAAAAAGAAAAGCAAAAATATGTGATAATGCCTTCTAAATATTTCCAGTTATCATGTGATCAATAAAAGTACAGTCAGCCCTCTGTATCCATAAGTTCCACATCCATGAATTCAACCAATATTTCATAGAAAATATATTTTTTAATTGTGATGGAAGTAGCTGCTTGTCTGAAGTGGCCACTGCAAAGACACCAGCTGTAGCTGGGAAGGCGTGGCTAGGACTGTGTGCTCTGCAGGACCAGCAGGGTCCAGGAAGGGGCAGGAGCCCTGACCCCTTCCAAGTTGGTGGGGTGGGAGCCCCTCACTCCCAGGCACAGCGGTAGCTGCCCAGCCACAGCTCCAGACCCAGGCATCCCTGTGCTCTCGGGGGCCTGGGAAGTTCCTGCCCCCACAGGCAGGCTCAGAAGTGCCTGCTCCCAATCTCTGGCCTCTGCCCGCACCCAGTGCTAGCTGGTGTGGAGTGAAGTTGTGGCCAAGCTCGGGCACTGGCACGACCTGGCTGGGTATGTGCGCACTCGGGATGGCACTGACATGCCAGCCCTCTGCTGCCTCAGCCTCCTTCAGACTTTGGTCACTGATGAGCATGGGCAGGAGCCTAGGGGGAGCTGAGGGCAGCTTAGTGCAGGCCTGCAGGCAACCCCCAGCATGAACAGCCTGGCTGCTGTGGATGGCATGTTGACGGCAGGAGGCAGACAGGTTCCTGGGTGGAAAGGGGTGGTTTCCTAGTGAAACTCCACCTTCTAGCCAGGGACAGCTCGAAGCCTCGGGGGTGAGCTGCCAGATCCAGGTGGAGTTGGTGGCCCAGAGGGAGAACTTATGGTGCTTTTTCCAGTCCCACCCATGGCCAACCATGGATGCACCAATCAGCATGCACCTCTCCCTTCCGAGCCCATAAAAACCCCAGACCCAGCCAGACTCACACAGAAGTTGAGACTACCAGCTGCAGGAAGGAGCTGCCCATTTTGAGTCTCCTCAACTCGTCAGGACAACCTGCCTGATGGAACAGAAGGGAGCCACCCACTACAGGTCTACTCTCCTCTGAGAGCTGAACACCCATCAGGACAACCTGCCTGTGGAAAGGACCCACCCACTTCAGGTCACCTGAGAGTTGTTCTCTTGCTCAATGAAGTTCCTTTCCATCTTGCTCACCCTCCAGTTGTCCACGTACCTCATTCATCCTGGACAAAGGACAAGAACTCAGGACCCACCTAATGGCAGGACTGAAAAAGCTGTAACACAAACGGGGCTGAAACACATCCCTGACCCTGCTCACCACACTGTGGGCAACAAGAAGGATAAAATGAGGAGCTGTGGCCCTTCAGGGAGTCCAGACCTAGAGGATCCCTGAACCAGGGCTGTGACACACTCTTTGGGGCTTTGCAGTTCCTGGCATCTCTAAACTTCCAGGCACCACTGTGTTCCCCTTGTCCCGATGTGGGTGCCCACAGGGGAAGCTGCCTGTGGTGCATCTGATCCAACTGCATTCTTGCATGAAGCCAGTACCTGTGCCGGCACCTGGAGCTGCCCGCTGTGCCACAGCAGCCAGTATGCCTGGCTGTGCGCAGTGTCAGACCCCGTGCTTGCTCACCCACACATCCCTCACTGCTCCACGAATGGCTCGTCCTTGGCAAGTGTTGGATCTGGGCTGGTAGTGTGAGCCAAGTGCAGCCTGCAGGGCTGAGTGGGTGGAATGAGCCCAGCAGGTGCAAGCAATACTCGAGCAGAAGGTGCTGCCAGCCACAGAAGTTTCTGGCTGGCATGGCAAAACCTCACAGATCCTGTGACAATTGCATCTATCTTTTTCTTACCAGTATTTCTTAAACAACAGTATAACAACTATTTACATAGCATTTACATTGTATTAGATATTATAAGTAACCTGGAGATTACTTAAAGTATACAGGAGGATACACATAGTTTATATGCAAAATACTAGACCATTTTATATCAGCAACTTAAGCATCCCAGAATTTTAGTATCTGCCAGGGGCCCTGGAACCAATCCCCCACAGATACTGAGGGACAACCATAACTGATGAAGAGAAATCCAGATTCAAAGACACTTAGCTAGAATTCACTAGGTAAAACATTTATTCTGGCCCTTAAACTAGCACTATGATACACCTGGAGTAATTAACATAGGAGTATTCATCTGAGAAGAAGTAACCAGCCTCTCTCCTTTACATATTATTAATCCACAACTTTCTTTTTCACATAATTAATATGCCAGCTTTCTTTTCATATAATTAATCCACAACTAGTTATGAAATGACCCCTTTCTGCTTCATGTCATGATATTCAAAAAACAATAAACCTTTCACAGACTGAGGAAGGGAAAGCATTTGAACAAACAATTATAATGCAGTGTGGAAACTATGGCAAACTCTATTGTGAACCCATGTAGAATGTATAATCTATATTTTAGGGGACCCCAGAGAAGATGATATCTCAGTTTAACCTGAAGGATGAGACAGAGCATGGACCTTTCCAAGCACTGAAAGTAGTTCCACTGGATTCCATTTAGTTGGTTACATAACTAAGAGTTTTAGTAATGGGAGCATGAGGGATTAGTTTGGAAACAGATGATGACAGGTCTTGTAAAATACATTAAATAACTGAACTTTATTTTAAGAGCAATAGGAGGCCATCAAAGGATATTAGTAAGAGAAAACTTGATTTGAGAAAGATCATTCCAGATGCCCTGAATAGCAAGTTTGGTGAATGGATGAGTAGGTGAGTGGTGGGGTAGATGGCTGATGAATTCAACAGGAGAGATAGGATGTGAAAATGAGCAAGAAGGACATGGTGTCAGCTCCAGATCTTGAGAGAAAGCTGAGATTAAAATATAGATTTGGGTCATCAACATGTAAACATATATGAAGGACTGGGATTGGAAACAATCTTTCAGGCATTGTAATTAGAGTGAGCAAAGGGTCAAAACTGCATTGAGAAGGAGCAACATTTTATGGATGGGCAGAGGAAGACAAAGAAGGAGCAGACAGTGTGGCAGAAGAGATATCTAATAGTGCGGAATCAGGGAATCAGGGAAGCTAAGAGAAGATGGCTGTCAAGGAGACGATAAATCACAGTGTCACATGCTATCCTGATTTTCATAACAATTTTAAACAAATCAGTAGTTTTAATGACCAGAAGGTCATTGTGAACTTAGAGTTTCAGTGGAGTGTTATGATCTGAGCAAGATATTTCTGACTAAAGAAACACTAGATATTAGGCTCTACTTTTTACTAATTAGTGGTCTGATATTATCCAGGATTCTTGAAACCTTAAATTTTGTTACACTTATGTGAAATGAAAATGTTAAAATCACTCATCAGTATGGATCCTGAAACATTTAAAATTATCAAAACAAATCTGTGATCTTCAGATTTATTTGTACAGAATTAGTCTGTACATTTCTTTCTTTAAGAGCTTTCTGTTTCAATGTAAATGTGAGGGTATTTATCATGTTCATAATGATAGATTAGATGGGGGTGTTATAGTAAATCTCTCTGAACTTTTTGAACACAGTAGAAGTTCTATTTTCTGCTCATAAGCAATGAAATTCTGTATCAGCCCACCATATATGAAAATGCTTGCTAATTCTCATTATTATCATGGGTGTGGAAAACAGGCAGTGGAGTAGCAGAGGCAATTAAGCCTTCATTCTTCGTGCAAGAACTTGGGTATATTTAGCAAAACTTGAAATATGCATACCAGGAGACCCAGAAAATTTACTGTAAAGAATTAGAAAAACATGAACACTCACATTTTATTTTAGCATGGTTTATAATCACACACACGAAAATGAAATTACCCTAGATATCCACACAGAGAGGCTAGCTAAACAATTTTTGGTAGATTCATATGACAACATATTTTATAACTTGTTTAAAAGACTGAGTTACATCTATGCACATAATGTGGAGAGATATGCGAAGAAACAGGGAACTTGCCAAAGACCCTGAACAGTCTTTTCTTAAGAAAAATAAATTCTATACACCTATCACAGCACATGTCAGGGGAGCACGTAACAGTAACTGTCCAGGGGTAGATATGAGGACATGAAGTGCAGTAGGAACTTTTTCTTTTTGGGTTTTTTTTTTTTTTTTGGTTGTTTACCCTTTTTTCTTTAACATGAATATATGTTATTTTGCAATAACAGAAATAAAGACAAAAACAAAAGATATGTATTTCCTAACATATGCTTTTACTTAAACACTTTAATAATGTCTTCCCGCTCCCTGCTCCATGTCCCACTTTGTTGCCCTACATTGCAATTGTGTGTCTAAAGGCAAACAGCCCTGTGTAAACTGCTTAGATTCTGTTTTCTCATCTCCCTTTGCTGTACTGTGTGCCCCACTTTTCTTAAGCTCCATCATCCAGTGTTCACCTGAAATAGGATCGACAACCATGTAGGGAAACTTCTTTTATGTAATGATAGACTTTGAGTATTTAATTGATTGAATTTTATTTTAAAAGGAGCAGGGCCTGATGTTACGGACATCTTCTTATAAAAAGGCACGTTTCTCAGCCGCTGCTCTGAATGGTTCAGCTGCTTTCACAAGTTACAATCCTATAGTGGGAGAATCAGGGGAAAATCACATTACCGAAAAAGGCACGTGTCTGGCACGTTCCCAAGGCATGAGTATTTATGGCATGATGAACTGTGAATTTGATGTTGATGCTTGCACAACACACGCATGTGGTTAAAATCTAATTTTGTCACCAGCAAAAAAAGAACTATATTTAAAAGTGTAAAATGTTTGTTTTACAGAAAATCTTTACCCCAAATGAAAAATAAATAAATTAAGGTCAGTACTATTAATTCTCTGTGAAATGGAGTAAACTCAGTCGAAGTGATATAGAAATCCCCAGTCTATCCTATGCAAACAATTTTCAGGAGAGGAAAACAGGATAGGATAACAATTGCCTGGAACTTTCCCAGAGCATTTTTTAATAATAACATGTCCAGGAATCATAAATTATCCAAAGTAAGAACATGGAAAATATTTATGAAGAGGTACCCATAAATATGAAAATATTTATGACATGGTACCCATGTCAAAAAGAAAAGGAGGAGGAGGAGGAGGAGGAGGAGGA
>NW_012108086.1:129386-136180 GCF_000951045.1 Mandrillus leucophaeus
GGAGGAGGAGGAGGAGGAGGAGGAGGAGGAGAAGAAAAAACAGATCCCTCTCATCTTGAGTTGAAAATGGTCAGAAACAAGAACACAACATATGAAGTACGCTTAATGCCAATTGGGATAAAACCTCAAGTACTTTGTAGAGGGGTAACATGAGAAGATTAAAATGTATTAAGATGGCTCTTTAAGTTTCCCATGACTTAAGTTGAGATATGGAGTTCTCTAAGGTTTACATTGCCTTTTTTAAACCTAAGATACTAATAATTTTCTAAACGTAAGAACTATATCAATTTGGTAAAAATAATGAGTAATTAGTTAAGATGTTCTCAAACAAAGGGTAGTTTAATGCCCAAAAGAAAAACTCCGTCCAGACGTTGTGTCTCACTCCTATAATCCCAGCACTTTGGGAGGCTGAGGCAGGAGGATCACCTGACGTCAGGAGTATGAGACCAGCCTGGCCAACATGGTGAAACCTCCTCTCTACTGAAAACAAAAAATACAAAAAAAATGTAGCCAGCTCTGGTGGTGGGCATCTTGACAGGCTGAGGCAGGAGAATGACTTGATCACTGGAACTCAGAGGCGGAGGTTGCAGTGAGCCACGATCATGCCATTGCACTCCAGCCTGTGCAACAAAGCCAGATTCCATCTCCAAAAAATAAAACATAAAAAGAAAGGAAGAAAGTGAGAAAGAAAGAAAGAAAAAAGAAAAACTCCATAGGTTGTAGTCCTCAGAAGGTATCAGTATATCCTGTTAAGAATTTGCACTAAATTTCTAAGCTCTATATATGTATTAATGAAGAAATCCAATCTTCCATGTTTTCCACCATAGGCATGAAGACAGCGGAGGGAAGGAAAATATGTTTCCTAGTAGCTCTGAAGCCTCAGAAGGGAAATGGGGTGATGTATTTTACAAAGACAATATACCCAAACAAAGTAAAAAATAATACTAAATATGTTGCTCTGCATAAATGGGTGGAGGCTGTACTTTTAAGGGAGGAAAGGCAAAATATATGTGATTTGGTTTTATAGATTCAGTGAATATATCAGTATTGTGACAATTGATACATATGCATATTGTAAGTGTCAGTAAAGAGAATGGGTGGTATTTGATTTGAAGTTTAATTATGTAAGTAAACATTTCTAATTGGATTTTTTGTGAATTTCTTCATTTCTATGCTTGATATTATTATCTCATGTGACAAAAATATGTGTTCGTGTTTTCAAAAGCCTTAGTTCTCAAAATAAATTAATTCAGACAGTGACGTTGGTACTTGTAGAATACGTGTGTATATTATCGATCTATATTATAATGGAATGTGTTATTGAACCAATAATGGAATGTGTTATTGAACCAATTCAAGTTATTATGCATTTTTAAGATTTTTATCAAAGCAAATAATAACACGTAAAAAATAAGTCGTACAACAGCCAGACCTAAGAGACCCAATGCACCTCCCAGGAAAATCCACTTTTTCACCTTTTCGATGTTTGTTCTCTCATAGTCATCTCCATCATTCTAAAGAATAAGCTATGTGTTTATTACTTAGTTTATCATATTTAGACTACTTTTTGGACTAAAGATAAACATTTAGCTTATTTACAATTATGCATATTATTTGCCACCCAGTTTTAGATAGTTACCTTAATACCTTTAGCTTTTTCACTGACTATTTGATAGCTTTAAATAATACACCAGTGACGCTAAATTTGCTTCCTCTTAAATTTTAGCTGTGTGTCTGAAACTGCTCACTCTATAAGATGTTGCTATTAGCATTCTATCATTCCACATATCTCACAATTTCTCCCCCTCTTTCCTACTTTTGTAGTATATTCTTATTTTTATATTGTCAAGGTTGATAATATTTTATGGTTTACAGTGGACATAATTAAGCTTTCAGTGTTTGACCTAAAGATTGCATCTAAAAATTGAAATCTACCAAAAATCCTCTAGGGAGTTATAAGCAATTAAATGTTATATTTGCAGAGCAAATTAATATGGTAAGGTTTTGTTTCATTCTCGATGAGCTCAATACCATAATCTCCATACCACTCAAAGGATCCTAACATAAAGATCACATGAATTATCTTTCCTATATACCATTAGTTAGTTAAATTGTGCCTCAGTTGGTTTAGCTGTTATCTGGAAACTGATGTCCTTGGGAGAGATTTTATTTGTAAATTTATAAAGGGTACGTTTTTTTTTTCTACTTTAAGAAGTTTATCTCTACTTTTGCTTCTAAACAGGTTATGTTCCAATTAAATGAAATTCGTGGAATTCCTTTGATTCGTTTCTTGTAGTACACTGACTTCTTGTTCTAATTTGAATTGATAGTATTCTAGACTTAGAACTCAGTTACCCTTCTGTCACTTGAAAAATCTTTTTTTACTGAGTTCCTGGCTTCGTTCTACAATTTATTATATCCTGTGCCTTCCTCATTCTTACTTTTCAGCTTCATTTGCTGGAATTACTCTTAAAAAAACTACTTGTTTACCTGGGTTAAATGTAACAATGGAGCTTCTATGTTTCAAAATAGTTATGTGGATAATGGGGAGTCATTCAACTATTTTGAACCAATTTCTGTTAGAGTTGATCACAATTACTACAAAAACACCAAAAAGTGAAGCAGCATGTCCTGTATTGTTGTTTAAGATGATATATTCAAGACAAACCCAGCTAGGAATATCAACTCCATTGTGATAGTTGCCTTTCAGGCTAAAATTGATCAATGATAAACTCTTTGGCAAGTGGAATTCATATTCTCATGTGAACTGAAAATGATAAATAGTTAATAGCTTTCCCAGGGTCTTCTCTTCTGACACTTTCCAATGATTTCTTCACAGTTTCAGAATAAAAGAATATAATTTATTCCAAAAGGCATGAAAATATTCAAGTACTATTCAGATAATTTTCTTAAGTTAGAAAAAATATATTTGGCCTGTGCTATAAGAGAGAAAATGTCATTATGAAGTTATAAGCTATGCAAGCTATGGCAATCCCAATTTTAAAATATTTTATAATGGTATAATCGCATGCTGAACTATTAAGATAATGAAGCCTCTACCTTTAAAACAGTTTTTCACAAGTACGTGAGTCTTTTTTTCATCTTCTGAAAAATGTACATTTACACAAAATAACCAAAGTTATATTTATAATCTTGAATTTATACTTTGATTTTCCTCAGGGATTTTTTAGATGTTGTACGGAATGGGTTGCATGTTTCCCAACTGCACTAGGGCTGATGCAAACAAGTGTTTCACTAGTTTAGACAAACAATAACTCTAAGATGACTGAAGACATATGAAAACACTTGAAACATTGAACAATCATTAGTGTTACATAGATACAGGCGTACTGGTTAATAGAATAAATCGGTTTGTTTGAAAGAAACAACCACTGGAGACATTTCCGCCAATAATGTTAAGAGTCTGCTTAAACATTTAACAGAGATGCGCTCACTTCAACAAACATTTATTTTGGTATTCGGCATCTCTGATATCCCAGACTCTAGACTGTTAGCAAAATATATAAAATGTACAAACCTAGGTCTCTATTTTTAAAGACCACATATCCAGGGTGACATCCAGAATCCTCATTTCTCTACACAGCACACAAAACAGATGGTATTTACATACAGGGCAATTCTATAGACATATGCAATTCTAAACTCTTCCTCTCCTCCCACCCATTAATACAAGGCACAGGCACATAAAGATACCAGACATTTTTGCTCCGTTTTGCTCCCTGGTGTGTGAATTTTTGTACGTCAATAAACAATGGTCACACTGTGATAGGGATAACAATAAATCTATGAATCTCTTGCAATGATGCAATATATTAGGGGAAGATAGATTTGGGTTCAATATAGGGAATATTCTTATGACTGAGACTTTATAAAAATGAATTATCTTTTGTTCAGACATGGTTTAGATCATGCATTGCAACACAGTGGTGCACGGTGATCAACTGGCATGGGTGTACTGGGGGGAAAATTTCAACCAATGTTTGAAAACTTGTTTTAACCAATCAACCAGTTGGTTTCAAAAACTGATATGGTTGGTTTTTCACAAATAATTTATAAACTTTTTGAAGATGAGTCAACATTTGGCTGTAAGAGCGCTTATTTCTTACTATACTCTTCCCAAGTCTTTGGCCAAAAGCAGTGGTATGCTGGTAAGGGAAGGATGAGCAATGTAAGTAGATATTATAGTATTTCCTCCTATTCGAGGCCCAGTGACATGGGGCTCCAGTGCATCTTTGGCTCCTGAGATTTGCTTCTGAGAAGAAACATAAACTAGTGGAACAGGTGATAAAATATGGATAAGCAACTACGGCTTTACTACTTACACTGACCTGACATTTTAATGCAGTACTTTTTATATATAATTTTAAACTTCATTGTCTCTTTATTTTCATGGCACAAATTCTTCCCCAAGTCATCTCCAGACTTGTATTGCTATTACCATGAGGAATGCTCTCATTGCAAGAGCGCCTGGGAATGGACTCTGTGCAGTTTTCCAAAACTCTAATTCTGCACTTTAAAATCCTTACAGCAATGCAGTGCAGCCCATAGTTTGGCTTGGTTTCTTTTTACTTCTTTATAAGAACTACATAACCCTTTCTGTATATATTAATTTGCTTCTCTTTTACTTTTATCCAAGTTAAAATAGATATCTTTCCTACATGTTTCTCTGAATTTCCCATCTGCTTGATATTGTCCCCCCAATACACCCACGCCAAGTGATCACGATGCACCACTGTGTGGCAATGCATGATCTAAATTACTACGTCTGGACGCAAGATAATTTATTTTTATAAAGTAGCAGTCGTAAGAATATTCCTTATATGCAACACAAATCTGTCTTCCACGAATATGTTGCATCAGACCCAGTTTTAAAGTCTCAGGTGATACATGTTTACATGATTAGGCTTCAACTACAATTTGAAAAGGAGCTATCATAGATGATCTTAATTCTGTTTCTAAATTCCACAAAACCATGTTTTGAGGCATTAAATGGGATGTAAGCAGCTCAGCACAATGTCTGACACAACAGAAGTCCCCAGTAATAGCAGCTAATTATTATCATGGTCATTAGTATTTATTATTGTCATCATCACCATCATCACTGCTGATATGACTACTAGTACTAGGACTCTGATTACATCTGATTTCACAAAAAGAAAAGAAAGAAAAGAAAAGAAAAAAGAAAAGAAAAGGAAAGAAAAGAAAAGAAAAAAGAAAACTCACACTATTGACTCCCAGTAAGTTTATAGTCAGGAGGAACCCTTTTTCCCCCACATATGTAACTGCTTTATTCTAAGGCTTTTCTTCAAATAAAAATACCTTCCATCGCAGTCAGCTTATTAACATTTTATTTTAAAAATCTATCAAACCAATTTTGTCCCATGCACCAAACCAACTGATTGACTGACCCTAAATGGAATTACTTATTTGACATTATGGGGGTATCATGAGGGTATCATGAGCTTGACTATCTCATTTTATCCCTCCTTTATATATAAGAAGTAAGATATAGATATAGATATAGATAGATATGAATATATCTGTGTGTGTATATTTATACAAGCTCAACAGTCAAGCTATAATGGTGATAGTCAAGCTCTCTCTCTATATATAGACACACACAAATATATTCACCATTATAGCTCACTGTTTCCATGGAATATCCTGAAAAAATATGTACATATGATGTCCACATAGGCAGCATGTTCTAACCTTAACTAGATAATGTATATTCTTAAAGAGATTAGTTTTAGCATGTCTGCACATCACTAACAAAAATAATTGGTTCAATCCTAAAGTAAGTTAATGGATTCAATGAGAAATTAAATTTACTTAAAGAAAGGACGAGGGGAGGAAGCAGTCACACTTATTCAGCTTGCCGTAGAAACATAAAATTAGAGAATACTAACAATGCAGACAATATTTTTCCTTAAGCTGTTATCATCTCAAGTTTATATAACTTTTAGGAAATATGTCACATCAACAAACATTAAGCAAACCCCTTTCTTTTCTGCCTTCATAGGATCAACCGGAACTGAAAATGCTGCAACTTTCTTGCCATAAATAACTCATTGTGTTAAGTGCCTATTGTATGCAAAACAAGTAATATTTAAAGAAATATATCTGATGAGTTGGCATCAAAAGGCAAAGATAGACTAAGGAAGCATTTGTGTGCTAAGCAAGTGGTAGACACAGGAAGTACTCAGGCTCAGAGGATAAAAGCATTCTGGTGTGACTGAGATAAGGCAAACATTCAGTGAGTAAGCAAAACATGATTTACATTCAACATTTCCTGCCTACTCTTTAACTGTTATTTTTATTACTCTTTGATGCAGTCCTTTTTATCCAAGAAAGACGCTTGTTCTTACACTCCCTCTCATAATGACATAAGTCTTTTCTCCATGCTATTCATCCACTTGAATATCTGCATAAGCCAGTCCTCACTTGCCTTCATTCTGCCAGACCTTCTTCATAATTCAAGACAACACGCATCCTTCTCAGGAAACTTCATATGGAAGTCTGCCGGCACTTTCCTCTTGTACCTCAGGGAGAAGGCAACATCTGCCCCTGTCATTTACATCTCAATTTAATGGTGTGCCTTATTCATCTCTCGAGCCTATGGTATGCCTTATTCATCTCTGGAGCATCTGACTCTCTGGGAAATCTAGTCCCGGAGCAAAGCCTCTGATGAGTCTGTTTTGGTAAAGGCAGCCAGACACATCTCCAGTCCTGTTTTGGTAAAGGCAGCCAGACACATCTCCAGTCCTGTTTTG
>NW_012108086.1:136715-155066 GCF_000951045.1 Mandrillus leucophaeus
TAAAGGCAGCCAGACACATCTCCAGTCCTGTTTTGGTAAAGGCAGCCAGACACATTTCCAGTTCTGGATTCACCACTTCTTGGCTTCTGCTTGGATGAGATATTTAATGTCTCTGAGACTTAGTTTCTCCATCCATAAAATGAGCACAATTTAATCATTATTGTAGGATTCCCAGAAAAATTAAAATAACAGGCACAAAATACTTCCTATGATACCTGGATTGTAGCAGATAGTAACAGCCAAAAATACTATGATGAGAATGAATGAACACACTCTCAGATGTTAGTCATATATATATTAGGACCATTTTTGTTTTTCAAACTTCCTACTGATATATGTATCTTAGAAGATCTTTCTCTCTCCCTCTCTCTGTCTCTCTCTCTCTCTCTCTCAACCTTTTACATTCTCTTCATTGTGTCTGTTATCAAGATAAGCATAGTGTAGACTCTCTTTGGTCAGCTCCTTCTTCATTCCCAGCGGTCCCTTTTCATTCAAATGCTCTTCTACTCTTACAAAACCACCACTGGAGAATGAAAGTTGCCATCCTCCAATGATTCTAATTAAACGGATTTCTTTTGTCTTACAGACTATAGTTTCTGCCATTCATTTTATCCAGTATATTACAACCGAAATAACATTTTGTCATGTCTTTCTTTATACTATTCATTAAGAATGAGGTCTGTGACTAAAATATATTCTTCTAATTTCACCTTTATTCTTTTTCTGTGATGACATACAATACAAACTTTCAATTCAATGAATATATATTGTTAATGGAAAACCTAATTTGCCCTGTGAGCAGCTTTCTCGTGTGCTCTCTCCCTTCCTTCCTTCCTTCCTTCCTCCCTCCCTTCCTTCCTTCCTCCCTCCTTCCCTTCCTTCCTTCCTCCCTCCTTCCCTTCCTTCCTTCCTTCCTTCCTCCCTCCCTCCCTCCCTTCCTTCCTCTCTCCCTCCTTCCCTTCCTTCCTTCCCTTCCTTCCTTCCTTCCTTCCTTCCTTCCTTCCTTCCTTCCTCTCTCTCTCTTTCCTTCTTTCTTTCTTCTCCCTTCCTCATCTATCTATCTGTTTACTTTTCTGTTCAGATTTGAGCCAACTGTTTCTTGGGCAGATGATGTTGAGGGAAGGAGTAATAAAAAGTTGGGATGATCTCTGAAAGTTTGCCTATCCTTTCTCAAACTGAAGGATTTTTTTATGATGCTGTTCTGAATACCTTGAAAAATTGGGGAAGATGCAATGAGTCAATTAACAAATTGTCTTAATTTCTCTACTAAATCTACAAAATGGACATTTAGGCTTTGTCATCACGTGCTCTGCACATCATTTCTTATTTAAGTGTGGTTTTAATAGAGTAAATCTGTTTTAATAGAGCCGATTAATATATTAATGGATTGTATGAAGGCAGTAACTATGATAATTTTGAGAGGACTAACTTACCACTCCTTTTCCATGTTAAGCAACTCAAAACACCTGTTTCATTGCTGCTTGTTGAGAATCTTTTAAATATTTCTCTTAATTTGTTCATAAGGACTAGCTTTTTAAAATCATTATTATTCTTGTCCCTTTATGAAAAGTGCTTATTGAATGCTAAATTATATTTTGATGGGTTAACTTTGATATGGGAAAATAATTAGTTTGAATTCCCAGACCTTTGTTATTTGCTTCTTACTCATCAATTGTTTATCTGATATTATAGATGTTGATAGTAAAAGAAGTTTGTAATGTGCCTGCATCAATTACCATAGTACTCAAATATGTTGACTGCAGATTAACTTAAACATTTGAACACAGCTAATGTCCCTAAGAGACAGCATTATCAATTTTTCCACATGACATAATATATGTTATCATAATAAGAAAGTAAATGTTCAGTGTCTACACAATTACTTTACCTTAAGCAATTTTTTAAAACTTAAGTTTAAAAAATAATAATAAACAGTATTAATGTAGTTACAGATTTTGAAGTCCAGGTCATAAACAAGCAGTTCTTTGTTTTTAAAATTCAAATAAGATCTAAAAGTATGCTCTTGCCTGAAATCCCAGCCCTTTAAGAGGCCGAGGTGGGTGGATCACTTCAGGTCAGGAGTTCGAGACCAGCCTGGCCAAAGTGATGAAACCCCATCTCTACTAAAAATACAAAAATTAGCCAGGCGTGGTGGCAGGTGTCTGTAATCCCAGCTACTTGGGAGGCTGAGGCACAAGAATTGCGTGAACCTGGGAGGCGGAGGTTGCAGTGAGCCGAGATAGTGCCTATGCACTCTAGTCTGGGCGACAGAGCGAGACTCCATCTCAAAAAATAAAATAAAATGAATAGAAGTGTGCTAGCATCTGAATATTATGCTCCTTACAGTTTCCAAAAAAATTTTTTTAACTTAGAAAAACTGGTGTTTAGTTTGTATTGAAGTATCTTAAATGCTTTTATGAGCCTAAGAGAAATCATATACACTAATAAATAAAGAGCCTCTTATTTGCCAAGTGCAGTTGGGACCCACTTACACGTATTTGATTAGAGTAATTCACTGGCCCTCTCTTAGTCTGCAATGACCCTGTTGTAACATGGGATAATTTTAACAAGGAAGACAAGCACAAGTCCATCAAAAGAAGTTCGCCCTCACATTTTTATTCAAATTGATTACGTGATCCACATGTCAGAGAGCAAGAGGTTAATGGCTCAGATTTGGAACACAGGTTAATCTTTTCAGGCTCTGTGATGCCGTGACCTTTTCAAGTGTAACAAAATGGAAACTTCCTGGCCTGAAACGACTAATTCATCTTCCAAGTACACACAGGTGGGGACAGGCCAGGTTTAGATTTCATAGTTCACATTTTTCTAGTGAAAGTTGTCGTTTTTACTGTGACTCTATGTAAACCAAATCAAGAATAAATTATAAAACAGTTAAAAATGCAGGAAATTGATAAGCTGTTTATCTTCACCAGGTAAATTTACTGGTTTAAGGATGTTCTTGTCTTTTTCTCTCTTTTAAAATGGTAATACACGCCTTGTGTGGTATTTTGTCTTTTACGCAGACATTTAATATTTGCTTTATAACATCCTTTATATTCACTTTGTAAAAAGTGTCATATATGTAGAATGACCATATAATATAGCTGATTGGGAGATTTTGAAGATGAAAAAGGAGGGAGGCTGGTATAAAAAAGTTTTCAGACCATGGTGTAAATCATGACCGTCCCAGGCAAGCTAAGACACCTCCTTCCCCTTCTCTTATAACAAGTAGCCATCTGAAGCTGAAGTGATCTTGGAATGGCTCAGATGGGTAAAGGTAGCTCTACCCTTTGCTACGGTCTATTTATCTCCTTCATTCCAATGAGATTTCAATGCCTTAAGCTGTCTCAGAGGACTACAGATAAAAAATCCACAGTGATTCCTAATCTATTAACATATATTCAACTCATTTAATTTGATTTCTTTATTGCTTTTCTATTTTTTGGAATAATTTTACCTCAATAGAAATAGCATAATGTGAAAATATTTCACATTACTCAAAAATCTGTGTCTAGTCACTGACATACGACAGCCACAGAATCTTGAACAGTTTCATAAACATTTATCCACAGTGAGGATAGTAACTCTAAAATTCCACAATTCTTGGATTCCAGTTTTATGGCATCAAGTTTAGTAAAAGTGTCTGCGGTACCTATCTGCACTGTAGTTAAAGCACAAAATGTTTCCATTTTTCTTCCTTCTGGTGGTCACAAACAAAATGAAACTCGTGGATTTGCATTTAAAATTTTCATGTATTGTAAATTTAAAATGAGATACAACAACCATCTCATCTCCTGGGCCTTTACCTATAATTAAGATTTATATCTGAGCTAGTTAAGGGTTGACCACCCTGTGTAATGTAACTCACTCAATGAAAGGAGGAAGTTGTTACTTTCATTTTCACTTATTTATTTCTGATACATAAATAATGAAAGATGTTCCATGGAATGGATAACTACTGCTGACCCATATTTAGGTGTCCTTTACAGTCTCCAGAAGTTGTTAGTCAAATACACTGGTACAGGAGAGTTCACTGTAATCTCAGGTCACAGTAAAATGAACGACCATGTCAACTTCCATAGCACACTCGTCCTCGTAGCCAGCGTGTGTTGCCTGGTACTCTGCCATTACCGCCTGGCACTGATCACTGAGCTCCTTGTAACTTCGGGAGAAATCAAAATCTCTTCTCCAGAACACATAGCTTCCTGTGTTCACCACAGCCTTATCTCCTACGTGTAGACTGTGTGTGAAGGCAGGCTCAAGAGTACTTTCAGAACAGCAGATACTGTGGAGGGTTAGGTACCAAGGGACCTTCTAAAGGAGTGTGCCAAAGAGGTCTGACATGCTACAGTTTGCTCAAGAATATTCTTAATCATGTCTGCAGGGAATACCTGTTATTTGCTCAATGTTGAAGTTGAATAAACAGAGGGTTTCTAAAATTGGAATCACCTGGGCTATAAAGAGAGTACATGTAGAGAGGCAGCGGGAGGCACACCCCAGAGGCCTTAGGTATTCCTAGTACATCATTCAGTTTCACACCAGGGAATTCCTCAGGCTTCTGTGTCCCTCAGGCCTGAAATACTGTCTGGAATCCCTACTTTCTGTTTTCTATTGCTCAAAACACTGTATCTTGAGAAACTCTCAAGTCAGCCTAATCAGAAGTAGAAATCCAATAAAGAATCTAGATTAGTTTGTAAAATGCATATGCTCTTTGCTAAGAGTAATTCTAGCATAAAATAAAAGATGTGCCACAGCAAAAGAGTAACACAAATGGCTTTACTTGTAACAAGTCCTTTTAGTCATTAATGTTTGCAACTTACAGCCTAATAGCATTCCAAAAATCACTGCCATAGAGTGAGGGACAGAAGGATGGAGAGGAAGAGAAATGGGAAGAAAGAAGAAAGGAAAAAGAGAGGAAGAAAGACAGAGACAAATAAGTAAAAGGAAAGGAAGAAAAGAGAAGAAATCTGCATAACTTCAGTATCCTCATCAGACGAAACAACAGCCCAACACTGCAGGCATCTCTCAAAATATTTCACTGTGGCACACTGAGATTCCACCACAGGAACTAAGTCTCAGAGGCAGTAAAACTCAGTCACCTTAAAATAAATTTATTAAACCATTTATATATTTATCCATGGGAAAGAAAAAGTCTAAATCAGCTACCTTTAGGAGAATATATTAAACTAATTAGTTTTAACACCAGCACAGCAGGGAAAACCAAAATAAAGCTGTGATGAGCAAATAAGCAAACCCCACAGTGGGGAAAGAAGACGCGCGACAAGGAAAAGACAAAAGCAGTCTATCATTTTAAAAAAGAAGAGAAGTAGCAATAACCTTGCAAGAAACTGCCAATCTTATATTTCCTGAAAATTGCACGATTGTGTATTCAGGAGAAAATATTTATTCAGCATGTTGGTTTATTTACAAGCATTCTATTTTGTGTTTCTGATTTTTGACATCATATTAATACATTTCATATAATAGGCCATTCTTTTCGATGCCATTTCATACCCTGCTAATGCTACATGCATCTTATTTTGGAAATGTAAATATCTTGGCTACTTGTGTAATATCTTAGGTATCATTATGAAAGTAGCTCAACATTTTTTTTTCCTTTACTTAGTAATTGAAACTCTAAATTTCAGGACTGC
This sequence comes from Mandrillus leucophaeus, assembly GCF_000951045.1. Lineage (NCBI taxonomy): Eukaryota > Metazoa > Chordata > Mammalia > Primates > Cercopithecidae > Mandrillus > Mandrillus leucophaeus. Next base: position 142,370 of record NW_012108086.1, read on the forward strand.
ATTTAGAGCTGACACTGAAAATATCCAGGAAGGAAATGGTTTCTTACTGCTACACAGGAAAAAAAGAAAATGTTCACAATAGGCTATATTTATGCTATATCAAACTACTACTGATATATATATATACACACACACACACATATATATGTGTGTGTGTATATATATATGCCTGTGTGTGTGTGTGTGTATATGTGTGTATATATATATTTATTTATTTTTCCAGACAGAGTCTTGCTCTGTTGCCCAGGCTGGAGTGCAGGTGGAGATCATGGCTCGCTTCAGCCTCAATCTCCCAGGCTCAACTGATCCTCCCTCCTCAGCCTCCCATGTAGCTGGGACTGGGCATATACCACCATGCTCAGCTAATTTTTGTATTTTTAGTAGAGACGGGATTTCACCATGTTGCCCAGGATGGTCTCAAACTCCTGGGCTCAAGCGATCCACCAGCCTCAGCCTACCAAAGTGTTAGGCATGAGCCACTGCACCCTGCCTACATAAATATAAAAACACTTGAACAATAGAGGTGCCTGCATAGTATTCAAATACTAGTACAATTTCTTGCTAAAATCTGAACTGGTCACTTTCACTGACATCTATTTTTATTTTCGCTGGTATTCTTATATGTCATTTTCAGGAACAAGAAATAATCCACATTGCTTTTCTTAAAGAAGGTTTTTATTTCATTAAGAGAAATTCTGGTAGTATTTGTGTCATCCCACCTATCACAGTCATCATTAGAGCAAAATCAAGAGTGTTTTAAAAATCTGTGAGATACATTGTACCTTATTTATTCATTCATCAGCCCCTTTTCGAAATTTAATCTGAACCGTTTTTCTCTTTGATTTGTTACCTCTCATCTAATAGATTTTACTGTATTTTACAATATACAGACCCATAGCATTGTATGTTCTACTAAATGATGTAAATATACTTTAGAATTGATAGGCAAAATCTGCAACTAAATCTGCAACTAAATAAATGTCACAAAAAACTAGTCCCTATGAGTAACAAGAATTCGAAGTGCTTCCACATAATGCTATTTTAATATTTAGGTAATTTAGATATCAATTATTCAATCACTTGATATAGATAAAATCTTTGTATGTATTATGTGCCTTTAGATGGGTTATCGCATGGATCTTCTCTGCACAATAGACACCCATCTATATTTTCTAACATCATAAATTCAACATGATCGTCAAGACTGAAGACAGTTTGGAGACAGGTGCAAAGCCACAATCCCCATCTAAAACTGTTGGGCCAACAGTGTTTCAGTTCAGAAGTTTTCTGGGTCTAGAACGATAATGGGATGCATAGACTAGATGTTACCGAACATCCATGTGGGCATCTGGACAAGCACCAGGTAATAAAGAAAAGTTCCTGTTCAGCAAAATAATGAGTGTTTATAGAAATATAAAATATAATTACACATCTTCATATCAATTGAGATAAAGGCTTGCTGCTGACTTAGTTTGAGTCAGACCAGGTTTTGCCACAAAGAGAATTATATGGGAAAAACATACCAGATTTCAGAGGCTTTAGGACTGTGGAATTATAAACAGTGATTTATGCACATATACTGGTTTTAATATACGGAGGTAAAAGGGAGGTGTTTGTTGATACTTGTGACGCAGTAATATTTTCAGAAAATGGACCTTTGTTAAGTTGTAGAATCCTCAGAATGGGCCGTGTGATATATGAGTCACTATACGTAGGTAACACACTCACCTCAAAAGCAGAGCCATCCTTGAGAACCCAGCTCCATTCCCAAGTCCTTTCCACCCACACGATACCCACCCCGTTCTGCTGAGGACACTTTCACTTGGTCGCATTTCTTTTATGCTTGTTAGAGGACCCAGAACAGCACTGGGATTCCAATAAGCAGCCGGGCGCAGTGGCCCACACCTGTAATCCCAGCACTTTGAGAGGCCGAGGCCGGAAGATTGCTTGAACTCAGGAGTTCAAGACCAGCCTGGGCAACACAGCGAGACGTCGTCGCTATTAAAATTAAAAATAATTATAATAATTAGCTGGGCACAGTGGTGCATGCCTGTAGTCCTAGCTACTTAGGAGGCTGAGGTGGAGGATTGCTTGAGCCCAGGAGATCGAGGCTGCAGTGAGCTCGATCGTGTCTCTGCACTCAAGCCTGGGCAACAAAGCGAAACCCTGTCCCCAAAAATAAAAAATAAAGATTCTAATAAGCACTCAGTAAATATCAACTGTTGGTCAACTACCTACAGCCATTGGGTAGTTCTGGACTCCAACGGAGCTATTGCTTTTTTCCAGTCCAGTTTTGACTAGATCCACAGGGTAAGTAAGCCAGGTTTAGAACAATAAGGTTTATGGTGACTTAATAATCTGTTTTCACAAACTGTTAATGTACCTGTGGCATACATAAAACAGAGAGGATAAATCATAGAAATAACTTTATCTAGACACATTTAAGTAAATTTATACATAAACTTATTGGGATATAAAAAATAACCCTTGTACATCTAGAGCACTTTAAAATAACTCAATTATCAAATAGTAAAATTGAGCAAAACATATTAACCATATAAAGAACTTTTAAAAGCACACAAGCTTTTAAAATAAAATCAATGTGTTGACTTAAAACAAAACTTTTTAAGGAATTTTTACTTAGAATTTCTATTTGCTAAGCTTTTTTTAGAGCTCCCTCTACTGTTCAAATATGAATATGCTCACTGACATTTACTAAGGAAGGTCATCTGGTTTAGAAACAGAGACTGCTAAAGATTCACATTAATAACCTGTGCAAGAATAGTCGAAAATGTGAATTTTCTGCTCTTTTTACTTGAAGTCGTCTATCTGGTTTTATAGCCCTTCTCCTCAAATAAGAAAGTAAATATCTCTGTTGTACACTTTATGGATGCATAAATGTTGTTTTCAGAATTCTGCCTCTCTCCCCACTTAACCAGTAAATCTCTGCTAATTTTCTTACCATTTCATGTAGGACAAAACTGTATCATACAGAATATAAGAAAAAATGTTCTAAAACTCACGTAATGGAGATTAAAGAAGTCTTAAAATGTCATGTGCTTCATGACTCCAGAAGATGAGAGATCATATCTGCACAGGTGATACAAAATTATATGAGGTCTTTTTATCTCCAGCATGTATACAGACTTACAGTTCCTGTGTGAGTTAAATAAATGTTAAATATTATGCAGTATTATTGAAAAGAAACCAGGAAATACTAATACAGCATTAAATTCACAAAAGAAAACATTCTCAAAGCCGTATTTGTATGTGTAGGTCATGTTAGTGGTTAGGAGATAAGATTCTACCAGAATACATGTAGTGAGTGGTAATGTTTCATTTTATTGTGACAATGTGTAAATTTCAGATTGTTCTTTGTTTAAAATAATATACAGAATTTTTCCAACTGTGATTAAATCACAAGCAATAAAATATAGGAAGCCATAAAATATCTTTTCAATAAAATTACCAGAGTAACTATGAGACCTAGAGGTTTTTATGCCAAGCTACTGAGAAACAAAACAGTAGTTAACTTCATGAGATAGAATTATCAAGGTGTAAAACTCCAATTAAGATAATGGTAGACTTTATTCATTTAATAAATCAAGAGACAAAGAACAATATAGTTCATAGGAGTTAGGTAACAACCTACAGTAGTTACATATTTCTCTGATGAGTCCCAAACTCATGTTTAACATTACATAATTAATTAGCCAGGAAGTACTAAGCCTGTTTAAGTCAAATTATATTATTAGTTTGTAGAAATAGAAGGTAATTTCTAGCTGATTTCTCCATTTTATGTACAGGGGAAAAAAAGTCACATTTTAGAAGGCTGATTTTTTAAAAGCATCTTCTGTATTGCACGGCATATTTAATGACAGAAATGAAAATACAGAAATGAAAATAATGGAAGTAAATTACTAAAGACAGACCATTATAAAAGTGTTGAATTTTGAGGTGAGAGGATCACTTGAGCCCAAGAGCTCAGGTTCAGCCTGGATATCACTGATGTATTCTAAAGATTTTGGAAAGCCTAGATATGCAACTATATCCTCTAAAATGTAGTCATGTAAATGTTGTAACACCTTAAGAAGTGATATTACACCTGCAGTATCTGATAGAAATGCTTTCTATAAATACTGTGTGGCACTTCCTATGTGTCAAAGACTGCCATAAACACTGTAAGTACAGTTTTTTTTAATCCTTTTAACAGGGCAGGACTATCACTAACCCCATTGTAGAGAGAACAAAACTGAAGCACAGACAGGTTTTTAGAAATCTGAGATCCTGAGCAGCTAGTAACTAGGGAAGCCGGTATTTAAACCTGTGCATCTAGCTTCAGACTCGGTATCTTTGCACCATCGTCATCATCTCTCTCGAGTCGTGCCTGGCGAAGCGTGGTTGGATTTTTCTTCCTTTTTTGTTTCGTCTTTGTTTTTTAATGAAATCGTGGGGTTGGAACTGGATCAGTCTGAACCACGAAGTGAGTCCTGGCGCTAACTGGAGGAAGCTAAGAATTGTATTCTCCATCATCGACGTTTTAGTCAAAATGCCATTTACTTGAACAGTGTGCTCAGACAATGCATAAACAGGTTAATCTGATTTCTAAAAGCCTTAAGGAGTCCTTACTTCCCACCTATAGATATTCTTATGTCAAAATGAATACATCAAAAAGTATGTAAGTCTCTGAGAATGATTGTGAAACTTGGGGCATACGTGTAGATATACGTCTTTCAGGAGGACTCCATCACTTTATTCTGAGTCACAGACTGATGGATGCTCAAAAACGTTAAACATGAGGCAAATTCATCTCCATCCACACTTACCTATTTCCATAGATTCTGTCCATCACGGTCTCGGGACACACTGAACTGGGTTGTTCCATAAACATGCTGTGCAATCGTGGAATGCTATGTCCCCAGCTCCTGTTCCAGGCCTTGTGCGATTGACACCATAAACTTCTCTTCCTTCTTTTGCTTTTTGAGGTATTAGCCTCTTCATGTGTGTAGTAGGAATCCAGCAAACAAAAAATGTTGGTTTTTGTTGGGCTCGTTTTGTAAGGATTGAATTAATTTTAATTAGTTAGTTTAGCACTTCCACGTTGCCTGGGACAGGTTCAGTGTCAACTCTCCCTTGCTTTTGTGTAGTGAAAAGGCTATGGATTTGAGGTCAAATAGATCTCGATTAGGATTGCAGTTCTTTTTTGTATCAGCCATGTGATTTGGGCAATTTCGCTGGTATCTCTAAGACTCAGTTTCCTCTACAAAAACTGGGATTGATAATAGCTACTTAACAGTGTGGTTTTAATAAATCAATTTTAAAATTATCTGAAAGTGCCCTTTTGAAGTTCAATCAGAGCATTATCAAACTAACCCACTTAAGAGTCAGCTGGTGCTCTAAGGAATTGCAATTTTGTTTGATTTACTATTTACTATCGATTAGAACCATACTGTAAAGTTTCACGTTAATTTTGTGAAGATTGACAAATAACAAATGTTTTCTGTCCCGCAGAAAAAATAGTTTTCAATTTTTTTTTTTTTTTTGCTTGTAGGATGTCAACCAATCTTATATCTAATTTTGTAACATGATTCCAGAGTTTTATTTTTCTCCACTGACTCTATATTAGGCAGCCTATTTTTTTTTTTTTGAACCAACACTATCATCCTGCTAGTTCCCTTAACAATTTGTATAGTTTTAAAATCTTTGATGAGGGCTCATCATATCTACTTCTAACTTTGCACAGTTTCATAGGAGCAGTGGGTACATGCAGAAGAAGCATTTGGCTGCCTCATTCCATGGGCAGTTTTTGGAATGATCCACCACATAGGGAAACTCTTGCTCTCTTCACTGCATGAAATGTTCTTTAGTAATGCTTCCTCCTATTATCCCAACCATCTTCTTTGGCCTAGTTTAAATGCTTTCTCCTTCAGGAAGTCTTACTAATTCCACAAATCAGAAGTGACTGCTCTCTGAGTTCCCATAGCATTTTCTTTGTCATTGAAATTAATCATGGTTATTTGTGTGTGTGTCTTAATTCCCCTGATGAACTAGAGTGTATTTGAGAGCAGAGATGTTATCTTGTTCATCATTTAATACACACTATTTTCTGTCCTGTGCTTTTCCTTAGCATACATAGAATAATAAATGTCTGTTTATTAGAATTAAGCATGAAAAACTATGAAATAAACCAATTAAACTCTGATTAAAAAGTCAAAATAATTCAGTTTTGTGTGAATGACTATAACAAAATCAGGTAAAAAAATCACCAGTATATATAGAAAGTAGAAAAGTACAGAGGTATTTCATTAGATAACCACATATATTTATAAAGCTCTTATTATTTATAGTTAAAATAATTAGAAAAATATCATAAAATGTAAATCCATTCTGGAGATCATTCTCTTTATGTATCATACAACTTTGAATCACATAAAAACTTTCAATGATGTTAGTGGGAGTAGGTTTCTATACCTAAAACAGTATTCCCTTTATAGCTTTAAGTTTTAGAAAAATATAAAGAAAACCTTTTAATATTGATTGCCAAGAACAAATTTATCACCACTGACAGTGTAATATGTGGTAAATCACATCTCTTATGCACATGAGTTTTTCTGCCTGTAAAATGAGAGTATACCCCCTTCCTATCATAGAGAAACATTATGAATGTGAGCTAGGCTACATCTCCTTGAGCTTCAAGGAGAATGAATTATATACGCCTGTGTAATAGAACAGGGCTTCGCAAACTTTAATGTGTATACACATCACTGGGGACTCTTGTTACTGTGCAGATTCTGATTTAATATCTCTAGATGGAGCCTAAGATTCTGTGTGACATCACAAGCTCCCAGGTGCTGCCAGTGCTGCTGGTCCATGGGCTGTCATTGGAGGAACAAAATTAGAAAACCTATTTAAAAACTGTCCTTCCTCTTTGAATGTTCATTTCCTTCTATCTAGCCTTTCAAAATTTGCCCTTATCATTCTATAAACTTGTTAAGAAAGTGAAAAGACATTTTTCTATTTCTTGGTCAGTGAAACTGAGAGAAAACAGAAAAATGTTTGTTTCAGATATTAGCCCCCTTCCTGATTTTGGAAAGTATCCTAAAAAAATAAGTATTTTTTAAGAGATAGGGTCTTGCTAAGTTACACAGGCTGGACTTGAATTTCTGAGCTCAAGAAATCCTTCTGCCTCAAAAACTCAACATTTTTACAATACCTTGATACTTCCCATTCTTTCCATTTCTGTACGGTTTTAATATGCAGTGCAATATGGAAGATCATTTAAAAATGGAAAAATTTTGGAGGTAAACTCTAATATTTTCTTCTCACCTAACACTATAAAATATGTCTTTATATTACTAATATTTATAGTTAGTATATAATGTTTCATGAGAACCCAAAATTATGTACAGAATTTTCATAATATTAAAACAACTGTAATTTCATGGTACACTATAATCACCATGCTAATTATACAGTTTTTGAAAACGTTCAAACTGGTTAGCAAGGAATTATAAAATGGCATTTTACTTGTCATGGGAAAATATTTTTGCCTCTTTGGAGGTAGAAGCATGAGACAATAAATTTGAGAGACCTTGCCCCTTTTGGGCCAAAAAATACAAGCTGTTCTCTATAGAAAGACAAGCAATTCATTCTTTATCTTTGTTTCCAAAGGTTAAAGAAATATTTCTTTTCTGTTCATACCTATAACTTGTCCAAACCAAATGCTAATATGCTAGGGGCAGTTCTTTTAAAATTCATATTTTAACCTGCAAAATGTCAATCATATAACAATCTCCACAATAAGCCCCTCAGTAAAAGAGCTAAAGAAATTTGATTTATTTGAGTTTTTAGATTTGTGAAGAGAGAGAGAGAGAGAGAGGGGATTTTAATGACTACCTCTCATTTTGCCTAGAATATGCTATCATTTTTTTAGAGTAAGGTGCTCTCAAGTTATTAGTGCAAGGAGTAGAAGATTTTATAATACATTAAAGTAAATTTAAAACTTGGAAGAATTTCAGCATAAAGTGGATTTTTCATAAACATATATTTAGGGAATCTGATTGGAATTTCACCATTGAGAAGATTCCGTAAGTGTGTTAATCATACAGTTATTCTAATTCCATCTGTGGCGTATGTTTAATTAACTGAAGGAATTATTATATTTTAAAAGCACCTGTCATGAGAAGCATCATGGTTCATGTTAACTTTTATTGAATTACTTAGCAAACACAAATATAACGTGCCAGTAGTAATGTAATAACATGCAGTGGGCACATCATATACTGATATGAGCCCTTCTGAGGAGCAACGGACTGCAAAAGTGTCAGCATGCCTCACTTCACTCAGGTGCCTCTTTACGTGGAGGATTGACTGATGGATGATATAATACTCTCACTACCGGCAATTCTTGAATGCAAGAGTCTTGAGACTGTGACCCTATATGAGCTTTAAATCCAATCCGTGTGTTCTGTTTTAATCTAATTTTCTAGCTCTGCAAAGCGTTCCATGTTGTCAGTAGGCCACATATCACTGGTGTACTCTTGGTATAATCACAAATCAGGTGGCCTACATTTTGCTGAGGTTTAAAGAGCTTCCAAAAGCAGATTGAGAACATATGTTTATTTTTTTAAAAAGTATTCATAACACTTTACCTTTTATGTTTTGTTTCTCTATTATTTTTACAGTTTAAATCATTTTCAAATTCATTCATTAGTTTAGTGTTTATATTTAAATTGACTATGTACTTACTCTACACTATAGACTATGCTAAGATACTAGTTACATAATGAGGAGTAAGATGGACACTAGATCATGTTATCAGCTGGCTCACAATCCAGGGGTTCTTACAGACAAACAATAAGGCAAATACAACAGGGTGCCATAAAAAGCAGGAACTCAGAACTGGAGGGTGCTATTGAACCAGGACCCTTGGAAGAAGGCTGGTGTTAGAGGCTTTTCGGAAAGAGAGGCTTCTCAGTGGTAACTTGAATAGAATAATCAGGCTTAGCTAGAGGAGGAGACAGCAATGGGCACGATGGTCATTCTGAGCAGAGGAAGCACAGGTGTAGTGAAGCACAAGCAAGGAAGACAGAGTTTCCAAGGAGAGAGGACCCCAGTGAGACGCAAGGCAGTAAGCAGTTAGAACTATCCTAGAAGCAATCGGGACACATAGAAGGAAGCTTTAGATATGACAGATGATCAGGTTTGAGTTTTAGTTTATTTAGTTTATTATCAACTCACTGGTCGCATGATGGAGGATAACTTGACAGAAGGTCTATAGCCACACGGGGGATGATCTGGTGGCTTGGCCGAAGCTATAATCCATGATCCAAAATAGACAAAACCGACCCAGGGCAAAGTTAGAATTTCCCAAATCCATTTATTTATTTTCTAGACCGTTTTCTTTTCTCTCTAGATGCATTTTCCCTCCCAGTGAAAACATTTCCCATTTTTCACCTACCCAAAGTTTCCTGATGCCTTTCCCATTATAAGCAAATTCCGCTGTCTCACTATCTCCCACTCTCTGTCCTTCCACCCACCGCTCTTCCTCTCCCTCCCTCCTTCCCCTTTTTACACACTTACATGTGAGTGTGTGCACACACAGAGATCCAAGCACACAGTACTAGAGTCTGATAAATCATTTGCACTTACCAAATTTGACATCTTCATGTTAAAATTTTAACTCCATTCTGCCTTTGGGTTTTAATATTCATCTTTGAAACCGTGGATGAAATCCTCTTAGACAGCTGCAGCGTTAGCAGGACATCCACTTCGGGTCCTGGAATTAGCCCTAGAATGAGACATAGTATTTTTTTTTTAACCGACTTTTATCTTGGTTCACAGGGGTATCTAGAATAGCCAATTAGATGACATTAGTCCTATTTGATTTGATCTAAATTTCTAATTTAGAAAAAATACCTAGGTAGGTCTATGGTTAAAATATTTAGGAGGGATTAGAGATCAAAGTCCTAAATTAAGTTTTGAAATAGCTTGTATGGTCTCTGGCAAGACACTCTTGCTTTTATCTATAAAGATGTGAGATGGGAGAGACGGTTTTACAGAAGAAAAAGGGAACACTGAGTTTGTCTCTGATTAATAAGCTTTCTCTTATTCTCTGTCTCTTCCAAAAAAGAAGCAGAATTTTGAGAATCTGTCCATTCTGCCACCGGGTTTTAACATTCGTTCATATTAAGGCGGGACTTTTGGAAGCAGGAGAAACTCCTTTCTTAATGATGCTCGAGCACATCTGGCAGTCTTTGGTTGACTGCAGTGGGGCCAGTGAACAATTTGAGAACATTTAAAAAGAGGAAAGATTGTTCAATGTTCCATTTCCTGGAAGAAATGGGGATAAGTGGGCTGCGGTTCTATGATCAAACAATTATAATGGTCCTTACTGGGGAAGGGGCTGCCTTGGCAGGCAGTTTCTCACAGAAAAGTGGTCTAGTAATTTGTTCTTATTTTCTGTAGAAAATATTTTATTTTTTAGGTCTGATCTAGTTCCTTAATATTTCTAGTTTGTTGCTCATTTCTTTGAATCTGCCAAATATTCCTTCTTTCTTCACTTTTATTTCCCATGATTGAATATTATCATTTTTTGAATGGCTACTTTCCAAATTTCCATTGACTGTTTATTGCAAGTTCTTTCTATTATCCCTTTCTGTACTTCATTATTATCTGAATGATAACATCATAGCATACGGAGGAAAGGAAATTAAAATATCAAGAATCTCTGAATCCTTGTCTTTAGAATTTAGACAATAGCTGATTATGCTGGTCACATGTCCGTCTATTCTAATACTTTCAAAGAATCTACTTTTTGGGAATCTAATCTTCAATATAAATTCTGAGTTAGAATTTTTGGGATCATGTTACACACATAGAAAATGAGAGTATTGGCCGGGCGCGGTGGCTCATGCTTGTAATCCCAGCACTTTGGGAGGCTGAGGCGGGCAGATCACCTGAGGTCAGGAGTTCGAGACCAGCCTGGCCAACGTGGTGAAACCCCATCTCTACTAAAAATACAAAAATTAGCCTGGTTTGATGGTGGGTGCCTGTAATCCCAGCTATTTGGGAGGCTAAGGCAGGAGAATCACTTGAATCTGGGAGGCGGAGGTTGCAGTGAGCCGAGATCGCGCCACTGCACTCCATCCTGGGCAACAGGAGTGAAACTCTGTCTCAAAAAAAAAAAAAAGAAAGAAAGAAAGAAAAGAAAAAAGAAAATGAGAGTATTATTTTTATTCTCTGTAATCTAACAATTCTTTGATAATTATTCTTCAGTAATTATTCAGACTAAATCAGGAATTGGCACTTCCACATTTCTAGGGACACTACACCTTGTAAATTGTAAGTGGTTTGCCTTGGAAGAAAGGATGAAAGGAGAGGAAAAGGGAAGAAGAGGAAAGAGGAAATAAAACATGACTTCTTTGTATTTATCTCAGGAAGACTAAAAGCAGTCTGTTAATATTCTTTATAACAGAAACATTGGGGCAGATCTCTCCTGGCAGGATTTTTTTTTTTTTTTTTGGAGTCTTCACACACAATCAGAGCAGAGCATAATTATTAGAGAACAAATCTCTTGTACATAACACACCTTGATATGTTACTACATGGTATCTTTTTTAAATATAAAAACTACATATCTCATTTTTTGGGGAATAAAGTAATGCTTTGGGGAAGATTGCCCCAAAAATCTATCAGCAAATAAAAAAGATGCTTTTCTTTTTTTTATTTTCTTTATGCTCCATACCCATCTCCATAATGAATTGGGAGACAGAATTATTTTGTGGTTCTGTAAGCAATGACCTTACACAGCTTTACCTCAGAAACGAATAAACTTTGCTGACATGGGACAAATTCTCAAAATTGTACTCTATTTTTGTACATGTTATTGTTTACACCATCCTAGCAGAAACCGTCCAAATCAAAGAGCCAAGCATACTGTCTTTAATTAACGTTGCTGAGTTGTTAGCAAATCCAAAAGCACTTTATACATGCTTCAATGACACCTGAAATGTAGCCAATGACACCACAACATGAGTAAGTGCTTGTATTTAATCAAATTAGAAGCACTTTAACACTTTCTATTTTTTTATTTTATTTTTAAACTTTTTTCTTATACTTGAAATTCTAGGGTACATGTGCACAATGTGCAGGTTTGTTACATATGTATACATGTTCCATGTTGGTGTGCTGCACCCATTAACTCGTCATTTATATTAGGTATATCTCCTAATGCTATCCCTCCCCCCTCTCCCCATCCCACGACAGGCCCCAGTGTGTGACGTTCCCCTTCCTGTGTCCATTGTTAATTCCCACCTATGAGTGAGAACATGCAGTGTTTAGTTTTCTGTTCTTGTGATAGTTTGCTGAGAATGATGGTTTCCAGCTGCATCTATGTCCCTACAAAGGACATGAACTCATCCTTTTTTGTGGCTGCATAGTATTCCATGGTGTATATGTGCCACATTTTCTTAATCCAGTCTGTTGTTGATGGACATTTGGGTTGGTTCCAAGTCTTTGCTATTGTGAATAGTGTAGTAACAAACATAATGTTTGCGTGTGTCTTTATAGCAGCATGATCCATAATCCTTTGGGTATATACTCAGTAATGGGATGGCTGGGTCAAATGGTATTTCCAGTTCTAGATCCTTGAGGAATCACCACACTGTCTTCCACAATGGTTGAACTAGTTTACAGT
>NW_012108086.1:155262-174010 GCF_000951045.1 Mandrillus leucophaeus
TTGCTGTGCAGAAGCTCTTTAGTTTAATTAGATCCCATTTGTCAATTTTGGCTTTTGTTGCCGTTGCTTTTGGTGTTTTAGACATGAAGTCCTTGCCCATGCCTATGTCCTGAATGGTATTGCCTAGGTTTTCTTCTAGGGTTTTTATGTTTTAGGTCTAACATTTAAGTCTCTAATCCATCTTGAATTAATTTTCAAATCAGTTGTAAGGAAGGGATCCAGTTTCAGCTTTCTACATATGGCTAGCCAGTTTTCCCAGCACCGTGTATTAAATAGGGAATCCTTTCCCCGTTTCTTGTCTTTGTCAGGTTTGTCAAAGATCACATGGTTGTAGATGTGTGGTGTTATTTCTGGGGTCTCTGTTCTGTTCCATTGGTCTATATCCCTTTCTAGGGGAAATGGGGAAGACATTTGAATTGAGGATTTCGATTTCTCTGTATTTCGATTTAGAAGTAAAAAGCACTAGCATTTATTTGGGTAAATCTTAAACCTTATCATAATCCCTATATAAAGGATTACGCCATTATTAATATCTGAAGAATCATTCACAAATGGTGAGATAAGAAATAAGTCCTGTCTCATTAAGACACTTCAAAAGCCAACAAAGAACAGGTCTTTTGTCTAATAATGTCCAGTCCCTCCACAGATATTTTACACTGCTTTTCTCCTGCCTTCCTTCCCATGCACTTCAACTGTTGTTTCCATTCTGTTTTAACTTTCAAATTTCCTTCTTTACTCCTCTAATACAAAACTAGTGTTTTTCCAATTAATAAGAGCAGAGAAAAGAGTCCAGTTGTTTAAAACCTGACTGTCATTTACCGGCTTGGGAACTTAGACAGGTTCACCTGTCTGTGCCCCAATTTCTTTGTCTGTAAAACTAAACCAGTAATAAAAATATTGTAGGGTTACAGTGTTAAAGAAATCTTCATGGGTGAACATCTGGGCCAATGCCTGGCACACTTGAACATTAGCTGTTGTCATTTTTATTACTATTGACTCCTTCTCAATCAGCATTCAAATATGTGCTGAAGTATATATCATTAGATTAAACCATAGTTCCACGTTACTCTCGTGTCTTCGGTCTCTACTCATTTTCTCAGTCAAGCTTCCCAATAAAATTGTCCACACAGGCTGGCTTCACCTCTCACCCCCAATTCGTTTCTTCATATCCTCCAACTCTCTCCCTGCTCCCAAGGCTACTCTACTGAAACTGTTCTTTTTAGTTCATTTGTAACCTTTTGCTGTCATGCCAATTGACTCTTCAATCATCATCCCTCTTGATCTCTCAGCAGCTTTTCACATAGTTGGTGTTCTGCCTCTTGGCCTCCACAGAGCCTCATTCTTGCTCCCACCTGCTACTTGTCCATCTCCCTTGTCTTCCTTGATGGTTCTTTATTCCCTTTTCATAGTGTTGTCTTACCCCAGCAATCTCACGAGTCCCATCACTTCAGCTATCCACCATAGCGGATGACATGGCTTTTTTCTCTTCTTTCAAGCTACAGGCCACTACATTCAACAGCCTCCATGGCATCTGTAACAAGACACCTAAAGGAATTTCATACTTAATATTTAAGCCTAAACTAGTAATCCTTTCCCCCAAACCTACAATCTCTCCAGCCTTCTTCATTTTATGAAATGGCCACTTCATACACAGAGCGGCTGAAAACAACTTCACCCTTTTACTACTCTTGCCCATGCAAAATCCACTGCGCTAGTCAGGTGATTTTCTCTATAATACATCTCTTGAAAAATCATACCAAGTCTCTCTAGCACTATTCTTCCCATCTTACTTCGATCATTTTGGATTTCTTCCTGGACCACTAACTTTGCTCCCTATATTCTCTTTTATATTCTGCTACTAACTCCCTCTGATCCTTCCTCCACAAACAGCCATCTTTTAAAAATAGAAATTGGATCATATTACCATCCTGTGCAAAATCCTTTCATTGGCTTCTTGCTGGAACCGTAATAAATAAAAGATAGCATCTTTACTACAGAATTTTCTGTCCCGAGTCAAATTCGTGTATTTCTAGTACACTTTTTGAATTCATTCTATTTTTTTTTTTTTTTTTTTGCATCTTATGATTTATTTTACAGTTTGGAGCTATGTTTATTTATGCTTTTATTTTTTATTTACTCTTTCTCTCATTAAACTGTAAGTACCATGAGGTCACAGAATATTATTTACTAAATCTGTAATGCTACTGGTTCAATAAATATTTATCAAGGAAATGAGTAAATGATTGAAGGAAACTTCCACAACTAATTCTACAGAAAAAAAAAAAAAAAAACACAGATCAACTATGCTATACTGCAAATATTACCTGAGAAAGAGTGAGATTTTATCTTAATTATTTCAAAAATCTTAACTTAATCTCTTGGTTCATATGTTTGAGGGGAAATTTCATGTGTAATGTGTTTACCTGTTAAGACCAGATGGAGGTCAGCTGGAGCCATATGCATTAAATTTGGAAGCTGACAAAATAGGGCATGAGTTTTTATTGCCCCTTTCAAAAAAGCTATGACTTTGGTTGAGTTAAAAAAAAAAGAAAAAAGAAAAAAGAAAAAAAGAAAGAAAAAACAAAAAACTTTGAGTCTGTTCTCTCAGATAGAAAATACCACCTGCCTTAATAGCCAGTATGAAGATGAAATTATTTATGGCCTAAACATGTCAGTCGACATTCAAATACCAACCTGATTCCCCTTTTCAGACACAGTCTGTTCCCTGGCAGCGAGTACTTTGATTTAGCTGTCATCCTCACACTCTTTGCTAGAGGCCACCTAAAGAGGTCCCCAACACAAGGAAGAGAGTCACAGAGCAGCTGGTGGCTTGAGTATCCACTCATTTCTGCCTGTACTCTGCTCCCGATTTAGGATATTAGTAGGAAACTTCTTTTGGGGGCTGTTATATCATTTTTGTTGTATTTGAGTTTGGTTTTTGAGCATTGAGTATATGTTTATTTGAGTTTTCTTATCAAAGTCATTATTCATTATTATATTGTTAATTTGATTAATTTTTTATTTGCTAGAGCCCGGTTCCTCTTTCTTAGATTCTCTCGCCTAGTCGCTAACCCCAACTCCTGGTTGTTTTTTTTTCTTGGTCTGACAGTATCTTCAGTTCTCCGTTGATTTTTGCCACTTGATCTTATGGCCTACTACGTGATCATACCATTTAACCAAATGGCTAAGCTTCATTAGCTAAGGTAATTCATTTTAAATATCTTACTCTACTTTGTGAAGACACTGCTGTAAAAACATGATATTCAGGACCTCAGCAGTAAGAAAAAATTTGGGAGAAAATTAAATTATTTTTCCCTCCTATTGGCCAACAACCACCCTTTTAACCCCCAAGAGTAAATATGTCATTATCCGAAAAATAAAGGCCCTTTATTTTAAAATACCAAGAGTTGTTCAACGTTTTAAACCTAGGTCCAGTTTGAAAAACAAGAATTAATGTACTACCAATTTGTTTGATAATGTGTTTCTGCTTATAGATACTGCTTGTCTATAACAAAGATGATAAGAAGTGACCTTTTTTTCCATAGCAGTAACCACAAATGCTTAAAAGTTCTGAAAGATAAAAAAAATTGGAGACCTTGTGCTAGTTTTATATTTCTGGAAGTTCAATAGATAAAGCATCATGAATCCTTTTCTGAGACTAGAACAGTATCAATAGCAGAACAGTAGTTCTGATGATCTAGTTCAAAAGCCGAGAAGTCATTTGCCTGATGATTGTGGTTGATTAGATAAAGCTTTCAAAACATGTAGCTCATAAGAAAAATAACAAATGAGGCACTTGACAATGTTGTGTTTGGAGGTACTGCTCTCGGGTCCTCACGGGGTTCAGAAATTTACAGTATAATATAAATGCATAAGGTAGCAAAAACAAACATATATAAGGAAATACAGATTTGAGTGCTGATTTGTATCGTATAAGTTTGTATTTAAGTGAAGTAAAAGCTTGTGATAGGTAGAGCTTAGCAAAGATTGTCTTACCCAGGATACTTTTAATTTTTTAAGAGTATAAGAAATGGTTTGGTGGAAAGTCAAAGGGGAGAAGGAGCACACATTATGGCATGCAAAATGGATATTCAGAAAAAGAGAAAGGAAGGTTTAGCGAAATACAGAAGTAGCCTGAATGAAGGAGGGAATTACCCGAGCACCCTGAGCAACATGGCGAGACTTTGTCTCTAAAAATAGTAAAAAATTCAGCTAGGTGTGGTAGCACATGCCTGTGATCCCAGCTACTCGGGAGACTGAGGTTGGAGGATTGCTTGAGCCCAGCAGGCCGAAGCTGCACTGAGCTATGATCATGACACTGCACTCTAGTCTGAGTGACAGAGCAGATCCTGACTCAAAAAATTAGTCATGGGAGCCAAGGCGGTAATGGAGAAGAAAAGATCCTGTTCAGGCAGGCTAAATACAACTAACTCATCGTTTTAAATGTAAGGAGTTGAATCTTAATTCATGCACAATACAAAGTCATTATAGACACTTCATCAGATTAACTGAAAGAGGAGAAAGAAAAGATTGGTTTAAAATAGATTAAATTTACCAAGTTTCATGGTATTTGCAATAATTTTCAAGATGTATCAGGACATTTGTCTCTAATTTTATCATGAATTTGTGTCTAAGTCACATTAAAATTTTTACAGTAATTGAGGCATGAGATGAGTATGGCCTGAAGTAGGCTGGTGGAACTGAATTGAGTCACTGTGAAGAAGACACAAAACTTGGTGATTGATGGGACATGAAGAGGGTCAAAAGTGACTCCTAGGTTTCTGCCCAAAGTGAAAAGGAAAATGGTGATGCCATTGACCTGTCCTGAAAACTAATTAGTCTGATTTTATTCTTAACATTAAATTAAGTGAGTTGGAGTTCCTTAAAGAGAGAAATTATTGGTATCATAAATCCAAAACTGCTCATCTCCTTTAAAAATGATTATCCTTTAGTTACTCCATAAGACTGACCCTTCAAATCAGGCATCAGATTTTGTGGTTGATTTATAGTAATGACATTTAAATGCCAGATGTTTAGTCTGCTAGTAATATTTATGAAAGGATGTATATTCAGGAATAGAAAACTCTACTAGGTTGCACAGGAGAATTCAGTTTTTCAAAAATGCTGTTTCTCTTTGTGAAACAGAAAATTGTCATGCAATGTATTTTTTAATTGAAATAGTCATAACTGTACACATGCATTATGATGTTACTTGTAGTAAATTTTAAAAATCTTTCTCCCTCAAATAAAGTGTAAACAAATCTAAAACAAATAGAAAAATTAAAGAAAAGCAAATATACCAGAACAGTTTACTGGAGTTCATTTGATTCAGTTAAGTGTATAAAAATAAATTTAAGACAATTCCTTTCAAGTTATATGTGAGATATTTCAATTCGTATATTTATGGTTTTCTGCTTGCAGTCATAGTGGTGGTGGTCATTATGGTTAGAGTCACATTTAAAGGAGTAGCAATGGTGGTAGATGGATTAGCTGGGAGACAGTGTGTTCAGAATCTCAGTAAGCCACTTCAGCTAACAAAAATGTTGACTAGAAACTTTTCCTAACATGTGAACCTATTGTGAGATTTGGTAGCCTGTGCATTGCTCTATTATGACAGCTCTATTTTTATTTACTTTTTTGCTACATAGAACAAGTAGTTCCTAAAACGTCAAAAAGAGTCACAACCAACTACTATAAAATGTTTCCTTGGTGTGTTTCAAAAAAAAAAAAGGCAAAAAAGAAAAAACAAACAAAGAAAAACACCTGACTTGCCTGCTGGAGTACGGAACCGAGCTCCAGGCCAAAACCAAGTTTTGGTCCCCAGAGTGCCAGGAAGCAAAACATGAACACCTTATGCAGTGTTCCGTTGTAAATATCACATGGATTTGAGACTCCCCTGAGGATAGAGGCTGTAATGTTTTAACTATGTGTTTCCAGAGTTTGTCTCAGCATCTGACTCATGAGTGGTGCTTAATAAATATTCGGTGGAATAAATGAATTAGCAAATGAGAACAGCGCTTAGTTGCAGTAGAACAGGAAGAAAAAAAAAATGTTGAGATGAAATTCTTCCCCATAGCTCTGATATATGACATAAATAGACACATTCACACACACTCAGGCAAACACTTTCTGGAACATTCTGCACTGCTGTTCTTAGAATTTAAATACCAAATACAGTGACTCCTTCTTGGGTGTTAAACTACCTGACTTCTCATGGAATTTTAACATGTTAACTCTTCATTTTCTTGGACTCTCTCTTTTTGGTTTTTCCGCAACTCAATTCTTTGCCAGTTTCCCTTCCTCTCAATACTTTCTCTGCCCTTCACTGTCTCTTCAATAACCGCTCCCCAAATGTTGATTTCCTCAGTATTTTCTACTGAGTCTATTTGCCCCACCTTTCTGTCAGTTTCTACCCAGTATATTTATTTATTGTCATGGTTTCAATTCCTGCTATGTGCAAAATCAATGCCTTTAGCCCTAAATCTACTATAACCCATATGCCTTTATTTCCAACTGAACAGTGGGTCTGAATTCTATTCCAAACCTAATTTCAGATATATTTGACTGAGTCATGCTTTTTCTCTATTATCATCACAATCCAATTATGAATTCAGCTAAAATCTTAGGGGTTATTTTTAAGTGGTTTTCTGTTTTGTCTTCTTTATGTAGAAACCATCTGAACCCTTTTCTTCATCTGGGATAGCTCTTGAATTTCCCAAGGCCACCTTCTTCAAACTCTCCTCCTTGCTTCCATTTCAGCAGCCTTTCGATACACCTGTTTACTCAAACCTTTGCCTACCCTGGCTTCCTCTCACTCTAATCTTTACTGTCTGTCACTCCCAGAAAACACATCATATCACCCCCTTCCATAAAATCTTCAGAGGATACACTTTTGTGAGCAGGAAATAGTACCAACGTAGCATTGCATATAAGATGCCTTTTAATCTCACTGCAATCTATTTTGCCAAAAAATCTTCTGCCAATCCTGTTATGAGTTGAATTGTTCTCCCCTTCCCTCCAAAATCATATATTGAAGTCTCAACTCCTAGTACTTCAGAATGTGACCTCACTGGTAGACAGGATCTTTACAGAGTCAATTTCATTAAAATGAGGTTATTACGCTGGGTCCCTGATCCAATATGACTAGTGTCCTTATATAAGTGGGAACCTTGGACATAGAAACACTCACAAAGGGAAGAAAATGTGAAAAGACAAGGGGAAAACACAGCTATCCCCACCCAAAAAAAAGGAGGCTTGGAGAAGATCCTTCCCTCACAGCCCTCAGAAGGGACCAACCCAGCTGACATCTTGATCTGGAACTTGTAGCCTCCGGAATTGGGAGACAGTAAACATCTCACAGCCATCGAGTTTGTGGGACTTTGTTATGGCAGCCCTTGAAAACCAAGATAACTCCCAATGTTACCACTGCCGTACACATAGGTACACAGTATGACCACCTGGCCTTGATAATAATGTGCTCTGTGTGTAGGGGCGACTTTCTCCTCTACCACTTGCATGGCACCTCAGGGGAAATCCAAGCTCTCTCCCTGCAGTATTTATCCTCACGATCCTCAAAGCCTTGTGTTAAATTCACTGGTGAACATACCTCACGTTGTATCATACGAATAAAAATACTTCATCATAAGGCCTTTTTCTCATTCAACAGCAGTTCATTCATCACCTTGTGAGAGCCCTTTCAGAACCTGCCATCTAGCAAAAAAAACAATAACAACAAAACAATAATGAAAATAATAGCGCTCGCTAACTATCACGTAGTGCCTATTATGTGCCAGGCAGGGTTCCAAGCACAGAGAGCATCACTGGCCTTGCTGTCTTTCTTTTCATGGATTTAGGCAATTTTTCCTCTGAGTAATGATGAAAAAATCATAAAACTGGAAATTAAGGGACTTTATTTCACTATGATGTGTTTATTCCCTTTTTTGAAAAAAAAATTAATACAATTATATACTTCAGGCATTTTGTAAATTTTGATTGTGGATTTCAGTGCCACATTAACCTGAAAAATATTGATTTCATGTTGGCTTACTAAAAATTTTCCTAGACAATTCATCACAATGTGAGGTTTTCTTCTAATCCTGTGTGTGGTTCTCAAACTTAAGCCAGAAACAGAATCACCTAGAGTGGTTGTTAAAGCACCGATTTCTGCATCTCACCCCAGAGTTCTGATGCAATAGGTCTGGGGTGGGGTTGAATTTGTATTTCTGGAAAGATCCCAAATGATGACTATGCTGCTGATTTAGGACCCACATTTTGAGAACAACTGATATAATCCATGATATTCAACTAAAAATTCTCATACCTAACAAAATTCACCAAAACATGTTGTTATCAACAAGGAGAGGGAAGACAAGCGGGTATATGACTGATTAAAAATAATCAACTAGTTGGTACCTTTGGAAAAACCACGTGGGTAATTTGTTAGTGGTGATGTCCACATGAGTTTATTTTTATTCCAAGTGTGTTCGGTAGAATTTGTCATCAGTTGGGAAAATGCCTATGTCTGTATGTATATGAGTATACAGTACATTATATACATGTATATATCACAAAATAAATTCGCAAAAGCAATCTGATCATAAATTTGAGGCTCTAATGGAGAATTCTTTTATTATTATTATTATGGAGAAAAAGCATACTTATATTAAGTGGTCCTCCGTTAACAGAGGCATATGATTTTCTCAAAATTTTGTTACTCTCTGAGGCTCCCCCTAGTGTCCTTAACAGGATATGGATGTAATATAGATAAACTTGGATTTTACACATTCAACAGTGAATTAGAGGTATATTGAAAGGAGCATAGTGCCACTTTAAAACAGTCTTTACACAACACCAGTATTTTTTTAAAGTTTTCAGGATAATAACAAAATGAGGGTGGTGCTTAGATTTAAAATTAATCATCTGCTGCAAAAGTGCACAGCTTAAGAATCATAACTATGTTTATAGCAATAGGTACATTTAAATGGTCATTGAGAAGTTTTCATGTAGGTTGTATTTTACAGATGATGTGTTTTAGCCATAATTAGACATTTAATTTACAAGACTATTTTCAAGTGCTTCAATATTTAAACAGATATGACACCTCATGCTGGAATTATCTTTCAAGAATTAGATCCATACATTTGTGGGTGGTTTTCAGAAATTAGTTCTAGTTCTCAGTCTTTAAGTGTCTTCTATCTAGACCAGTGTCATCCAATAGAAATGTAATGTAAGACACATATATAACCTGAAATAGTTTTGTAGCCATATTTAAAATGAGTTCAAAAAAATTAATAAAATAATTTACTTAACTTAGTATTTTGAAAGTTTTCAAATTATGATATGAATTTCACACTTATAGCACTTCTTAATCTGCCATTCCTCAATTCAAGTGCCCCGTGATGACATGTGGCTAGTAGCTACTATATTGGACAGCACAGTATTAGATCATGTGAATTATTATTTCCTCTTGGGTGTTGGATTGAAAGAAAAATTGCAAGCACTTGTCATGGACTATGAGGTTTTACTTTAAGCTAAAGTACACTAATTTAAAAAGGAGTACCGTTCACAGATGCAAAGACATGATCCCAGGTTGTAGTGACTTTGCCACACTGATAGTGTCTCGAGAGAGCAGCCAGGAAAATCAACTCAGAAGCTGATGCTCAGATGGTCAGGGAACATGCAAATTGACAAACCTCACCTTGTGACTTCAAAAGTCTTTGAGTTTGCTTTATACCTTTGTAGAGCTAGAAATATGCTTCTTTTTAAATTGTTGAGCCCAGATATATGATACAATTGCTTCTTCATGTGCCACCAAACAAGGAAGGGTGGTAGATAGACTTCTGTCGCTTTTCTTGTTATTATGCCCATTGCCTTTCTAAAATGGCTTTCCTTGAGCCCTAACACCCATTTCAAAATAACTATGTGAAACCATATTCTTTATTTCTTTATGCTTTTATTGCTTTTTCTCCACTTAATGTGATCTTCATGAGATTAGGGGCTTTTCCTTTTCCTTTCCTATTTACTGGTGTATCAATAATACCTGTGCTCCCACGTGGTAGATACCTGTATTAGTCCGTTCCCATGCTCCTATAAAGAACTGCCTAAGACTAGGTAATTTATAAAGAAAAGAGGCTTAATTGGCTCACAGTTCCACGGGGGAGGGAAGGCCTCAGGAAACTTACAATTGTGGGGGAGGGGGAAGCAAATGCACCTTCCTCACATGGCAGCAGGATGGAGAAGAATGAGTGCCCAGTGAAGGTGGAAGTCCCTTATAAAACCATCAGACTCCTGAGAACTAACTCACTATCACCAGAACAGAAGGGGGGAAACCACCCCCAGGATTCAATTCTCTCCACCTGGTCCCTCCCACAACACGTGGGGATTATGGGAACCACAATTCAAGATGAGATTTGGGTGGGGACACAGCCAAACTATATTAGTGCCCAAATGAATAAATGAATTAACTTTTTAAAAACCTGAATGAGTTCTTTCTACATCAGAAATATTTTTCTCTAAGTCACGCCTTTAAAACACAGTCTTTATTTTACACTGTCTTTACTCATTCTCCCTTTCTATCTTTCTTCAGCCAATGTGTGGTGGACAGACTGTAGGGCACACACTCTGTGCTCTGTGTATGATCATCCCTTCTCCACCCACTTCTCCTGGGCAATTCCACCTAATTCATTTTTTAGCCAGCTTAGTTACTGAATGGAGATACCTGACTTTATTTACTTCACAGAGTTGTTGGAATGATTACTTTTTGTATGTTATATTTATAAAATTAACAGGGTGAGTGTGTTTAAAATCGTGCATGAATATGGGGTAAAGAAGACTTTTCATCCTTTAAAGATCACCCATCTGGAAGATCAAACCCATATCCAGATTACATTGTCTTTCTCTTCTCAAGATCCTATTAACTTTCAATTTATGTCACTCATTTGGAAACTTCACTGTAGATGAGTTTATAGCAGTATGTGACTGTGTCATGTATTGTTATCATTACCAACCTGGCAGAAAATCCCTGATGGACGTAATTCAAAGACAGGATGAAGAGAAGAATCTATTAAATTCCCACTGAATGGATTTGTTTCTGCATTTAAAATAGCCCTCTAGCTTGTTCAGTGTGATTCAGAATTTTAATGTTCACATTAGTATACTTGTTAAAGACTTCCAGAGGATGGATTAAGCAATAATAATTTTCATAGCTGATTATATATTTACTTAAAAATTTAAAATATGTATACAGCATCTCTGTTGAAAAGCATTTCAAAAAGAATATAATATTTAACAAGAAATTGCTTAATCTGGATTATTCTGATGATATTCCTTAAGAAGTATATATTGGAAAATGTTACAAATAGTGTTATTTAATATAAACATGTCTTATGTAGAGGCATTTAACGTGATAGATACATATCACATCAAGTGCCTGTATAAAGTGAGATATATAACTTACTTTTAAGTTGAAGATATTCTTTGACATTTTGTAAGTATTAATTTAATTGCCTAAAATTGCTAATAGCATATGTTTAATGTCACCTAATTTGAAAGCCAATTTTATTTTATCCAAGTGAATATATAGTATCTTAGAATATAAAAGCTAATTATTGTCTTTGTGATCATTTAGTTTCAAATATATCAGCATAAACCGAATGAAACTGACAGACTTTGGAGTTTCAAGTTACCCGAACACAGTTTCTAATGTTTAGGGAAATAAATATTCTCAAAACAGTAACATACTCTCTTGTGAACAGGTAGTTCAAGACTAGTTTGGAAATCTTGATTTGAACACCTTGTAAACACTAATAATGTATTGCACACTTGAAATTTGGTAAGACAGTGGATCTTAGGTAGTCTCAACACAAAAGAAAGGTAACTATGTGAGGTGATGGACATGTTAAGTAATTTATCTCTGGAAATCTTTCACAATATATATGTATATCAAGACATCGCTCTGTATACTTTCAATATATACAAAGTTTATCTGGTCAATTATGCCTATATGAAGCTGAAAAAGTGAAAAATATAAGAAATAGACACTTGTTCTAAATACTTTGGAGCATTGTGGTGCACAAGTAGAGACACACATAGCAATCTATTATAAACAATGTTCTCTAAACACTCCTCAGATGCGAAAAGAGCCTGATATTAAAATGAAAGCTTTCATCATTTAGCTAGGTATTTAGGGCTATACTTCAATGTTACCTAATTTTTGAGCCATTTTTTTCTCAACTGTTTAGTTACAATAATCTTCAAAAATATTGTATTCATGTGATGCTCTTCAATATTAAATCCAAATCTATGTTAAATCCAAAAGCCAACCAGCAAAACCTGACCACCCAGAACTGTAGTGCAAAAACTGAATCACATGACTTAATACCAATCACAATGACAACCCACATCTACAAGTTGCTTTAAAAATGTAGTTATGATATATTTAAAACTAAATTTAATTTGGCTAAAGAATTTCTGATCCTCCACTTTTAGGCAGACAGCAGGATCTCAGGAGAGTAACAATCAAATGTATGTTCTGGATAATGAAAAAATGTAGGCTTAGACTAATATTATACACTTATGTGTTCTAAAATACTATGGATATTTAAAAGAACTAAATAAAAGTATATGTAATAGACTCTCACGTATTTTATATATGGCAACTTTTAGCCAGTTTTTGCCACTAAGCTTAATAGATATAACCAAAATTTTAAAGAGTTTATTTTTACTCAAACTTTAGATAAAAGTCAGAAACAAAGTTGTCAGACAAATGTATGCTAATATTATTTTAACAAGTAATTTAACTCTGCCTCCCAACCATACTGATGCAAAATCCTGAATCCTTAACACTCTTTGTTGATATTAAATGCTGACATCTAGTATAGGTGCAGATTTTGACAAGACTAATAATACTATTTATATGTATAATTATTTAAATTACCCATACTGCCTCAGTTTAATTGTGTTCATGAAATTGGCATGCATAATTTATGACATCAATGCTGTCAACCATCAATCTACATTTTAGACAGCAACACATCAACTGACTGACAGAGTAAAATGTTTGAGTTGATTTAGAAAAGAACCTCAACTTTTGAAGGTAGAAGTTTGTAGCATGTTATATACCCAAGGGATATACATTTTTGGTGTTGTTTGTAAGAATCGTCTCAAGACATTTTCAGAAAGATCACAAATACAAGATTAGTTTTTAGATAATAATCTAAGGAAAAAACCCATAGAATAAGGAGTGTTTATATATATATATATATTTATGTTGGTCATTCACTACTTTAGAAGTTTTGTGTAGCTTATTGACACTTTCTCAAAACAATATTTTTAAATACGTAAAATAAATCATCTTCAGGCACAAATTATACTTAAATATAGCTTATTAAATTATTACTAAGTGCTTAAGTATGTGCTATTATGCACCTGCATTTTGTTATCAACTGCAGTGGTGGCTGAATAACTAACAAAATTTCAAAATGATAATGATAAATAATATGTCACATATATGCAAAAATTTTAATATATAGTCAATCTTTAAGTAACACGGGGTTTGGGGTTGCCTACTCCCCACTTCTGTGTAGTTAAAAAATCCATGTATGACTTTTGACTCCCCCAAAACTTAACTACTAATAGCCTACTGATGACTGGAAGTCTGACTGATAATATAAACAGTGAATTAGCACAGATTTTGTATGGTATATGTGTTATATATTGGATTCTTACAATAAGGTAAGCTAGAGAAAAGAAATTGTTATTAAGAAAATCATAAGAAAGAGAAAATATATTTACTATTCATTAAGGGGAAGTGGATCATCATAAAGGACTTCATCCTCCCTTGAGTAGGCTGAGGAGGAGGAGAAAGGGAGGGATTGGTCTTGCTGTCTCAACAGAGGCAGGTGAAAATCCAAGCATACACCGGCCTATGTAGTTCAAATATGCATTGTTTAAATGTAGACTGTATTAAAAAAGACCAATGATGTCTAAGCCATAGATACTTCTAATATTTCTGTAGTTTGTTGCCTATTTTTATAGAAGTTAGTGAAAATAAAGATAAATATTTTCCCTGTTCAGTAATGCAAACCTCCTGAATTCTACCTTCAAAATCCTCAGGTGTTATAAACTCAGGTTACAAACTCCCGCCAATAGTAAACCTTGTATTTTGTCTTTATTTTCTTTGAGAACCAAGCTATGAATTTATTTATTTCAGAAATAAGAAGCAAATCATTGTGCATTTTGTCAGCATACACCACGTAAAATAATTGGGGACATTTTCTCTGGCTAAACATTGCAGAAAAATGTTTATGAACTGTATATTTCAATGTGATTTTTCTTTTAATTTTATTTTTACTGTTTTAGTGATACACATTGGGGCTCTCTGTGTGAAAGTGCTCTGGAAATTGAAACTGTTTTGGAATTCATGACATTAATCAAAATGCCAGGCCATGTAATATGAGGATTTAGCTATTCAAATCCTACTACACAGAGCTGGGTTCACTGTGATATTGGGGCTATTTTTCATTTATACATGGAGAATAACAGTAATAAGTTAAGAGCTTAGGAAATGTGTAAATACTTTTTACAGAAAGATGTCACATTTTTAGAAACTATTTTCAAACTAAATGAGAAAATTTCTGTAAAAAAAAAAAAAGCTGAGCTAAAACTGTGAAAGTACCTGTGTACTTTAAATAACTTTCCTATTGTTACTTCTCCTAGATTAAATTAAAATGTGCTTTGCAAGATGG
The DNA here is from genome assembly GCF_000951045.1 of Mandrillus leucophaeus. Taxonomy (NCBI): domain Eukaryota; kingdom Metazoa; phylum Chordata; class Mammalia; order Primates; family Cercopithecidae; genus Mandrillus; species Mandrillus leucophaeus. Next base: position 170,007 of record NW_012108086.1, read on the forward strand.
AAGAGCAAATACGTCCTTCAGACTTGAATGTGATTTTACATGTACCAGTTTGGGGTTGTTTTCCCTGCACAGATAATTTATACTTTTTACCCAGTTCCCCTGGGGCTCAAGAGAGCACATTTCTAAAGAAAGCAACTTTGATCTAACCAAGACCTGCTCTTGCCAACAAACTAACCTAGACAGAGCTCAAAAACAATGTCAAAATAAATTAAAATATTTCATTCATACATATTTGCTATGCTGTTCATACTGAAGATTTGTTAAAGGCAGTCTTAACATGATTTTAGAGACCAAATGTAATTCTCAGATAATAACTCTGAGCTATCAAGATGAACATTACATCAAATATGTTATCAAAATACCAACGTATATTCCTCCAGCCATGCAAACCTTCTATATTAGTTTCTTGTCACTGGGTAACAAATTACTACCAAATTAGTGGCTGAAAAGAGCACCCAATTAGAATCTCACAACTATGTAGGCCAGAAGTCCTAGTGTAAATTTATGGGACTTTCTATTCCAAGTTTCTACTCGGAGTGTTGAAACCATCAGACATTTATTCTGAATACTCTGGGGAAGAATTCACTTCCAAAATCATGCAGGTAATTTCCAGAACTCATTCCTGTGGTTCTAGGGCTGAGATCGTATTATCTTCATGGTCCTTAGCCAAGACAAAAAAAAGATGTTGACATTCTTACTAATTCCCTCAACAAATATTTATTCAATAGTGCCTTATGATAGTCATTATGGCTAGCACTGTAAATGCAGTAACAAACACAGACCAGGCACTGTTTGAAAAAGCCTAGCTTACAGATACATCATAATCACAAATAATTGTAAGTAATAAACTAAACTAACAAAGCAGCTGACCATATTTCAACATATTTTTATTGTGAAACTACCATGTACCACTCACCGTGCATCATGCTGAATACACACATGAATAATACAGTTCCTAAATTGCTAGCAGATAGAACTGTGGCTGTTTTCCAGCAGCTCATCACCAAAGTGAACAATATCCTTTATTTTGTGTGTGTGACATTAAGAACACTCTAATCCCAGCTTTCTTTCTAGAGTTGTTGGGTTTAATTACTGCTAGATCATCAAGATTGGCTAATGACCTGGAGAAAGATGTAGAAATATTCCAAGCATACCTAAAAAATGAGACCATCAGTTCAGATCTGAGAGCACTTCTGAAATAGCTGCATTTAAGCTGCCAGAATCTTGATGGCATCTGCAAGAAATTGGAAGATGATTCTTACATACTAAATAATCCGATCAGATAACTGAATGTACGGTTAATCACTTTAAAATGAATGAGCAGAGCATGCAAATTAGTATGGCAAGAGCTAATGATCAACACACTAGCTTATTAATGGTTTTCAGAAATTAAGTGTTTTCATCATGATTTTTCAGAATTAAAACACTTATTTAGATATTTTGATGAATGAATGTACTTTATCATCTGCTATTTTTTCAGAAACACTAGTAAAAATGTAGATAATGTTTAGAGAAGTAAACATGAATTAGGAACTCCAAAGCAGAGTTGAGTTCCTCTCTTCTTTAATTGTTCTGGTATTTATAGCAGCTTCATGTTTATTTTTTATATTTTTGAAGATATTTTACTAGATACTTTATATTTGGAAGCAGGTATATAGCAGAAGCTATTATAATTTTTTAAATGTATAAAATAAGAGAAATAGATCTCAGTGATGAAACTTCTTCATCTTTCATTAAAAACATAATTATTTGGAAAGAAAAGCATGGAAAGAGCTGGAATAATATAAATATTGTTGTAAAGTAACATATTATCATAAAAGAAAGTATGTTGTAAACATTTTATCAGAAATCTTACAGTAAAGCAGTTGAATAGTTTAATTTTATTGAATCCTTTAAGTTTAGAGTAGCTGGAATATCTAACATCCATTGCAATATACATGAGAACATTGAGTTCTGGTTTCTGGGAAGAATGAGCCAATATAATAAGAGGCTGTTTTCTAAAGTTGCAGAGCTAGTTGAGAGCAGGATCAGATCAAAATTCGGTTTCTCTCTATTCCTAACCTAACCTCATGCTTTGTTTTCAGTCTCATAAAAATATGAATTTGAAACAAATCACAACAAATGCTTTAGGACTGGTGGTGCAATTACAACACATCATTTAGATTTAAGTTATCATCGTCTGGGTTATCAAAAGGAAAAAGAAAGAAGAAAGAAGGGAAGAAACTAATACTGATGAAGTAACAAATAAGTGCTTGGCCCTGTTCTTAAGTCTCTATAAACTGCATTGGAATTACTCTCATATTTAATATAATTCCTAAAGATCCTTATCCAAAATACTATTATCCATCATTCCCCTGTTCACTTTCTATTTCCTTACTTTTATTTTTGTTACTTTGTCTATTTGGGTGATTTTTTTCTAACATGCCTCCATTAGAATGTAAATTCCATGAAGGAAGAATGGTGTTTGGTATAGAGTTGGAGCTAAATAAGTGAGTGCATAAATGTATTTTATTTAATTGCCAAATAAATGATTTTCCCAAATTTACTTTGAGGTCAATATTGTAAACTTGCTTTTACAACCGAAAAACCAGAGAACTGAGTTATTTGTGTAGCATTACAGCTAAAAAGTGACCAACCTATTTTTCAATGAAAAAATAATACAGAATACTGGCAATAATAAAGCTGTGGACTAAATTTGTTCCCTGCAAAACTAATGTATTGAAGCCCCAAATCCCCATTATTACAGTATTTGGATGTGGAGCCTTGGGAGGTAATTAAGTCATGGGGGTGGAGCCCTCATGAATGAGATTAGTGCCCTGATAAGATGAGACTGGAGAAAAATGAGGATACAATGAGAAAACAGCCCTTTTGCAAACCAGAAAAAGTGTCCATACCAGATACTGGATTTATGGGCACATTGATCTTGGAATACCCAGCTTCTAGAACTCACGAATTTTTGTTGTTTAAGTCATAATATCTGTGGCATTCTGTTATAGCAACCCAAACAGACTAAGACAGAATGCAGCTTATGTGGGGAAAATCAGTAAATATATTTCTATAAATATATATATATACACACACATAGAACACATTCTGGGGGACAATAAAAACTAGGAAAGCATTTAGAATGTGATGTATGCATATAAAATAGAAATTATATATTATATATTTTATTACATGTTATTTTGTGTAAGTATAACATTTTCACAAAAAAATATTTGAGTTTTGTGATTTATAAAATGATAGATTCCATTTCTAGATTTACATTCATACTTGTGTGACACTAAGAACGATAAAAAAAACAGACTGTTCAAGGACAACATGCAAAAAAAAGCATAAAATTATATTTTGTTAATAAAAGTTCCCCCAAATGAATAAAGCATGAACACGATCTGTAAAAAATTACAGATTATATATGAATAATATGCATATTAAGTGAAATCAAATTCATGTAGTGCACAGAAAGGCCAAGGCCACTGATGTATGGTTCCCTGAAAAATTTTTTCTGCCTTCTTATGAACATAAGAATTCCAAACAGGAATCAAAGTAGAATGATTTTGCAGGTCTGGGACATTATTAGCATAAAAGAAACCAAAGAAACACAGCACACAGATAGTTTTGTAAACCACATCCTCCGAGTTTGGACAATCCACTTGAAATTCGGTCAGTCAGTACCAATCACGTCTTCAAACACCCCTGAGCCACATGATCTATTTATCTCTGAATATTTAATACATCAAACCACACAGGCACTGTGTTCTGTAATTATTGACATTCTGGCTCGTGGTGGAACATACACAAAGCTTGCCTTCAGAGCGAAAACATAAGATCCGGCAATGGATGTTTATTTCTTGAAAGGGTTTTGGGAATAAAAACACATCATTTCAAGATTTAAAAAAAAGAAAGCCCTGTTGTAAGGAGTGTTCATAGAGAGAAGGCAACTATAAACCTGAGAATAAGTACCAAAAAGCTTCTTGCATTTATTTTGAATTGCTGTCTTTCAG
>NW_012108086.1:174535-176833 GCF_000951045.1 Mandrillus leucophaeus
AGCTAGAGAAGTGTGGGATGAATCTGAACCCTCTGAGCCCTAGTTCCCTCATTTGTTAAATGTAGGTGACAATCACAAGCTAAGAAAACACAGATGGCCTTCAAAACAAATTTTTGCCTCACTCCCATTGGCACTTGACTGAAGTATTAGGCCATCAACAGCAGGTAGTCAGAATATCACATTCTGCCTTTAATTGCAGAGTTTTGGTGTCCCTTAGCCCTTCTGGATTAAGTGCTCTACTTTCATAAAAGAGATACAATCTGCCAACCCATTCACCCTGATGGCCCATTAAAGGTGGTATAGGAGACACTGATTTTAACAGCTATCATTATAATGCCAAATACTGTATAACAGCAAATCTCTGTTTATGGCTTGATAGACATGTCATTTAAAAAATAATTGTTCTAAACAAAAATATAACAGAAGTGTTTAAAGCACTCTGTCAACTTGGTAGTGATGTTATCTATACTGTCATATCAGTGAGATAAAAATATTTATACTAAAACTTATATCAAATCATCTTAGCCCAACAATTGAAGCTGAAGTAATTGGACATCCACAGTAAAATTTTTAAAAAATAAATCCAACATAAAACTCTATCTTTTATAAACAGTGAGTCAAATGTCAAATGGGTAAGAATTTAAATGAAAACTGTAAAACTATTAAATTTTTAGGAAAAAATAAATTGTAATAATCTGGCATTAGGCAAAGAGTTCTTTAAAATTGAAACAAAAAGAACAATTCATAAAAGAAAACATTAATAAATGGACCACATCAAAATTTAAACTTTTATTCTGTAAAAACCATGTGAAGAGGAGAAAAGAAAAGCCAAAGGTTGAGAGAAAATATTTGCAAACACATATCTGACAAAGGACTAATATTGATGGTATACAAAAAAAAAAAACTCTTAAAACTCAATAGTAAAACAAACTAAAAAACAAAAAACGGGCAAAAAGTATGAGGAGACATTTCATGGAAGAGGATACATAAATGAAAAATAAGTAACCACAATGAGGTATCACTACACACCTATCATAACAGCTAAAATAAAAAACAGATAACGCTAAATGTTCTTGTGGACGTAGAGAAACTGAATCACACACATATTGCGGTTGAGAATGTAAAAATGCTACATTTTCTGATCCCTCCCTCCTCCCACCCTCCCCGCTTAAGTAGGCCCCAGTGTCTGTTGTTCCCTTCCTTGTGTTCATGTGTTTTCATCATTTAGCTCCCACTTATAAGTGAGAATGTGTGGTATTTGGTTTTCACTTCCTGCATTAGTTTGTTGAGGATTATGGACTCCATCTCCATCCATGTCCCTGCTAAGGACATGAGCTTGTTCTTTATTATGACTTCATAGTATTCTATGGTATATATGTACCACATTTTTTAATCTCAGAAAGATAAAAAGCATCAATTGTTGGGCTAAGATGATTTGATATAAGTTTTAGTATAAATATTTTTATCGCACTGATATGATAGTATAGATAACATCACTACCAAGTTGACAGAGGGCTTTAAACACTTTTGTTATATTTTTACAATAACTTGCACATGAATATTTACAGCTTTTTTCATAATAACCCCAAACTAGAAACAGCTTTGATGTTTTTCAGTGGGTGAACGATGGAACAACGGCTGTCCATACCTACCGGGAAATACTATTAAGCCATAAAAAGGAACAGATTATTGATAGATGCAATAACTTTAATGAATATTCCGGAAATTATATTGAGTGAAGAAAAAAAAAAAAGCCAAGCCCAAAAGGTTACATACTGCAAAATTCCATTTATATAACATTCTAAATGACAAATTTTTAGAAATGGAGAACAGAATAGTGGTTGCCAGTGCTTAGGGATGGGAAGGGAGGGAAGAGGAAAGTGGTTTTTTTGTTTGTTTTGTTTTGTTTTTAATAAAAGGAGAATTCAAGAGACTTTTGGGGAACTGGAACTATATAATGTGGTAGTGAATATGCATGTGATAAAATTCTGTAGAACTAAATACACACACATGCACACACGAATTAATGCAAGTAAAATGGGAAATCCTAATCAGATGGATGAATTATATTAATGTCAATATTCTGGTTGTGATTTTGTACTATGGTTTTATAAAATGTTACCACTGAGGGAATGGGCAAAGGGGTACACATCAGCTCTCTGTATTAGTTCTTAAAAGTCCTTATGAATCTATAATTATCTCAGTAAAAATTTCAATTAAGTGTGTCAATCACTTGACAATATTTTTTAAAGTAAATGGTGAAGTTTTGTTTGTTTGTATTGATAGGCTGTTCATATA
>NW_012108086.1:177323-202438 GCF_000951045.1 Mandrillus leucophaeus
CCACTGAAAAGTGAAAACATGCAGTATTTGGTTTTCTGTTTCTGTATCAGTTTGCTAAGGATAATGGCCTCTAGCTCCATTCATGTCCCTGCAAAGGACATAATCTTGTTCTTTTTTATGGCTGCATAGTATTCCATAGTGCGTATGTACCACATTTTCTTTTATGTTGATTCCATGTCTTTGTTATTGTGAATAGTCCTGCAATGAACATATGCATATATGTGGCTTTATGATAGAATGACTTATATTCCTTTGGGTATATACCCAATAATGGTATTTCTGGTTCAAATGTTATTTCTATCTTTAGGTTTTTGAGGAATCACCACACCATCTTCCTCAATGGTTGAACCAATTTACACTCCCACCAACAGTGTATAAGCATTCCTTTTGCTTTACAAACTCTCCAGCATCTGTTATTTATTTATTTTTTTTTTTACTTTTCAGTAATAGCCATTCTGACTGGTGTGAGATGGTATCTCATTTTGGTTTTGATTTGTGTTTCTCTAGTGATCAGTGATGTTGAGCTTTTTTTCATATGCTTTTGGCCACAAGTATGTCTTCTTTTGAAAAGTGTCTGTTAATCTTCTTTGCCCACTTTTTAATTTTTTTTGTTTTTATCTTGCAAATTTAAGTTCCTTATAGATGCTAAATATTAGACCTTTGTCATATGCATAGTTGTCAAATGGTTTCTCCCATTCTGTAGATTTTCTGTTTATTCTGTTGATAGTTTCCTTTGCTCTGCAGACGAACTTTCGTTTAATTAGATTCAATTTGTTGATTTTTGCTTTTGTTGCAATTGCTTTTGGCATCTTCATCATGAAATATTTGCCCATTCCTATGTCCAGAATGGTATTGCCTAGGTTGTCTTCCAGAGGATTTATGGTTTTGGGTTTTACATTTAAGTCTTTAACCTATCTTGAATTAATTTTTATATATGGTGTAAGGAAGGGGCCCCATTTCAATCTTCTGCATATGGCTAGCCAGTTATCCCAGCACTATTTACTAAACTGGGAGTCCTTTCCCCAGTGCTTGAATAACAGATTTTTTTAAACCTTCCACATTAAGAATTTGAAAATGATTTACCAAAATATTGTAAGTCTCTGATTTAGTTCATTTTCATGCTGCTGATAAAGACATGCAGGAGACTGGGTAACTTATGGAAAAAAGAGGTTTAATTTGACTCATAGTTCTATGTGGCTCAGAAGGCCTCAAAATCATGGCAGAAGGTGAAACACCCGTCTTGCGTCACAGCAGGCAAGAGAGAGAATAAGAACCAAGTGAAGTGGGTTTCCCCTATTCAAACCATCGGATCCTGTGAGACTCATTCACTATCATGAGAATAGCACAGGAAAGACCCACCCCCAAAATTCAATCACTTCCCACTGGATTCCTCCCACGACATGTGGGAATTGTGGGAGTTACAATTCAAGATGAAATTTGGGTGGGGACACAGCCAAACCATATCATTCAGACCCTGGTCCCTTCCTAATCTCATGTCCTCACATTTCAAAACCAATCATGCCTTCCCACCAGTCCCCCAAAGCCTTAACTCGTTTCAGCATTAACTCAAAAATCCACAGTCCAAAGTCTCATCTGAAACAAGGCAAGTTCCTTCTACCTATGAGCCTGTAAAATCAAAAGCAAGTTAGTTACTTCCTAGATACAATGGGGTTATAGGCATTGGATAAATACAGCCATTGCAAATAGGAGACATTGGCTACAACAAACGAGCTACAGGCCCCATGCAAGTTTGAAATCCAGCAGGGCAGTCAAACCTTAAAGCTCCATAATGATCTCCTTTGACTCCACGTCTCATATCCAGGTCATGCTGATGCAAGAGGTGGGTTCCCATGGTCTGGGGCAGCTTTGCCCCTGTGACTTTGCAGGGTATAGCCCCAATCCTGGCTGCTTTCACAGGCTGGTGTTGAGTGCCTTCAGCTTTATAGGTGCATGGTGCAAGCTCTAAGTGAATCCACCATTCTGGGGTCTGGAGGACGATGATCCTCTTCTCACAGGTCCATTAAGTGGTGCCCTAGTAGGGACCCTGTGTGGGGGTCCAACCCCATGTTTCCCTTCAGTACTACCCTAGCAGAGGTTCTCCATGAGGGTTCCACCCTTGCAGCAAACTTCTGCCTGGGCATCCAGGCATTTCCATACAATTTTTGAAATCTAGGTGGAGGTTCCCAAACCTCAATTCTTGACTTCTGTGCACCTGCAGGCTCAACACCACATGGAAGCTTCCAAGGCTTGGGGTTTCCACCCACTAAATCAACAGCCTGAGCTGTACCTTGATCCCTTTTAGTCACGGTTGGAGTGGCTGGGACACAGAGCACCAAGTCCCTAGACCGCACACAGCATGGGAACCCCAGGCCTGGCCAAGGAAACTGTTTTCTCCTAGGCCTCCAAGCCTGTGATGGGAGGGATTGCTGTGAAGACCTCTGCCATGCACTGGAGACATTTTCCCCATCTTCCTGGGGATTAACATTCCCATTCCGCTCCTCATTACTTAAGAAAATTTCTGCAGCCAGCATGAATTTCCCCTCAGAAAATGGGTTTTTCTTTTCTATCACATTGTCAGGGTACAAATTTTCTGAACTTTTATGTTCTGCTTCCCTTATAAATCTGAATGCCTTTAAAGCACCCAAGTCATCTGTTGAATGCTTTGCTGCTTAGAAATTTCTTCCACCAGTACCCTAAATCATCTCTCTCAACTTCAAAGTTCCACAGATCTCTGGGTCAGGGGCAAAATATCACCAGTCTCTTTGATAAAACATAAGAAGAGTCACCTTTGCTCCAGTTTCCAGCAGGTTCCTCATCTCCATCTGAGACTACTTCAGCCTGGACTTTATTGTTCATATCACTATCAGGCTTTTGGCCAAAGCCATTCAACAAGTCTCTAGGAAGTTCCAAGCTTTCCCACATTTTTCTGTTTTCTTCTGAGACCTCCAAGTCTCTAGGAATTTTCAAACTTTCCTACATTTTCCTGTCTTCTTCTAAGCCCTCCAAACTGTTCCAACCTCTGCCTGTTACCCAGTTCCAAAGTCGCTTCCACATTTTTGGGTGTCTTTTCAGCAGCACCCCACTCTACTGGTACCAATTTAGTGTATTAGTTCGTTTTCATGCTGCTGATAAAGACATACCCAAGACTGGGTAATTTATAAAAGAAGAGGTTTAATTCAACTCACAGTTCCACGTGGTGGAGGAGGCCTCACAATCATGGTGGAAGGTGAAAGGCCCATCTTACATCACAGCAGGCAAGAGAGAATGCAAATCAAGTGAAATGGGTTCCCCTTATCAAACCATCAGATCTCATGAGACTCATTCATTTTCGTGAGAAAGGCACAGGAAAGACCACATCCCCATAATCACCTCCCACTGGGTTCCTCCCATGACACCTGGGAGTTACAATTCAAGACCAGAGTTGGGTGGGGATAAAGCCGAACCATATCGGGCTCATTGTATAATCTCTATTGTTTTCCAAAATGAGAACATTTGTCTGGTATTACATTAAAGAGACATTTTCCTCATACTTCTAATCTTCTATTTCATCTCTAATGTGCTCTCAAAGTACTTTAAATACTTCCAAGGTAAATACTTCGCAAATTGTCTGAAAATCATTCTCTGTTAAAAAATATAAGAGTAGAGGCCGGACGCGGTGACTCAGGCCTGTAATCCCAGCACTTTGGGAGGCCGAGGCGGGCGGATCACGAGGTCAGGAGATGGAGACCGTCCTGGCTAACACGGTGAAACCCCGTCTCCACAAAAACTACAAAAAAATTAGCCAGGCGTGGTGGCGGCGCCTGTGGTCCCAGCTCCCCGGGAGGCTGAGGCAGGAGAATGGCGGGAACCCGGGGGGCGGAGCTTGCAGGGAGCCAAGATGGCGCGGCTCACTCCAGCATGGGCCACAAAGCGAGACTCCGTCTCAAAAAAAATATATATATATAATATATTATATATAATATATTTATTATATAATATATTATATATCTACTCACATATATAGATATATTATATATATTATATGTTATATATATGAATAGAAATATAGACATTCCTTCTTTTTGATTCGAATATTCACCCAATTCTTAAAGAATTAGAAATATAATTAAGCAAAAAAAAAAAAGACCAATAAATCCCTATTAAATTTCCAAAATAAGAATTACATTGAAATCGATGTTTTTACTCTTATGAATGAAAAGATGGGGTTTCTAAAAAAAAGATTGCTTGAAGTTTTTTTCCCAAAATAAAACACTAGAAGTGTGTTTATATACCTTGGCTATGGGTGCTGCATATACATGCTCTTGGTCTGGCTTTTTGAATGAATTCAGTTATTCCATCTGGAATGCTATAAGCTTCATAACATGTGTGCTTCTCTACTTGTCTAGAATTCCATGTCTAGAAAGGAATAAGAGTCCCTGTCAGTAACACTCTGGTATAAGTGGTCACTGGGACACTTAGCAATCAGTTTGTTTTTATTTTTCTAAATGTGAATTTGCGTGATAGTTTCCTGTCAAAATTAAATATACATATAAATTAAAGGGGCATATGCAGCATGTCTTACAAATTGCACTGAAAGTCTTAGTGCAGGTAATAATTAACAGTTGTTTACAGAAAGAAAAAAGAATTTAAATTGGTCTTAGATATCAATGATAGTCTGTCAGCAGTAAAATAAAATTGATTGTGTAAAAGCCATGGCTTAATGCTACATTGATTCTATAAGTAGATACTAAGTTCTGTGGGTTATCTTATCTACTTGAATACCTTACTATATCCTAATGGTGACATTACTAAATAAACAGTTCATTGCTGTGAATGTTAAACAGCATGAACAAGATAGGGCAGATAGAAATTGCTGTGTGTCTACAGCACAAATAAAGAACATTTTAAATAATCCCAGAGATATGTAGTTTTTGGACTTAAGAAGCAGTATGTGGATAATTGTGTATTCGAAGTAACATAACTCAGCTAATAACTCTTTTTATTAAACATTATCCTTTAATGTTCAATTAATAAATCATAATCTTAAGACAGCCGAGTGGTGAGCTTCTGTGTGAATATCTTTAGATATCAGTTCTTCTCAGAATAAGACATCATAAATTTAATTTTATATGAAAATCACCTTTTTTACCTCATTTCTTAACTAGAGTAAAACAGCAATACTCAATGAAATTTTTATTTTGCAAATTTAGTAGATGTAACCCTATTGGCCTAACTTATTTTGCTTAATTATATTTTCTAATTTAATTTATGTGGAACATTTTAATAGAAATATTTAATAATTAAATCTGGACCAACCTACTCTAGTTAATTGCTATTGTAGTTATGCTACTCAAATGCCAGGAAGTTTTCATACTTTTGCATGGGAGTATGTCGTATAGAAATGTTGATTTTGTGTGTGTATTTTACCACAGAGAGTTTGCAATTAGTACAACAATGTATAGTTAGAGATTTCACCTGCTTGCCAAGAAGGTAGACAGTTACATTTTGGAAAGCCTTGACCAAGAAGCTCAACTTTATCTCTAGAAAAAGTATAAGTAATCAAATAGACAGCTTTTACATTTATACAGCAAAGGTTGAACAGGAGGAGCCAGCACAGGTTAAGGAAAAGCAAACTATGTCAAACTGAAAGGCTATGTCAACTTGCCAAGGCTGGAAAATCAGTGTAATTTCATGTATATGTTAGTGCATTTGAACTGCAGCAAGACGTTCTACAAATTACACTGCAAGCTTACAAAATATTGGAAAAATATAAACTGTTTAAAAACTGTTGGAAAAATATAAACTGATTAAAATGTTTTTATGCATTTATAACTTGTTGAATGGTTATGCTAAACATTTCCATTAGTGGAGATAGTCTTTCTAAAATAGTTATATACCAAGGTATAAAATTGCTTTATTTTTATCCTCTTCAATATTTTTATTAAAATTTCAGATAAGACATTAAAGACATAGATCAAATATGCAGATTAAGTCAAACTCTTAGAGCACAACTCTCAAATCAAAGTTGGAATTTAAACCCAGGTTTACATGTTTTTATAGCTTCTCCAACTGTATTAAAAAAAAAAGGTAATTGGAATCACCCATCAAAATCAAGATGAAATTGAGCTAGAAAACATTTAAACAAGTTCATGTAAGTGTCAAAAACTAACAATTGTTCATGTGAAAAACCCTAGAATTTCTAGTTACATAAAAGTTGTACATGGTCTAACAGTGTAATCTGGATGTTCTAATAGGCAGAATTTTTCCATAGGAGAGTTGGGTAGGCAGGTCAGAGTATCATACACAAAGGGTAAGACTGGAGTAATAAATTGCTTAGAGGAGGGAGCTGGGGATAATAGATTTGTAAATCACAGAAACAGCTGAGGAAATTAGGGATATTTAACATGGGGAATTAAAGAATAACTAGCATATCTGCTAGTTATGCTCAAGTATTTAAGGACTATCATATTTATGTATAGATACATTTTTCTCCCCCCTTGTTTGATAGGTGCAGCCTGGGAGAAAATACACTTTGGAAGACTTACTTTACTTCACTACAGAGAACCTTATCTTAATTAGGACTGTCCGGCAGTAGAATGGAGGTTTTGTATAAGTAACATCATTGTCTTTCAAGGATGCAGTAGACAGGATCCTGTTATTTGGAGGAAAGCCAGGCTAGATATCTTCTAAGATTCTTTACAACACAACCATTTAACCGCTAGGATGTATTGTATACATGCTCTATAAATTTTGTGCCTTGTGGTAAATTGTAGATTTTCTGGAAAAGAAGGAAGGCCATTCTACTGGAGAAATAAAAGTGTTTCTTAATTTAAACAAAAAAATGAGGGTAATCATTTTTCCTCTGGCTTAGCACGAACTGCTTCTTTGCACTGTATTACCTAATTTTGCCATAAATCTGTGGAACTACCAATCCCCTGCCTCAGTGTAGATTGTAGATTGGTTTTCAGAAACTAGAATCCAAACAGTGAACACACTGTAATATCATCACAAACACTATGATCAAACCAGAACAAAACACTCCAAAGATTAATGGAGGACCATTTTTATGGTGTATATTTTCTCCACGATATTTGCTGTAAAATATCCAAAATTCCACTGAAAGTCTCTAAGCCCTGTGGAATAGAAATAGATTGATATCATCTTCAGCCTCTTGATAAAAGAAGGGCAACCTAAATGTAATTATTATTTTATAAGTCTCTAGAGAACAGAGAGATGTGTCTCAAATGGCACATTATCTAAAATAAAGTCAGAAATACCTTGGGGAAAGCAATAGTGGTTCCTTTTACTATTACAGTAATATTAACTTACTCTGTTGGGTTTTTTTGTCTTCAGCTCTGTGTCTTAATGTTTCTCTTTCTTTACTTGTGTGTGTGTATGTGTGTGTGTGTATATATATACACACACACACATATACATATTTTAGTTTGTAAAAGAAAAAAATAGAGACAGACAAAGGGGAAACCAGAGGATTAATGCTTAATTTCTGATTTCATAATAATATCTCCTACTTTGAGGAGAGGTCCTATTCTGTTATACTGAACTATTTTATATATTATAAAATAAATTTATATTTATTTTCAATAAGAATCATTAGAATGTGTATTTTGACTTCTTATATATGCTCAATATAAATATATTTTTCATGATTTTACATATGAAGCTAAATATGGAATGAATATTTCATCATTTCAGTATGATTACAAATAAAGTAAACCAATGATAATTTAGAATTTGCTACAAGTTTATGCTCCATTTTATTTTTAAAAATATTTTAAAGACGGGATCTTGTTATGCTGCCCAGCCTGGAGTGCCATGGCTGTTCACACATGTGATCATAATGCACTGTGGACCTGAACTCCTGGACATGAGCAATCCTCTTGCCTCAGCCTTCTGAGTAGCTGGGGCTACAGGCAAACACCACCATGCCAAGTTTCCATTTTATTTTTAATAGAACCTCTTTATTGATATTTTACATTCAAAAGAAATATTTCTTGGACATTTTTCTCAATATTTTGATTAGTGTGCTGTGGCAAATACCTTGTCTTACAAAGTTAAAAACAGTATTTTATGCTAAAATAGTTACTTGTTTATAAAGTTTTATTCTATAATTGTACTAAAATAGTAATATTTAGTACTAGTATTTGAAATTGAAATATACTTTCATAGATGTGCATTATTGCTTCAAAGGAGGCATAACTCACTAAAAATTCTAATTTACATTTTGCACTTTCAGTAAATGACTGGATATTCTATGTGACTTTAAGTTCTATCTCCTACATTAGAAAAAAATTCTTGTGTTCTTTTTTTTTTTTTTTTTGGAGATGGAGTCTGGCTCTGTGGCCCAGGCTGGAGTGAGCGGCGCCATCTTGGCTCCCTGCAAGCTCCGCCCCCCGGGTTCCCGCCATTCTCCCGCCTCAGCCTCCGGAGCAGCTGGGACCACAGGCGCCGCCACCACGCCCAGCTCATTTTTGTATTTTTAGTAGAGACGGGGTTTCACCGTGTTAGCCAGGATGGTCTCCATCTCCTGACCTCGTGATCCGCCCGCCTTGGCCTCCCAAAGTGCTGGGATTACAGGCGTGAGCCACCGCACCCGGCTGAAAATTCTTGTTTTTGACATTCACTGAACTTATTTGCTAGAATTGGTAAAAGACATCACCTATCAACCCAGAAAATATTTGAAGTCATCTTGACATCTACTTCTCTCTCATCATGTAGAAAACATTTTTGAGGAACCAATACTGATGCTATCCACTCAAAAATCTTTCAAACCCATTCTCTTCTTTCCACCCACACTGTATAGCTAAGACCTGACCTTCAACACTTCTTGCTAAGATTATAAACCTATCTTCCTAACTGGTTTTCTTGCTTCCAGGTATTTCTACTCCATCAAATTGCTTATGGATTCATAGAACTGTTAACATGTTTTTCTTTACAGAGAAAAAAAAAAAAAAAAAACCAACAAAAAAACTCTGGAAAGAATTCACTCTTCAAGATACCATTACAAACATTCATGATTCATCGAAGGCCTGGGAGCTTGATCAACACAGCTGTCTCATTACAGAGAAAAAAAAAAAAAAAAACCAACAAAAAAAATTATCTGCTTACAAATCCTCCATAAAGTTTTACAATCTTCTGGATAACATTTAAACTTTGTAATATGTTATTAAATCCATTTCATAAGCCAATTTCTGTGTACTTCCTCAACCTCTTGTTCTGTCAGTTTGCCATACAGATGTTATATGCCCAGCATATAAAGCTGCCATTGGTATCATCCTCTCTCACCCTTCTTGGGCAGTGATGCTTTGTCTTCTTGAAGTGCCATCCCATTCTGTCAGCCTTATTATACTTTCAGTGGGGAGAGAAGGATGGGATTGTGGAGGAACGAGTCTTGGCAAAGACCTTCAGATTGAACGTGGAAGGAAGGACAAATTTAAAACAAGGTATGGAGGTATGTCATCTCTTTAGCCTCATGTTTTTCCATACACTCTTGCCCCATTTTTTGCTCACCCACTCCTAAGCCGCTTACATCCGAACCAATGGTTCTCAACTAGGATGGTTTGGACAATCACTTTGTTGATTGTTTCCTTTGCTGTGCAGAAGATTTTTAACTTGATGTGATCCCATTCATCTATTTTTGCTTTGCTTTCCTGTACTTGTGGGACATTATTCAAGAAATCTTTGCCCAGACCAACGTCCTGGAGAGTTTTCCCAATGTTTTCTTTAGAATTTTTAGAGTTTGAGATCTTAAACTCAAGTCTTTAATTTTGATTTTATTTTCCTATATAGTGAGACATAGGGTCTTATTTCTTCTGTATATGGATATCCAGTTTTTCCAGCGCCTTTTTTTTTTTAAGTTTTTATATTATTTGGGATACAGGTAGTTTTTAGTGATTAGTGCACCCATCAACTGAGCAGTGTACACTGTATCCAATATGTAGTCTTTTTTCCCTCACCTCCTCCCAATCTTCCCCAGAGTCTCCAAGTCCACTGTATCATTCTTATGACTTGCATTCTCATAGCTTAGCTCTCCCTTATAAGTGAGAACATACAATAATTGATTTTTTGTTTCTTAACTATAAGTAATGCTACTTCACTTAGAAAAATGGCCTCCAGTTCCATCCAAGTTTACAGCACCATTTACTGAAGAGACTGTTCTTTCTCCAGTGTGTGTTCTTGGCGCCTTTGTTGAAAACAAGTTCACCGTAGGTGTGTGGACTTGTTTCTGGGTTTTCTATTCTGTTTCATTTGTCTATATGTCTGTTTTTATACTAGTTCCATGCTGTTTTGGTTACTATACCTTTGTAGTATAATTTGAAGTTAGATAGTGTGATTACTCAGTTTTGTTATTTTACTCAGGACAGGTTTGGCTATTCTTGGTCTTTTGTGGTTTCATATAAATTACAGGATTGTTTTTCCTTTCAGTTAATTTCATCAATGTTTTATAGTTTTCATTGTAGAGTTCTTTCACTTACTTTATTAATTTAATTCATAGGTATTTAATTTTATTTGCCATTATTATAAATGGAATTGCTCTGATTTTTTTTTTTTTTCAGATTGCTCACTATTGGCATATAGACATGCCACTGATTTTTTAAGTTGATTTTGTATCCTGCAACTTTACTGAATTTGTTTATTAGTTTGGATAGGTTTTTGGTGGACTCTTTGGGTTTTTCCCATTATAAGATCCTATCATCTGAAAACAAATATAGTTTGACTTTTGCCTTTACAATTTGGATGCCCTTTATTTCTTTCTCTTCACTGATTTCTGTAGCTAGGACTTCCAATACTAGGTTGAATAACAGTGTTGAAAATGGACATGCTTGTCTTTTTCCAGATCTTGAAGAAAAGTTTTAATTTATTTCTCATTCAGTATGATACTAGCTGTGGGTCCATCACATGTGGTTTTTATTGTGTTGATGTACGCTCCTTCTATACCCAGATTTTTTAGGGTTTTGAAATTAGGGCTTAGAGATGTTGGATTTTATATAATGCTTTTCAGCATCAATTGAAATGATTCTGGGTTTTTGTCCTTCATTCTGTTTATATGACATATCCATATCACATTGATTGACTTGTGTATGTTGAGCCATCCTTGCATCCCAGGAATAAATCCTGCTTGGTCTTGATGATTTTTTTTTTAACGTGTTGTTAAATTTGGTTTAATAGTATTTGGTTGAGGATTTTTGCATCGATGTTCATCGGGAATATTGGTCTATAGTTTTACTGATGTGTTTTTGTCTGGTTTTGGTATCAAGATAACACTAGCCTTCAACTGGTGATGCTGCAGGATTCCCTGCAGTTGCTGCCAACTCTGCCCAGGCCTCACTCGGGGCCCCCCCCCGGTTGACTCAACCGGGCAGGCCTCACTTGGCTCACGTCTCCCGCCCAGATCCTGCAGCCTCAGTAGCTCCACGCTCAGCCCACAGCTGGACTGGCCCGGGGCCAGCAGCTTCCACCGTGGGCGCCAGCGTCTGGTTGAGGGGAAGGCAGTGGCACCCTAAATCCCGGAGATGCCAGCAACTGTGGGGCACCAAGGGGTGTTATAGCTCTTGCTCGGAGAGTCCCAAGGTCTGAGCCCGCAAGAGATGCTGCATCTCTTCACTCCCACAGCTTGGCCCTTTCTCCTGCAGCCCGGTGAGCAGGAGCATCTCACAGCTCTTTTCATTCTCACTGTGCGCCACTCGGCAGGTTCCCAGTTCGTGTCCCGAGACCAAGAGGAATAAGGTGCACGGACACTGGAGAGTGAATAAGGCAGACAGTAATTTTCTTGAGTGACAGAAGGAAAGCTCTCAGCTGTGAGAAGGGACCCAAGGGTGGGTAGCCGATCCTGTGGCTGAGTCTGGGGTTATTCTGGGCTTAGGATGGGGGGAGTCTGTGCTGACTGGTTCATGGGTGGGCATGGAAAAACCACCATTCGATTGGTTAAAAGGCATCATCCACAAGGAACCAGTCAAGAGGGAGAGGGTAGGACGGGGTTACAAGTTGTTACGTGGATCGTGCACTCCATCCAGAACTGGCAGGTCAGTTTTCAGGCTTTAAACTGTCTTTTGCTTGAAGGTCGATTCACCGAGGACCCATCCCTGTCTGCCTAGGAATTTGTCTGTCTCCTGTCGCTATCAGTAATACTGGCCTCATACATACTGAATAGCTTTAGTAGGATTTGTATTTTTTTCTTGAAATGTTTGGTAAAATTTAGCAGGGAAACCATTGGGTCCTGGACTTTTCTTTGCTGGCAGGTTTTTTATTATAGCTTCAATCTCATTACTTGTTACTCGTCTGTTCAGGTTTTGGATTTCTTTGTAGTTCAATTTAGGTAGGATGTATGTGTCCACGGACTTACCCATTTCTTCCAGGTTTTCTAATTTATTGGCATATAGCTGCTCATAGCAGCCTCCAAAGACCCTTTGAATTTCTGTAGTGTCAGTTGTAATGGAACTACATTTTTTGAGGTGTTTATAGCTATAAACTTTCTCTTGGTACTACTTTTGCATATCCCATAGTTGTTGGTATATTGTGTTTCCATTTTCACTTGCTTCAAAAAATTTTCTAATTTCATTCTTCATTTCTTATTGGCCCATTGGTCATTCAGAAGCATTGTTTAATTTCCATATTTGTGTAGTTTACAAAGTTTCTCTAATCACTGATTTCTAGTTTCATTCCATTGTGGTCAAAGAAGATACTTGATATGTATGATTTCAATAGTTTTGAATTTTGTAAGACATGTTTTGTGGCCTATCAAGCAATCTATCCTTGAGAATGTTCTCTGTGCTGAAGAGAAGAATGTGTATTCTGTAGCTGTTGGATGAAATGTTCTGTAAATATCCATCGGGTCCATTTGGGCCATAGTGCAGATTAAATCTGATGCTTCTTTGTTGATTTTCTATCTGGATAATCTGTCGAATGCTGAGAGTGGGGTGTTGAAGTCTCCAGCTATTACTGTATTGGATTCTATCACTCTCTTTAGCTGTAATATTATTGGCTTTACAACATTCTCAGCTAACACAGGAGCAGAAAACCAAACACCGCATGTTCTCACTCATAAGTAGGAGTTGAACAGTGAGAACACATGAACATAGGAAGGGAAACATCACACACCGGGCCCTGTTGGGGGTGGGGGACAAGGGGAGGGAGAGCATTAAGACAAATACCCAACGCATGCAGGGCTTAAAACCTGGATGACAGGTTGACAGGTGCAGCAAACCACCATGGCACATGCATACCTATGTAACAAGCCGGCATGTTCTGCACATGTATCCCAGAACTTAAAGTAAAAATTAAAAAATAATAATAATAATAATACTGGCTTTATATATCTGGATGCTTCTGTGTTGGATGAATATATATTCACAACTGTTATATCCTCTTGCCTAATTGACCTCTTTATCATTATATAATGATCTCCTTTGTCTCTTTTTGTAGTTTTTGTTTTGAAATCTATTTTTTTTCTGAAATAACTATAGCTACTTCTGCTCTTTTTTGATTTCCATTCATATGGAATACCTTTTGCTATCCCTTTATTTTCAGTCTATATGTGTCTTTATAGGTGAAGTGCATATCTTGTAGGCAAGAGATGATTCAGTCTTGTTCTTTTGTTCACTTTGTTTTCCTTTTTGTTTTAATTCATTCAGCCACTCTGTGTCTTTTGAGTCTAGAATTTAGTCCATAGATATTCATTATTGATAAATAAGGACTTACTCCTGACATTTTTTATTGGTTTACTGGTTATTTTGTGGCGTTCTCTGTCTTCTTGTTATCATTCCTATCTTCCTTTCAGTGAAGATGATTTTCTCTGCTGGTATGTTTTATTTTCTTGCTTTTTATTTTTTGTGTGCCCGCTGTTATATGTTTTTTGAGTTAAGATTACTATGCATGCAAATGCTTTTTGTGTGTCTAAATCTCTCTCTCTCTCTTATTTCTCTCTCTCAATGTTTACTTAGCTAAATACTACTAATTCTGATTATCTCAGTTTAAATAAAACTCTCATAAGGAAGCCTATTCTGATCCTTTTCTGTCAGCATTAAATGTCTTTTGTAATGCACACCGATAGCCCATAGCACACTCCTCCTCTTTTAGTTACATATATTATCCATATTCATTTAATTGTAAATACCTGTTTTCATAGCCAGAGAGCAAGTTCCCCAAGTGCAGAGAGAAGATGGTAAATGCTCGTCATTATCGCACATGCCTAGAGTACTGTCTCCCAGTTAGAGTACAATATGTATTTGTGGAAAGGAGAGGGGCATGAGTTAAAGATAAAGTTGTCTCCCAGTTAGAGTACAATATGTATTTGTAGAAAGGAGAGGGGCATGAGTTAAAGATAAAGTTGTCTCCCAGTTAGAGTACAATATGTATTTGTAGAAAGGAGAGGGGCATGAGTTAAAGGTAAAGTGACTAATTTATGCCACCTATCAATCAAGTTCATCTCTTTAAAGGATTTTCTTAGCTTAAGTAGTAGATGTGCTTTATGCAAATTGAAAGGTGAAAATAAGCATCTTAAATCTCACTTTCAGCCATTAGTTACATTAAGAACTTGGATTCATGTCTGTACTAAAAATACATCTAATTGATTTCTTTTTTTTTTTTTTTTTTTGAAAAAAGACAGGATAATATGGGTTTATTGGTTTATTTCCAGTACCCTTATACATTTTTTTCCTGGGTGTATGCATGTGTATGCAGGCATGCAATGACTAAGCATATAGAATTGTTTGTGAAATTCTGGCCATTTCTCTAATACTGAATTTATTTCACCTTATATTAAGGTGTGGGCAGATGATCACAGGTTGTCTTAAAGACACCACAACAAATTCTTCTTACTATAATGTAGAGGCAAAGACAAACTCAGAAGCATGAACTATGCATATCAGCCTGAGTTCAAGAAGCTTACATATAACCAATACATTTTTAAATCATAAGTGATAAAATTATAAGCTTTCTCTCCCTTCATGTCATAATAGATCTAAATCCCTGTATCTCAGACTACCCACCTTGTCCTAAAAAATGTGAGCAGTAGAAATAATATCAAATCGAGCACTGGAAAGGCCTTTTCACATGATTTAGGATGCTAATGAAAGTGTTTTTAGATAAGAAACAAAATGAGAGAACTTGTTAGTACCTCTCATAATACTTGTTATCATTAACATTTACTCATACCAGCTCTTGCCTTGCACTACATAGAAGCAAACCATTGTTCTCTGTGAGAGATAGATATTTTTTTAATTTTTATGAAATACAGGCACAGAAATCAAATTATCATGTTTGCCCACTCTTTCTGCACTGGAAGTTAGGCATATTTATTAGCTACAACACAGCATTTCAAGCTGGCATTTGGATCATTTCAATAACTAATGTTTGTTTTATCAACAATGGTTTAATTTGACATGCTGCATAATGCATGTGCAATAACAGTGCCATGTTTGATGGATAAATGCCTAGGAAAAAAATTCAAATTGGCTAATAAATAAAATTGAATTTCAAGACCCCATTTATTTTAAGGAAACTTGTCATGGGTTATTAACTGTAATAAATAATGGCTTGTTTATGTTGGTGCATAAATAATTTGAAACAAATCGGGGTGACATAGGAACTATCATACTTCACTTACTGGTAAATGTAAGTGAAGACGATATTCCTTCACTCCTAATTACCAGAGCTGGTATTTTTCAGAAATGATTTCTACTTGTTGACAAGATTATGACCAAAACTTACTCAAGCTTTCATACTTTTAATATAAATCTATTATTTCGACATTCAGAATTTCTACCAATAGGGAATTAAACTGAAATTCTGACTCTAGATCAATGGTGTTTTGATCTCACTACATATTAAAATTAAGTGGGACAGTTTAATATGTTAGTATATGCTGATGTTTTGGTTCTCATTCTGGAGATTCTAAATCAATTGGTGTAGATGGTTTATTTATTGCTGTTCTTTTTTATTATTTTGTTTTTGAAAGTCAGTTGTATTGTTTGCTTGACTTTTTAACCCACAAGCAATTATAAATAGAAAGCCAGGATTGAGAATTTCTGCTCTAACACAGTGTTCTGGTCAGTACTGCACATTAATTCATGAAATTCACTTGGGTCATTGAGATCAAATTGTTTAATAATAATCATCATCCCCTTCAATAAAGAGTTTTCTGAGCAAGTCTTTTTAGTACTATGCAGTTCTGGTTCTAAGGGGATTACCAAGATAGCATTTGTTCTAAAGAAGTTTATATCTAGAAACACAAGTGATAATATTGAAAGAAAAATAAGGTAATTGCCCCAAGTGAAATGCAAACAGTTTATGAGAGCGTATCTAGACATAAGAAAGGGCCAAAAAATAATTTTTGGAGTATGTGGAATTCAATCCGCCTTTCCAATAAATATGGTTACATACTTTAACCTTGTTAATGCCTTTATACTTCATAATCTCACCACAATTCAGTTAAGCAAACCAAGTATTTTTACTTTATTAATAATAAAAACAATAATCCTATGTGTGCATTCTGGTTTGCAGTGTGCAAACAGGTTTAGGTATGTCATCACTTTTGAGCCTCACAACATATGGGTATGCAATTCAGTATTCCTATTTTGGGATGAGGAGTCAGAGGCTCAGAATGTACATGAATTATCCAATTTACAAAGCCGGCAAGTGCCAGAGTTGAGTATAAGATGAATTCTCCTGAGTCCTACATAGTTCAGACCTTTTTTTGCATCCCGATTGAAAGTTGAGAAGTTGCTGAGCTTGGGCTAGATTCCAGGTCTCTTAAACTGAATTCTCTCTTAGGATATGCTCTGCCACACAAACACTGAATGTTACATATTTCCAGGAACTATAGCTCAATGCCTTTTCTGAAAAATAACTTTTCAAAAGGTAATTGGAAATTGATACTCTGGTGTATTTTTTAAAGCACAATACCAGCAAATTCACTACCTTACTGCTTTTATCCAAATCTAACTTTCCTTATTTCTTTGTATAAACTGTGAAATCATACTTAATACCTAGATCTTGGAAAATTTAAAAACCTGAGTTAATGTAGAAACTATAAAAGCTCAAGAGAGAGAGAAGTCATCGAGTGTTAGCTTTTGATATCTGCTTTCTGATAGTTCAGTTCTGTCCAACAGGCAGGAATACCTTGTGTGATTTATCAGGGGCCACGTGTGGTTGCTCTGTAGCTCTTCCTTCTGTGGCCTCCATGATGCGTTGTTAGCATTTTTTTCTGAGATTTCCACTCAGATTTCCACTCCCCAGTTTTTTCCACTCAGATTTCCACTCTCCAATTTTTTCCACTCAGATTTCTACTCTCTAGTTTTTTTTTTCACTCAGATTTCCACTCTCCAGTTCAAAGATTTCCTAGAAGGACTCCCAGAACTCAGAAAAGCTGTTATACTGAGAGTTATGGTTTATTTCTGCTAAAAGATGGAGGTTAGAAAGCAAAGGCAACTAATTAGAGTGGAGTTGAGAGCTTCCTGTTGTCCTCTCCCAGAGGAGTCATGTGAACTGTGCTTACTCCTCCAAACAAAGATATGTAATAATATGTAAGATGTATTACCAGCCAAGGAAGCTCTTCTAAGCCTTGAATTTAGAGAGGATTTTGTTCGTTTTAGAGACAGGCTCTTGCTATGTTGCCTAGCCTTGAGTGCAGTGAATAGTGGCTCTTCACAGGCGCAATCATAGTGCACTACAGCTCAAAGTCCTGCGCCCAAGTGATCCTCCTGCCTTAGCCTCTCAAGCAGCTGAGACTACAAGCATTTGCTACTGTGTCTAAGTCTAGAGTTCTTACTGTGGGTCAGTCACATAGGCATGGATGGCCTAGGTCACTGACCTTAGCTACTCAGTCTGCGGTCTCCAACCCTATTCCCAAGAATCAAACCTACACACTGTGGCCCAGGGCATTGTATATACATATATCCAATATTTAATCTTCAGATATAGTCACTATAAGTCACGTTGTTAGGATGAACTAACTAGCATGGTCCAAAGCCCCAGGTATGAAAAGATACTCTTATCAAGCAGGATATTCTAAGAGCTTAGAGATCATCTCCTCACAACCGGAAAAGGACCCATTCTTTCTTTGAATGTGCAGGGTTTGACTAACCCAGTCTAGTAAGTTAACCCTTTACCATATATATATAATGATTATGACTTGTGATTTGTCTTGAACGGGGAGCCCCTGGATTAAAGTTTACTTTCCATTTGCGACTCATTGTTTTATTTTATGAAACTTTATAATCTAAACAAAGAACCTTCCTGAAGGTAAGGATTACATCTGTTTGGGTTTTGTATTTTTCTATAGATTGGTTTCATTGTTGTTACTGTTACAATGATATTAAGAGAGAGTTCAGTGTATCTCATATGATATCTCTAATCTTCATTTATTTTTCATTCAATAATTAGTAGAATTTGGCAATGGAAAAGGATAACTGTGAAGACAGTTACTTCATGGACCAGTCGAGGAAGTTAGAGAGCTTTTTTGGTGTGTTCAGCCCTTCTTCTATTCCATTTGGTGAATGATTAAAGACCCCTAGACCACCTGTATCTGTCTGTTTTCACGCTGCTATGAAGAAATACCCAAGACTGTGCAATTTATGAAGAAAAGAGATTTAACTGATTGACAGTTCTGCATGACTGGGGAAGCCTCAGGAAATTTTTAGTCATGGTGGAAGGCAGTTCACAGGGAGGCAGGAGAGAGAACGAGAGCTTAGCAAAGGAGAAAATGCCCCTTATAAAACCACCATCCCACGATTAAATTGCCCCCCACTGGGTCACTCCCACAACATGTGGGAATTATGGGAGCTACAATTCAAGATGAGATTTGGGTGGGGACACAGCCACACCATATCACCACCTAACTTGCAAGAAGTGTGGCAAAATGATCCTCAAAGACAACTTCAAAGGCTTCCTAGAAGGATGATTATACTTTGTCTCCGATCATAGTAAGGACTCACAAACCAGTGTCAGGCAGGACTAGCTTCTTTCGACCCTGTTTGACTTCCATTCAGCGTGACCTAGCAATACTAATATCTGTCTCTGGAATTTTTTGGAAGAATTAGTGAGGTCATAAATGTAAAAGTATTACCCCATGCGTGGCATATTGTGAATGCTCATTACATAGCAACTGCTATTATCTTTACCATTACTATTGATTATAATAAAACCTAGCAACTTATAGGTAGTTTTCACAAATACTGTTTTATTAATTGAAGTATTATGATACTTTTCCACACAAAGGAAATTAACACTAAAAAATTCAGGACATAGGAACTTGGAGAGAGATATATATATATTTATATTTATATACATATAATCTCATACATATATCATCAATTATATATATATTATTATTTCATCTCTCCTTATGCTACAATATATAAGCAGCTGCTGACATTTTTGACATCTTTGAACACTTTAGTCTGTGACTCTTCAAACTACCTGATAATTCCTTGAACATAATGCTCCAAAGGGGGAAAGATAGTGTTTAGCTTTCCCATATGTGTATTCTTTTAAAATATTAGAGCATTTCTCTTGTGTATTAGTTCCTGGCACCAAATATACCTAATACACAAATGTATAATATTACATTTGATCAAAATTGACGGATCCTGATAAAAGTAAATACATGGATGCTTTCACTAGATAGATTTTCCAGTGTAAATAATGTTTCAAAATAGCATTCACTTTTAATTTTACTATGTTACTATATTATTTGAATAGATTGATAGGAGAGCCTATAAGGAAAACTAGTGTGTTCACCCCCAGGAGTAATTCCGCACAGTGATTCCCTTAACATCTGTTCCACTAAAAAGAAATCATTTTTAAGCGCCACTTGGAGAACAAGTAATCTTAAACCTCTGAGCCTTTAAGTTAAAAGAGAGAGTGAGAGAAAAAGGAAAGAAAAAAAAATAGTCCCTAGTCTTCCAAATTATCTCTGTGTCTCCTAATGAATTGTCATGGGGCAATTTCTTTTCTTATGGTATGGTGAATTTTTAAAAAGATATCGAGTTTATGTTTCTTCTTCATTTTATTCACATTCTGTTCTCCAGTTTGATAGAGCCACTATTTGAGGTCATTCATGAGCACTACAATATTTGGAGTATTCTTCTCCATAGAGTAAGGACATTAAAGTTATTGTCTAACTTCAGCGTATTATCATTACAAAGTAGCACACACCATTAGAGACAGACCCAGTGAAGGACATTATCATTATGTATTAGCACACATCATTAGACAGGAGTTTCAACTGCAGAACTTACTGAGGAGGATAGATTCGTAACATCACAGCCCTCCTGGGTAATATAACTCAAAATTGTTAAATCATTCAGCTGAGGTGAGCTTGGAACCCATGATTGGCACCTAACATCACTTTCAGCTTTCAGTGTCTATTTACTTTGTAAGAAACGGTTCTTTTTCCTGATTTGGAAGAAAGTCTTAAGGAAGCACCCAAGGAATTTTATCTTAATTCAATCCAGGTAAAACTCATTGCAAATAAAATAATAATAAAAATAATTATAATAATTAACATTGATGCTTGGCTTAAGGCTTGGAAATATAACACATATGTCCAGATGAGGAAATTGAACATTTAAATATTTTTGAACATAAGAATATAACCAAAAGGTAGAAGGAAGTATAAATGTTGCTCCGTGAACTTATCTAAATGAAACAAAAGAAATAACACCATGTTCTCTTTTAAAATCTTAGCATTAAGTAATGTCAAAGTGATGTTTCTTTGTCCCACCAAATGTCAAGGTTATTTGTATATGATATGACTAAATGCCATTTCTCCATGAGGATTTTCTTAATATGCTGTTTATTCTCATGAAACATTAATGTACTCTATGAATATTTGCCTATGAAAAGGAAAAGCTACAAATTTTACAGTTCTCAGATGAAGATAAATCTTGAATGAGTTTAACTTGCATCATTTGCATTTTCTATGGATAACGAAAAATCATTTGTAAATAAAAGGTTTATCATGGAGCAAAAAAAATGGTATATTTGAGGATGTAACTTTAATCTAAACCACATTCTAGGAGTTAGTAGTTGTGTTTTGCATGACTGAGAATATTTTAGCTGCTAATTCAGCATAGAAGTATAAAATTAAGGGTAAATCTGATAAAATGCATCAATTAATTACCCAAAACTAATTTGTAATGTGTTTAATATTTATTTTAAAATTGCTCAGCCACCAATAGATATAAAGTTATGAAATAAAACAAATAGTTTATATGTATATATTTGTATAGATATTTCTATACATTACGACCAGTGGCAAAAATTTATAGGTTCTTAAGTAGCTTGTAAATACTAAAGCTTAGGGACCAGTTCCAATTCTATATTATAAGGAGAAAATAACAAAACACTGGTCTTGTTTTGCTACTAACAGTCAAAATAAAATACTCTCTAATTATTAGAGTAGTATGCATGTGCTACCGAGGCAATTGTTAACTCTAAATGGTTTTACATTTTGTTTTTAATTTTAGATGTATAAAGAAATATCCCAATCATTAGAAACATCATGTATAAGAATGAACAGGAGAAAGCCACTTATATGCTCGGCTGACTTTGTTGCAATTTTCAGCCCTTGAAAGTTCACTGAGAGGGGAAGGGGACATACAAAAGGTTTTAATACTCATTTCACCAGAAGTAAACCCCCTAAACACATACACATACCTTTTTTAGTTTATGTGTGTTTTTTTTTTAGGCAAGGAGATCATTTCAGCTGACCTTTTATTCTTTGTTAAATGGTTATATGTGTTACAGATTTGTATGGCATGTCATTTTATTGCTTTACTTATAGTACCTTGTGTGATTTCACTGTTTGTAAATAAGTATTGCTGTGTGTACAGGTATCCTTTTCAGCAGATAGAAGATTCTTACACGCTTTGGTCTGTTCAGATCTCAGAAGGCTATACATTCAGTGCATAATTGCATTCTGCTTTGCATTATGTGCTGAAAATGGTTTTACCCAAATCTCTGCAGATACCACATCTTAAAAGGCTGGTAAAACCAAGAATGGTGCATAGCTCTGATGATTCCAAGTCCTTTGAACATCTTTACGACCTATTAAGAACTAATGGATATTGAATTCAAATCCTAACTTCACCATCTACCAAGTGTGAAAACTTGGACAAATTCTTAACTTTTCTGAGCCCTAAGTTCCTCATCTGTAAATGAAAATAAAATAGCACCCAGTTCATATGTGTTACTGTGAGGTTTAAATGAGTTAATATTTGTAAACCACTTAGAAAATAGTTCCTGAAAAATAGGTACCATGTAAGTACTTGTTACTGCTATTAGTTTTAATTCAAGGAGAGATTTTAAAAATAAAATTATTTTAAATCTAGTTTATGAAATTCAACTGTACATAAAGACGGACTCCACGGTACGGCAGTAATGCATAATAAAATGCCAAACAAAAATGCTAATTATGATGAAATGCTTCTCAAATCGTTAACTCTACAAATATCCCAGTGACACCATTGTAAGCTGTGTGGTTCATACATGCTTTCTTGTTTGGGTTTCACCTTTCCCACTCCTTGTTTATTATACCACTTATTCAAAACCATCCCTTAGTCTCCTTAAGACCCTATACTGACCTTGTATCCTTCTTTGTGAATAATATCTATTCTTGAGGCTCATGTGTGTGATCCCAACACCTTGGGAGGCTGAGGCAGGAGGACTGATTGGGCTCCGGAGTTTGCAACTAGCGTGGACAACATAGTGAGACCTCATATTCACTTGAAAAAAAAAAAAACAACACATAGCCAGGTGTAGTGGCGCACACCTGTAGTCCCAGCTACTTGGGAGGCTAAGGTGGGAGGATTGCTTGAGCCCAGGAGTTCAAGGATAGCGTGAGCCATGATCATGCCACTGACCTCCAGCTGAGAAAAAGAGCAAGACTCTGTCTCAAAAATGAAAAACCCATTCTATTTTATTGTTCCATTTAACAATCCCATCCCCTATCACCCATCACTTTATCTACAACAGGAATCATTCAAAAAACTCAAGAGCCAGATAGTTCAAAATGCAAGATTCTTCATTGTCTGGTCCAAATCTGTCTTTCCAGTTTCAATCCCCATCATTTCCTTAATGCCCCCTCTACCCCAGTCATTGACCACCAGGATCTCCCCAAATGTGCTGTTCTCTTTTCAAACCTCTGAGAACTTGCATATATTGTTTCTTTGCCTACAATCTCTCTCTTATCCACTTGTCAAGCTTCTATGTATACTTTATTACTTGGCTTACACTGTGATTTCTATTCCCAAAAGAGTGCCAAGAAACTACATATGTTCCAGGCACCTGTCGATAAAGAAAATCCTACCACTGAATCCAAGTCAGGCGCTGAGGTCCTGATATCCAGTGACAGGCTTCTCTGATGTGAGAGCCTTCCTCCACTGTGTATTTCTGCCATGCTCCACAGATCTTGCAATCTTACCCTTTCTCTCTCATTCCTCTGGTACTATCTGCTCTCTTCACTCAAGAATCAGTGAAGCATCAATGTATGTACTGTCTGAAATCCTCCAGGCATAAAAGTGAGCTGTGGCTTTTTTTACTGTGCCCCCGTACACTTGCAACTAATAATAAAACTTTAGGCTTAAATACTTTTTCAATATGTACATTGACTAGAGCATTTTTACACACATTTGGAGTGTATTGAGGGACACAAAATGCTAGAGAAACACTACAGAAACAACTTTTTTCCAGGTAGGTAAGAACAGAAGAGATATCGTGCCAATGTGCTCGGGTTTATTTTTGTCTGCTGAGGCGTTGGTGCACTAAATGGGTTTCTGAGGTTTAATGAGTCTCATTGGTTCTAATTAGAGTAACCTTGGTAGAAATAGATATTATTACTCTGAAAATCATGGCTAAATTGCTGTTAAATAATTTGCATTCTATTACATGCTTTATGTGCTAATACAGACAGAAGCATCCAGATCCAAGTCCTTAAGTATGTACTAATGCATACCAGCAATTTTAGCCTCATGTAATAAGGATTTAAAATGTGTCTGACACATTGTATCCAATCTACACTCTAAAGTATCTTTCCAAGTAATTAGATATGTCATGCACTGCAGCCTTAAACAGGCACAATTTTGTTTATACTTCCAGAACCTAGATTATTCTGAAATCTTTAACAATATAAGGTTAGATACCATTTGCACTGAGTACCCACTAGGTGCCAACTCTTTTAAAGTGCATTTTTACTTTCATTATCTCAACTTTGTAATGTAGGCATCATTATTCCCATTTTACAGAAGATAAAATTGAAGCAAAGTCAAGTTTAGGGGATTTTCAAGGTTGTATAGTACAATTGGGTGACAAAATTTTTGCTCTTTCAATGATAATGAGGCCTCTGACATTTTCCTTTCTCATAAGACTACAATTAGTGTAGCTTATATATTTTATCAGTCAACAACTATCTTTTGAGCATTTGTACACCCCAGACTGTGTAACGGACTGTTGGTTTTATACAGAATAAGAAGAATACTCTTTCCTTTCTCCATTAAAAAAAAGGCGATTATATTCTCACTTGAAAAAGATTATGAATACTTGAATATAATTGTGTAAGAATTAACTGCTAATGTATTAATTTCAACCATTACACTATTTTATAAGTTTTTATTTCACATGCCATAAATTGTAACAAAGAATTTACGATATAGGAATTTCTTACATTTACCACACATTTTTAAATTTAGTCTTAGGGTCAAGAACAGACAGCGACTGGTAAGTGGCAGCTTGTTTTCTCAACTTAGTCCCTTCCAGGTCAAACTTACGTTTGGGTGAATCTGATTGGTAGCCTCAAGTCACAAGACTATGTTAGGTTTTCTCTTTTATATTAATTCGTAATTCTTGAAATTTCCCACCAAGAAATGGTATTTCTCATTGCCCAGAAAGCATCACAAATGTACCTTAGAATGTCTTTATAGAGGCCAGGCGCAGTGGCTCAGCCTGTAATCCCAGCACTTTGGAAGGCCGAGCTGGTCAGATCACAAGGTCAGGAGATCGAGACCATCTTTAACACGGTGAAACCCCGTCTCTACTAAAAATACAAAAATGAGCCGGGCGCGGTGGCGGCGCCTGTGGTCCCAGCTCCTCGGGAGGCTGAGGCAGGAGAATGGCGGGAACCC